>NC_136911.1:20611299-20691299 GCF_949606895.1 Notothenia rossii | reverse complement strand
ATTTATAGTTGTTTATATATAAAAAATGTCCTATGGCTGCCTGGGAAAATAAGTGAGAGTGGTATGAAGTCCCAAAGTATGGATTAATAGGGAAACTAAAGTCTTTTAGTTGCTATGCCTGTAGAGATTTCTAACACAACTCACAGGCAGTTTGAAATGAGACGCTGATTAAACACTCAACATTTATAGTTACTTTTCGTAGTAGTCAGTCTTTGATTTTGCATAAAAGTAAACAAATTCAGGCTACCTGCTGCTGCCCGCGGCTGTTAATTGATTGTTATTTCATCTCAAATTCTGTTATGAGTTGGTTAATAATTAACCTGATTCTTCTGCTTTTTTTCTACCTTTGACTGTTTGAATGTTTTCTAAAATCAACTGTAACCCCAAATGATCATTCATATAGTTAGCTATTATTTATATTCATTGTTATACACCATTAGATTACTTTAGAAGTACATTTGGTTTGTACTGTTGGTCATAGGCTAATTAGCCCAGCATGCTAACGAGTACCTCACGTTCAAACTTCCCTAAAAGTCCAGTGTGTTAAGGGGATTTATTGGCAGAAATGGAATATGATATTAACAAATATGTTTTCATTTGTGCGTTATCACCTGAAACTAAGAATAATTTTGTTTTTGTCAGCTTAGAAAGAGCCCTTCATAGCCTATCTGTATTCTTCTTCACGGAGTTGGCCATTTATTTACATTAGCTTAGAACGGACAAACCAAACCCTAGCTAAAGAGAAGGCTTTAGCGTTATTGCATTAGCTTAAGGCCACTGTTTTCTACTAAATGTAACACACTGGACCATTACATTGTTATACTTTATGATATCACTTGGAGATTTGAAAGGGTCTGTTGGTAGTAAGCTAATTAGCTGAGCATGCTAACGTCTTTAGCATGTTGTAGTAGACACATTTTCTTACAACTTTGTTTGTGCTTTTTGTGTTTCGTCCTTTCTCCATGCCTCTCCAGGGGTGTTTCTCATCTGCTGGCTGCCCTTCTTTGTGACTCACATAGTGAACACCCACTGCAGGACATGCTACGTGCCTCCTGGGCTTTACAGCGCTTTCACCTGGCTGGGTTACGTCAACAGTGCCCTCAACCCTATTATCTACACCACCTTCAACATCGAGTTCAGACGGGCTTTCATCAAGATCCTCAGCTGCTGAGCGACAGGATATTAAAAAATGGATATTACTAAGTGTGCTGCACTTATTGAAATGGTGAAAACAGATGGCCACGATGCAGATATTTTTAACCTGCCTTACTCGAGCAGCAAGAAAAAAAAAAAGACGCAATGCAATAAATACAAACACAAAAGGATTTTTACTTCACTTTTTCCTCAACAGGAATTTCATACTTCAATGGAACAGTATCACTCTTAAAAAAACATACAGTCTTTTTGATAGCACAAGGTGTTGGACTTTCTTCTCTCATATAGTATCAGTGCTGCTCTTTGAAAAAGGGACTATCCGATACACATATTCGAAAGCTCTTTGGACCTAGAAAGATGAAGCTTCAAGACTGATAAGATCGCAGAGCTGCGGGCCGCTTTTTCCAAAGGCAGTGTGTGGATTAACTGAAGTTACTCACCTCCCTCTCTCGCCTCTTACTTCACCATCAGTTACTCTACAGTGCATGCACACATCAGGTTTCAAGGGCGTTCGCTTGGATTGTGTTAGAAGGATTGTATTTGTCCCTAAAAGACACCATCATTTTTGAAGATTGTCATATTTGTTGGTGTGGAATCAGTGTTCAATGTGGATTCATTAGAATACAAAAAAAAATACATTGAGATTTTGATGTAATGCTCATTGGAAAGGTGTTTTTTTAAAGTGATTGTCGGTTTATTGGCGAACCCCTCCTGTGATTTAGAGCTGACGCCAGAGATGGAGTACTCGAGTCCTGGAGTCCGAGTTGAGTCACGAAAATCGGCACTCGCGACTCGGACTCGTGAATTTTCCCCCCAGGTTTGACTCGGACTCGACTTGTACATTGACGCTCCGACTTGGACTCAAACAAGTTTTCTCTGGAGTCTGATGTCCTCTGTCCTGGCGTGTGCACCTGCGAGGCGAGTTCACGTACTGGGCCCAGCTATTCCAGTCTAGAGATGTCTAGAGACACACCCCGCACATTCTGCTTCCACATTGGGAAAGAGCAGCGCAAAATGCTCGTTACGTGGAAAAAAGATTGAAGAGAAGGCTCCGTAACACATTACTCTAAGGATCGAGTTCAGACATATAGGCTGTCTTGAACACTATCATCCGAGTAACGTGCTCTAATCAATAAATAAAGATTCAGCCGATAACACGAAAGCACATACTTAACATGCAGAATGTCGTCATTTTGCACGCTCAGTAGCCATGTGCTTTCTGGGGCTTAATCTTTATTTCTTAGAATTTAAACATTTACTATAATAATTAGCGTCCCCGGCTGAATGATGGTCAGACCCTCCAACCGATGGTATCTGTTTATTGCACACCCTTGCTTTTATACAATCATCACCAACGTAAGAGCTTGTGCCCTTATCAGCCAGGTGCTAAAAACCCAATGTAACTATGTTCATTTATTCGTCAATAAACACATTAGTGTAACATGACAGGATAAAAGCAGTGTAGAGGAGCTATAGCTACATTTCAACAAATATATCCACTAAGATTAATACATGAAGACTTGTGACTCGGACCTGACTCGGACACTTCTTGGGTTAATTGGACTTGGACTCGAACACAGGTAATGATGACTCGGACTGGAGTCGGACACTTCTTGGGTGACTTGGACTCGGACTCGAACACAGGTAATGATGACTCGGACTTGACTCGGACACTTCTTGGGTGACTTGGACTCGGACTCGAACACAGGTAATGATGACTCGGACTTGACTCGGGCACTCCTTGGGTGACTTGGACTTGGACTAGACTCCGACTCTCCCTAGGTGACTCCGACTTGGACTAGACTCCGACTCTCCCTAGGTGACTCCGACTTGGACTTGGACTCGACTCCGACTCTCCCTAGGTGACTCCGATTTGGACTTGGACTCGACTCCGACTCTCCCTAGGTGACTCCGACTTGGACTAGACTCCGACTCTCCCTAGGTGACTCCGATTTGGACTTGGACTAGACTCCGACTCTCCCTAGGTGACTCCGACTTGGACTTGGACTCGACTCCGACTCTCCCTAGGTGACTCCGACTTGGACTAGACTCCGACTCTCCCTAGGTGACTCCGACTTGGACTTGGACTCGACTCCGACTCTCCCTAGGTGACTCCGACTTGGACTTGACTCCGACTCTCCCTAGGTGACTCCGACTTGGACTTGACTCCGACTCTCCCTAGGTGACTCCGACTTGGACTCGACTCCGACTCTCCCTAGGTGACTCGGACTTGGACTCGAAAAGTGGGGACTCGAGAGTGACTTGGACTCGTGAATTGGTGACTTGACTACAACACTGGCTGACGCAGGGGCTTTGTGATCTTAACAAATCGAGCTAGGATTGTAAAGTGTATGTCGGGAAGATCTGAGCTGGACGCGGCGTCTACTGTGTGTGTTGTAAATAAAAGAAACGATTAAACGGCTTTCCAGGCTATTTATACACACCGTCCTTATTATCCATGTGTATGTCTGAATATTGCTGTTGGTAAAAGACACCATCACACACTGCGGAATAAAGCAGTTAGCAAATAGGATTTTGTGAGATTAAGAGACGAAAGTAAGGAGTAACAATGACACAGACAGAGGGTGGAAATCACAACATAGGATAGGAGAATGAAGAGGAAAGAAGTCAAAAAATAAAACAAACAAAAAGATATTGAGGAGACATGTATTATTAAGGCTGCAGAAGGAAAGCAAAGAGGGTTCTACATCTCAGGCTCTCTTAATGCTCTGAGAGCTATGAACACCTGCTCCCCTGACACTTTGTGCCATTACGTCGTCTCCGCCGAGACCACTTATGATCACGACGCACCTGGTGTGCATGTGTGTGTGTGTGTGTGTGTGTGTGTGTGCGTCTATTTATGGGTGTTCGCTGTGATGTGATCATCAGGCTGCCAATGAGCCAGTGTTCATTTATGTTTACCTCTACCTGAAATCAATAATAAATGCGATTTGTATAGAGACTTAGTGATGTAATCAGGACATAAACAAACTGAGGTTGAGATGCCATTGTGTTTGCTCCTCTGTTCTTTAATTGAAATTGAATGTGGATTAATTCAATTAAAGTGTGAGTACTGCACAGCTGTGCACATGGTCCTTTAGATTACTTCCAGTCATTCAGAGACAGTAATAAAAACCGTATTGTGGAAATGAACTGCATATGAGCGCCAAACCCCAAAAGGCAGAGAGCAACCTATCTCCAGAGGCTCAGATGTTCATTGCATCCAATAATATAAAGATGTCCATAGATCGAACAAGCTGATGATTCTGCTTTGTACATTTATTCTTAGACACTGCTAGAGTAAAGGTTACAGACTATTAAAAACAAAACAAGGTGTGTGTGCAATTATATTTTTATGTCAAAAGACATGGTTTGTACAAAGCTCTTTAACCTGAAGATCATGCAAGCAAATGGAGAGCTTATTAAATGTCAAACACGTGTGGAAGATGTTAAATCTTACATTGGAATAGTAAGAATAATCACAATTTATTATATTTTTTTCTTGTAAAATGCCATGAAAATTGCCTCATTAGAATCAAGAGCATTTGATTCTGGATTTTTTAATTTTTTTATATATATATATATATACTGAACAAAAATATAAACGCAACACTTTTGTTTTTGCTCCCATTTTTCATGAGATGAACTCAAAGATCTAAAACATTTTTTACAAACACAAAATAACCATTTCTCTCAAATATTGTTCACAAATCTGAAAAAAATCTGTGATAGTGAGCACTTCTCCTTTGCCGAGATAATCCATCCCACCTCACAGGTGTGGCATATCAAGATGCTGATTAGACAGCATGATTATTGCACAGGTGTGCCTTAGGCTGGCCACAATAAAAGGCCACTCTGAAACGTGCAGTTTTGCTTTATTGAGGGGGGTCTGGGGGGGTCCGAAAACCAGTCAGTATCTGGTGTGAGGGTTAGGGTTAGGGTTAGGGTTAGGGTTATGTTGTGAATCGAGTGGCCCATGGTGGTGGTGGGGTTATGGTATGGACGATGAACACAGGCCACTCGATTCACAACATTACCCTAACCCTAACCCTAACCCTAACCCTCACACCAGATACTGACTGGTTTTCGGACCCCCCCAGACCCCCCTCAATAAAGCAAAACTGCACGTTTCAGAGTGGCCTTTTATTGTGGCCAGCCTAAGGCACACCTGTGCAATAATCATGCTGTCTAATCAGCATCTTGATATGCCACACCTGTGAGGTGGGATGGATTATCTCGACAAAGGAGAAGTGCTCACTATCACAGATTTTTCAGATTTGTGAACAATATTTGAGAGAAATGGTTATTTTGTGTTTATAGAAAATGTTTTAGATCTTTGAGTTCATCTCATGAAAAATGGGAGCAAAAACAAAAGTGTTGCGTTTATATTTTTGTTCAGTGTATATAGTTTTCGTTTTTTTTCATCTTATGGGTTCATAAAATCAATATATATATATTTTTTAATTCCATGACCTTTTCTGAAAAGAGCTGTACATTATAATTGCTAGTAATTATCAGGAAAATTCCAATTAGTTGCGCGACCATCTTGACAGTGAGCGAGTCGGTGCACAGCAGGAGGGCTGAACACGCGTACAGGTGAAAGGTTTCAACAGGAATACGACAAAAAAGGAGCTCGACTTACAATCAAACATGAATCAATATCGTTAGATACGACACACACCCTTTATTGAAGCAGCTTCTTTTCAAGTGATTTTGTTCACGATAAATGTGAGGATCATAGGGCGCCACCCACCATCATTAGCCTCAGCGTTTGGTTTGACAGCGTGCAAAGTTTTAATCGATGCCCCCCCGCTGTTTGTCAGAACGCCCACACAGACGTGCGTTTCATTTCAATCCTTCAGATAACAGTCATTGGGTCAGATTGAAACTGATAAGAATGCAGTTTGTAACAAAAACATTTACATTATGTATAACGCTTAAACGGTGGATCTTATTTTGTAAAAATTGTATATATACTTATTTTTAAGGTTTCATGCGTGTCTATTCCTCAGGGAACCAAGAATGTTCATTTCCCATCAACCAGACACACTCTGGAGGAATGTTTAGTCGATTAAATAAAAATTCATAGTATAGTATTCTAATTTGCATTTTATCGACATGCTGTGATACTACGCCTGGTTTCTACACACTATACCGTGACTTATTTCGACATAACATACCATGTTTGATTTTGCATTTTTTCGACATGTTTTTTTCTGATAATTTACACCCTTTTTTAACGCCTCACTTTACTACAACATTTGGTGTCATGCTTCAAGTTTCTGATGTGGAAAATGTGTACTTCTGGTCAATCTTCACTGGATGAGCCTCAGTTTTCATAACTTGTGTAAATGTTTATTACATATCAAATCTAACATCAGAAGAACTTGTTACAGCATGTTTATAGAGAAACATACATATATTAAGAACTACAATGAACAACACATACGTTTAGCTTCATACCGTTTTACAGAATTTTATGAATCAATGCAAACAATTGCAAAACACTGTGTGACCTTTCTAAGACTCAACATGAAATATCATTAACACAACGTTAGTGCTTAAAGGTCATCTGATGTACTATGCAAAATCCACTTCTCCATGTCTCTTCTACATCAACATGTGTCCCCTCTTCTCCATGTCTCTTCTACATCAACATGTGTCCCCTCTTCTTCATATCTCTTCTACATCAACATGTGTCCCCTCTTCTTCATGTCTCTTCTACATCAACATGTGTCCCCTCTTCTTCATGTCTCTTCTACATCAACATGTGTCCCCTCTTCTCCATGTCTCTTCTACATCAACATGTGTCCCCTCTTCTTCATGTCTCTTCTACATCAACATGTGTCCCCTCTTCTTCATGTCTCTTCTACATCAACATGTGTCCCCTCTTCTTCATGTCTCTTCTACATCAACATGTGTCCCCTCTTCTTCATGTCTCTTCTACATCAACATGTGTCCCCTCTTCTTCATGTCTCTTCTACATCAACATGTGTCCCCTCTTCTTCACGTCTCTTCTACATCAACATGTGTCCCCTCTTCTCCATGTCTCTTCTACATCAACATGTGTCCCCTCTTCTTCATGTCTCTTCTACATCAACATGTGTCCCCTCTTCTTCATGTCTCTTCTACATCAACATGTGTCCCCTCTTCTTCATGTCTCTTTTACATCAACATGTGTCCCCTCTTCTCCATGTCTCTTCTACATCAACATGTGTCCCCTCTTCTTCATGTCTCTTCTACATCAACATGTGTCCCCTCTTCTTCATGTCTCTTTTACATCAACATGTGTCCCCTCTTCTTCATGTCTCTTCTACATCAACATGTGTCCCCTCTTCTTCATGTCTCTTCTACATCAACATGTGTCCCCTCTTCTTCGTGTCTTTTCTACATCAACATGTGTCCCCTCTGTGGAAAGAGACTCTGAAAGTTTCAGGAACAAAGATTCTCTCTCTTTTTGATCCATTTCTATAAAAACCTTTGTGAAAATGAGCTGATCAGATTTTGGCCACTTTATGATGTCATAACGATTTTTTGGCTCGCGTAACCATTAGCCAATCAGCAACCAAGGTAAGCATGGAAAATATTTTGGCTAACAACTGAAATGTTATTGGAAAAGAGAATTCATGGATGTGTACAGAAGCCATGTACTTCATCGGGGGCTTTGCTGGCACTATCCTGGATTCATCTGAGGAGAAAAGAAGAGAAGGACAAGATGAGTTTTGCATCGAGCTCACAAACATTATAGTATAGTATGTAAAAATGTAAAAATATAGTATATCAAAAAACCTTGTATGCTGACACATCCTGCTCTGCACCAAAGTGATGGACAGACTGAACAGACCCTCATTAGACTCCCGCTGCTAGTGGAGCCAAAATAGAAATAAACGTGGCCTCTGTGCTCCTAAATAAGTTATAACCCTGAATATTTATAATGATAACAAGGCAAAGCAAACTGAGTTTAACAAGTTTTCATGGCACACATCTTTGTTTGGATAGTGTACTATCTGTCATTGTGTATGCTGTGCAGCTTTTTGCATATGCATGGATACATACATGGACTTTGGGGATTTTAATATTTCCTCCATGACATGCGTGTGATGCGTACGTGTCTGAGCAAGAACAAACAGGTGCTTTCTTTGTGTCTGTGCATGGTGTGCATGATGGAACATGTCTAAACAGGTCTATGTGAGTGAGGTCGGTAAAAAATGAAGGTGCCCAGCCATGAGTGAAAGGCAGAGGGAGGGCTAAGCTGCGCTGCTCACCAGGCGGGGAAAGATGAATGCGAAGCAGAGTTTGCATGTTTATCAGCGGGTCTCAGAAGGAACAGGACGTTTGTGTGAGGCAGCTCATTATTTAAATACCGAGACGTGGTTACACCGCTTTGCAAGTATGTGACCGAATGATGATGACTGAAAGTACAACCATTCCAGTTCCTGCACAAAAAGCATGTCTCGATATTAGGGGCTTGTTGCAAACCCGTGGGTGGACGGACAGATGTGATAGGCACTTGCAGTCTTTTGCAGTGGCTAATGATGATGGATAAAGATGGTTATTATAGACATGGTGGATACAGGCCTCGTCTGACATCCACTCTTTCCCTTTCTTCTTCCACCAATGCCTCCCACCAGTGTGTCAAAGCTGCAAGATAATCACCTTCCTTCTCTGTCGCTCCCTGACGTCTATACACATGTTGATGTTGCCTTAACTGTTAATTTGATGCCATTTTGAGGTGAAGGGGTCATGTGTGGGGAGGGAACCAATCCTGCAGTGGTGGGGAAATGAGTTCTAGCAATTGGACTGCACAGGATGTATCACATAAGGGTCTTTACTGGCGGTATAAACAGTCTTTCCATCACTCTCATCTGTCTCATTTTGTTAGTACTGTTATAATGTTGTGGAGGCTCAACCTTCAATCAGGGGACAAACAGCTGGTCGGCACAAGGTTAAAAATAAAGGTTTTTTTAGCTCTCTTGATGAGATTGACATGGCGGTCCTACCACTTTAATAGCTGTGTGCTAATGTGTAGCTCCAGCCAGCAGACTGTTAGCTTAGTTTAGGATTAACAGAGAATGGGGAAACGGTAAGCCTGGATGTATAACTGACAAAAACAAAATCCAACTACAAGCTCCACAAAAGATAACTTAACATAAGGTCGCCGGGGAATACATTTAAATGTGTATGTGTATGTGTATGTGTATGTGTATGTGTATGTGTATGTGTGTGTGTGTGTGTGTGTGTGTGTGTGTGTGTGTGAACAGCTTGTTTGCACAAGGTTAACACTTTTGGGACAGCAGTGAGAATGTGAGGTGCCTGTGATGAGAAACAATTTGTAATGAAAAGGATATCAAGATTAGGTACATTACAGGAGTGTAACACGCCCAAACATGCATACTTATCTTACTCTAGTAGAGATTAATGGACAGGTCAAATGCTGTGAACAAAATTATCAATTCAAAGTTATTTATTTTATCTTATGTACCTCATTGAACTTAATAATTAATCTTGAATGACTAATAACTCTAAAGAAGGCAACCATTTACAATGTGGATAAGGTGAATACTTATCCAAAGTGTGTGTGTGTGTGTGTGTGTGTGTGTGTGTGTGTGTGTGTGTGTGTGTGTGTGTGTGTGTGTGTGTGTGTGTGTGTGTGTGTGTGTGTGTGTGTGTGTGTGTGTGTGTGTGTGTGTGCTTCCCAGTATGTGTTGTTGTTAGCCTTTCAGGTCTCCGGAGTAGGCTACAGGGCACACTTGCATACTATTCTGCAGTTCACAAGGTAACATGGGGTGAGGAATTGATTTGGAACGATCATTTTGGAGCGGAAGTATACTTTTAAAGTTAGGTGTCACTGATACCAATTGCTTTTTTTTTTCCTAAATCTATTTTGCCATGTGTTTACAAAAGACAACAAGTTCCTGAGCACATGGCCTTAATCTCCACAAAAAATTAAAAAACGTACCCTTCTTGAAAGATCAAATCTAGATTAAAAAATAAAGCTTAATTTAAAACTTACCACATTTAGAATGCCAAGGATCAACATTTGAAGAGTTTCCCTGTACTTTTCCCGTTTAGTTCCGATAGTTCCTGGGATTTTGCGTTCAAACCAAAAGGAGAACTTACTTCATGAGACCTTTTCCCCCATTTTCAGTCCCTGCTAGAGAGCAGGTACTTTCCTGGGGAGAAAAAAGTTCAAATTTCTGATTGGCTTGTCGAATTGCAAACCACGCCCCGTAAAACTCGGAAAAGTTTTTTGAAGCCGCCATTGTATTTTCTGGCATTAGCATTATTAGCATTAGCATTATTAGCATTAGCCCCGCGCACCAACGGAGAGAGACTAACTTTTGGCAACATTAAAAAAAACAGGAACGGTGGAGTGATGAGGAGGTGTCGGCGTTCTGGCGATTTACTCGGAAGGCTTCAGTCCCCAGTCCCCAGTCCCCAACTCCGGGGACTTCGGGTGGCAGTATACGCCTTGAAGTTGTTTGCGGCCTGCCAGTAAACCCAAAGCAGAAGAAGTGACGTCAGCGGCTTAATTTGCGTAATCCTCCCTCAGGGAACTTATTCCGGTGTGAACGCGATCGGCTCTTTAGTTCCATGGGGGAACTAATACCTCATTCACACCAACAGTGTTTCAGGGCCGGTTCGGAGCTGGAGCTTGAAAAGCACCGGGTTTTCCTCTTCACACCGCAGCGAAGCAGCCTCTTAGCTCCGGAATCCGGTTCGTTTCAAGCACCAAAAAATTGTCCGGCCAGAGCAAAAGCACCACATACGTCACGCTTACGTGACGTCGAGGCGGGGGCAGGGGCAGGGGCGGGATCAACTCCTGAACAACAACAAAAAGCCGGCGTTTTATCCAGTTTATACTAGGGATGTGCATCTCCATCACTGAGGCCGATGCGATGCGCATCTCGATACGTTGCCACGATACGATACATTAACGATACATTTGAAACACCAGGCGATGCGATACGATACGATTCACCCCTGTTGCGATACAGTTCGATACGATTTGATTCAACATCATGCGATTCGGGGCGATACGATGCGATTCAACACAATGCAAAAATAATGATACTTCAATATGGTACGACAGAGGATTTTTGTTTTATTCCTTATATGCAGCAAATCATACATTAACAAAAAAGTGCTTTACATATTTGGTACTGCACATTCCATCATGCCGTTTATTTTTTTTACCTTTAAAAGCTCTCCAGAGTACAATTGTATAACACCTCACAGTTAAACAATGTAAGGATGCATTGCTCATGATTAACAATGTGCAAATAACAGCTACCATAGAGCAATGCCCATACAGCTGCCAGCCTGATGTGCTTAACACTCAGAGGCTAACTCACCAGTGAGCAGAAAGCAGTGGTTTCTATCTGAACAATAAAGAAAACAAATAACCTTTCACAAACAGGTATTTCATAAATGCTTACAGTAAGGAAGACATTTAAATTATTATTGGCCGTCACAGGCTGCTGTAAGCTAAACACCTCTCTCTGACAGAACACCTCACTGAGTGATTTAACTCATATGTCTCACTTTCAGGTTTCTCTTTTCAGCCGCAGACCCCACGTGACGTCGCCTCTTTATGTGCGTCGCTAAGTTCCTCGTACTACTTGTGTACTTTAAAGTGGCTCGGCATCGTTAACAATTTGCGAGTGATTTTTCAAGTTGACCGTCTGTAGTAATAGTGTCGCGCACATATACCATCAGGACGTTACTGATGGGGTGCGGCTGCGGAGTGATACTGTGTGTATGCAAGTCCGCATCTAGGACGGATCTATGTATCATGGCTGTAGACCTGTTCAGTAATAAAGATACCTCATACAAAGGTATACGGATACCTTATTACTCTCCATGACCTGCGCTCAACTATATAGCATAAATGACTATTACACCGTCTTTCTTGAACAATCCGAAGTGTTGCCAAACGTTTGATTTGTAGGTATTTTTCGGTGCGCTGTGTTTCTCTTTCTCCTCAACTTCCGTGTGTGTTGATAACTGAGACTCTCGTTCTCCGTAGTGGCGAAGCAAATATCAAAGATCGTCTCTGCTGAGCGTTGACAAGATTTTATATGAATGAATCGTTTTTTTACCGATGCAAAGACGCTACGCAATCGATGCATCGCAAGTTCAACCCGGTTCAACCCAAACTGTAGCCGATGTGCACTTTTTCAACCGGTGCACTCGCATCTTGAACGTTTATGCCGGTGCACCGATGCGAATCGGTGAATCTTAACATCTCTAGTTTATACACAACAATGGAGAAACTTAACAAGCAGCAGTGGTCCACTGAAGAGACCAGCTACCTGCTGGGAATCTGGTCTTCCGAAGAGGTACTGAGGAAGCTGGAGCACAATCGGCCATTGTTGTTGTTGTCGATGTCGGTGTGAGCTCAGCTGTGAGGGGTTTCCGCGCGGTTTGGCTTTATGAAGCAGACATGCAAACGGTTACTTCATGACGCAAACAATGACGCAATGACGCAGCACCAGTCGGACTCTGGGCTGTGTGAAAAGAGCCGGAGCTAAACCGAAGAACCGAGTCTGAACCTGAAAAGCTCTAGCACGGAGCTTGAACCGGAGTTGCGTTGGTGTGAATGAGGTATAAGTGCTGGGAACTAAGTGCTGGGAACCAAGTACAGCAAAGTACTTGGTGTGGAAGCGGCTATTGAGTACAACTCCTTATTTTTGGTCAGCTTCAGGAATTTCAAAACGTTTTGATAGCCGCAGGTAACAGCAGCTATTGGGATGATAACACGCCAATACCTCGGTCAGAAAGTGACTTATTTTAGTTAAACCAACCAGTTCTAGTATTTAGACTCCACATGGGGTTAAGTACTTACGACCTCACCACCCCCTTAAAGTATCTGGAACAATGTGGTCTTAACGCCAGCCACTATCCAAAGGTAATAATACTTTTGTTCACATGTTAGAAAAAACATGTGACTCTTGTCTTATTGACATATCTGTAGGTCACTTAAAGGTCATCATTAGATGGGTGTCGGCAGGACAGCAGGGATTTGTGTCATCAGTCCACTAATAACTTTCAAATGTGAGCATTTTTCCAGTGAGTTAGTGATTTATTATAGAGCAACACACAATCCCTAAGTACTTGTGTTGTCCTCATAATAGTTCCCATTGGAAGTTCCACCTTAAAGTATACAGCTCTTAAAGTGATTCAGTTGCAGCCGTTTAAAATGATGTAGCTGTGAGCAAAAGCTAAGAACACAATTACAAAAACTGTGTTAAACGTATCCAGTGCTCTCAACAGACAAGTGTATTCATTTTTTAAGAGTTGTATAAATAAAGTAAAAATTGAATAACACGTAAATATATTGTACTTACTGCTACTGTCATTATTGTCCTTATCGGAGAGTTGGACATTAAGCCCTCGTTCCGAGTTATTGATTGTTTTTCCACCTGACAGGAAAAAGTATACAGCTCTTAAAGTGATTCAACTGAAGCAGGTTAAAGTGTTGTACAACTGTTAGCAAAAGCTAAGAACACAATTAAAATATTTTCATTCTTATCTTTCGACAACCTAAAATGTGTGATTTGAAAGATATGAGTATCCAGGATGAGTAAATCTAATTTACTCACATTGTATCACAGATATATAAAATCTATAAATACGATAAATGCTTCATTCATTTAATCACTTGACACTTTGTGAGTGTTGACATACTTCCTTCAAAGCTTTCATTTGGTTCAAGTTCTTCCTGAAGCTCTGGTAGCTCTGTGGTATTCCAGGAACTTCCACCTGACAGAAAAGAGTATACAGCTCTAAATGCAATAGTATTTCAATGCACACACACAAACCGCTTTCCCACAAAACATTTTCTAATTGCATCTGCAGACTGTTTTTGGTTTAAATGATTTTGAGATCTCCTAAATGTGTTACCCATCAAAGAAGGTGGATGGGATTGTGGAGCTCACTGCAATGTGAAATAATGGTTACGTCAGACATCATGCGTTCTCAACACACCAAGTTTAGTGTTCTGTTTGCTGTTCACACCATTAACATATCTATCAGTTTAATTCCACAAAAAACTTCTTGAATAATTAGACTTCTATACGTATAATAAATAATAATAATAATAATAATAATAATAATAAAAATAGAACGACACATTTGTTGTGATTTTTACTTTACACACCATTGTTATTGTCGTCCTTTGAGTTATTGTTGGTACTTCCACCTGACAGAAAAAAGTATACAGCTTACAAAGTGATTCAATTGAAGCAGGTTCAAGTGCTGTGTAACTGTCAGGAACTTCCACAGCAAAGATAATAGAGCTCTCCATTTAATGTTATGTTCATGCACACAATTAGTCATTTCTAACAAAAGCCACGTCTCTTCCCAGGGGCGTTTCCTGGACCTGGAAACATTCGGGGCTTAGCCCACAGTGGCGGCGCCAGAGATTTTCTTTTGGGGGTGCTGTGGGGTAGCTTGACGTTTCATAGAGGGTCCTCAAACATGTAGGGTTTCCCATTAAGGTACCGGGCGCTACAGTGGAATATTCTACAGCAGCACTCCCCACACGCACACAGTACACCCCCGACTGTTACAATGAGGGCTCGATAATCAGCTCACGGCATATAGGTGTAAGCAGGGGTAAAGTGCTATTTTTTACAAGTGGGGGGCGGACTTCACCTCCTCTACGGGGCTCCGGGGGCATGCTCCCCCGGGAAGCATGTTGCCGTGAAAGGTTTGTTGCGTGCCGCTCTAGCTTTTTACCAGCATATTCTTTAACAACTTTGCCTGCTTTTGCCTCACACTCATTTTTGTGTCTCTCCCAGGAGGAATCCAAGGCCTGCCACACTCCCAAGACCAGCCAGGCCTCTCCACCCACCCTGGAACAACTGTTTCCCACTGCCGCCATAACCAACCTCCACTCCCAGCTCCCCTTTTCTAATAAACAAATGTTACTTTCACCAGCTGATTCCGAGTCTGATTCTGGGTCCCCTCCAGTGCATGTGACACCGACAGTGACTTGTACTAGCTGCTGGTCGCATTAAAACGCAATTAAAAGCTGAAAACGTTTTAAGAATAGTAGGGCATAATGTTCTATCAATGTTATCAAAAACATCTTAAGAAGGTTATCACCAAACATTTTAAGAATGTTTTTAGAGAACGTTATCCTACCTTTCAGAAGAACATTCTGGGAACCAAAAGAAAACTTCCCGCTGAAAACATTCCTAGAACAGTGAATGGTAACATTCTCAGAATATTTTTAAACCAAACATTTCTGGCTGGTTATGCTATTGCCTACAAGTTGCATGATAGGTGACCTCTAATTCCAGGGGACAAAGCATACCCAACAACAACACAAAAGGGAGGGTTTCAAAGTTGAAAGATTTTGACTTTCTTAAAATCAGGGTGAACACAGGCGAACAAAGTTAGTTTTTTTTCTTTTTTTTTTCGAGTAGTATTGAAGTCTTACATGTTCTTGAACCCAATGACAAGACTTTAATTGCATGATGTGAATACATAATATAGCTTTAATGCACATATTAATGTGGATAAAACAAAAAGCCAACATGAAATTACTACTTTCATTTCTACATAGCATAGATATATGAATATATGAGAAGATACATTTTACAGTTCTAAATGTATTTCATGATTTATATGAACATTTGGTAGAACTTTACAATACAACTCTGTACACTGACGACATGGCTGTTGGATTGATCGGTAAAGTATGAACGTTGGAGCACATGTCTTCAGTTAAAGGTCACCTACCGGTATTATGCAAAATCCACATTTTCATGTCTCTTCTACATCAACATGTGTCCCCTCTTCTTCATTTCTCTTCTACATCAACATGTGTCCCCTCTTCTTCATTTCTCTTCTACATCAACATGTGTCCCCTCTTCTTCATGTCTCTTCTACATCAACATGTGTCCCCTCTTCTACATCAACATGTGTCCCCTCTTCTTCATGTCTCTTCTACATCAACATGTGTCCCCTCTTCTCCATGTCTCTTCTACATCAACATGTGTCCCCTCTTCTCCATGTCTCTTCTACATCAACATGTGTCCCCTCTTCTTCATGTCTCTTCTACATCAACATGTGTCCCCTCTTCTTCATGTCTCTTCTACATCAACATGTGTCCCCTCTTCTTCATGTCTCTTCTAAATCAACATGTGTCCCCTCTTCTTCATGTCTCTTCTACATCAACATGTGTCCCCTCTTCTTCATGTCTCTTCTACATCAACATGTGTCCCCTCTTCTTCATGTCTCTTCTACATCAACATGTGTCCCCTCTTCTCCATGTCTCTTCTACATCAACATGTGTCCCCTCTTCTCCATGTCTCTTCTACATCAACATGTGTCCCCTCTTCTTCATGTCTCTTCTACATAAACATGTGTGCCCTCTTCTTCATGTCTCTTCTACATCAACATGTGTCCCTCTTCTCCATGTCTCTTCTACATCAACATGTGTCCCCTCTTCTTCATGTCTCTTCTACATCAACATGTGTCCCCTCTTCTTCATGTCTCTTCTACATCAACACGTGTCCCCTCCTCTTCATGTCTATTCTACATCAACATGTGTCCCCTCTGTGGAAAGAGACTCTGAAAGTTTCAGGAACAAAGATTCTCTCTCTTTTTTTCCTGATCCATTTCTATAAAAACCTGTCTGAAAATGAGCTGATCAGATTTTGGACACTTTATGATGTCATAACGATGTTTTGGCTTGTGTAACCATTAGCCAATCAGCAACCATTGAGTTCCTTGTAACCAAATGTCTCTCAGAGGGGTGTGGGGAGGGGCTCCTTATTTTCATCTAAAGTAACAGACAGAGAATCAGCTCTTTGGAAACAGGGCTGAAACAGAGGGGATTATGGGTAATGCTGCAATGATCTGTTTGGTGTTTCAGCCAATCAGAGACATGCTTTTTATATATCTGAGAAATATAATATATTGATGAAAAGCAGTATAATAGGGCAGCTTTAACATTTATAATGCACCCATTATGTTTGAAGCAGGACTTGCTGTAATTGTTTAGAAATGAATGATGTTTAATGATTTCTCCC
The DNA here is from genome assembly GCF_949606895.1 of Notothenia rossii. NCBI lineage: Eukaryota > Metazoa > Chordata > Actinopteri > Perciformes > Nototheniidae > Notothenia > Notothenia rossii. Next base: position 20,674,098 of record NC_136911.1, on the reverse strand, counting down.
TAAGGGTCCACACATACCGGGACAAGTCATTGTGAACTCTATGGCCTATATAAAACAATCATGAGTTCTTAAACTTTGGTTAAGACAAATAAAACTCTATGCTGACTCAGTGTTCATCAACATGGTGGCGCTGAGCCCTGAGTTGGGCTTGCAGTTTATTATAATTGCGATGTTGAAGACGGTTTACCTGGGAATATATCAGGTTGGCATAACATTGGATGGCTTTTGAATAAGTGACGTACCTAATCTACTTGCTAATTTTCTCTATAGCGACAAACTTGCTGAGATACAAATTGGTTAAGTTAAAGGAGACGTTTATGGGGGTTAAGGAAAACAAGTTCTTAAAATGGACCGCCACTCATTTACCCCGAGTGGTTTGCATTGATCCATATTGAAAAGATGACAACCAAAAACAGGGTGGAGACTGTGACATAGACAACAAAGAAAATGTTGTCCAATTTTCTAGCCAGTCTGGTCCAGTAGTCAGGCTTTCTTTCTTCCTTCCTGCTGAGGAGCAGAGAGAGTGTTTTCACCGCCCCACTCAGCTCATCTGGGAGCTTCTCCAAGGAATTGGACTCCTCCATCAGTTGGCTTCTTTTTTCCTGCAGAAGTTTTTTAGTGGAGTGATCATTAACAAGTCTATAGATCATATCAAATTGAAAACCGTTTCACATTTACTATTCCTATTTGTGTCCATTGTGGTGAGAATAAAGTGTTAGTTCATCAGACAAACATATTCATTTACAACGTCCATAGTGCTTAAAGAATTAAAAGGTTTCATCTCAAATAAATCAACTGTATCTCTTTCCAGAACAAAATCTCTGAATCTTATGAAATGTTACTGCGAACTGCTTTTATACTTCCCTAATTTTTGTTTGCTTTGTTTTTAAAATGTAGGCAAACCTTCCCTTTACAGAGAAACCCAACTCTCACCTCTTTGGCCACAGACAGCAGTTCAGATGGCGGTTCATCACACACATTACACACACAAGCACAGCGAGTCCATTTCTTCACATCTGAAAGGAAATTGTTGACACAGGACAGCAGCATGTTCGAAATAATGTATTATTAATTGTAGATGTTTCTATGTGTATTCCAAACATATGAGTAAATACAATATAACAATAGTTCAAATCCACAGGTTTAAAGAATGTGTTCAGTCTCACCTCCATCATTGTTGCCCTGTTGGTCTTTCTCAATCAGATACATCACCAAAATTGTCTCCAGAAGGCTGATCATTATCAAAACAAAAATCCCAATGCAGTACACCGCTGAAGAGAAAATGCAAAATCATCATTAAAGTGCACGATAGATAAGCCATTGTTGTTCCCGCTTGACTTAAATGAAAGTCCAATGAAATAATGACTGAGCTGCTTTACCTATAAGCGGTATCCTGTTTGAAGAGGAAGGCAGAATGTCGTTGAGAATAAGCTGCATCACAGTGACAGCGAGCAGCACAGTGACCTTGAAGCTGACCTTCTCGCCCCCGCTGTCTGACATCAGGAAGGAGGCCAAGTCCAGACAGAAGAAGAACATGATGGGCACTAAGAAGTTGACGATGTAGAGGGCAGAACACCTCTTCATCCTGATCTGTGTTCCAAGATGGAAAAACAGTGAATCTGTTCACTAATGCTGCAATGATCAAAAACATTATTGATTATGGGTTTAAGTTATTTTGCATGCAATATGAAAGATATTGCTCCACTGAAATATGAAGTTTCCTGTTTATATACTTTATTTATATTTTTGTCACAGTGGTTAAGGATGATTAAGTGGCCATCATCAAAAATGTGTGATTACAATGTATCCAATGAACAACAATGTCAATGGGTTTGCTTTATTTATTCTGCTGTTTAGAATGCAAGCTAAATAAAACCAGCAAGTGGAGCTGCAGACATTTCCATGCAAATGTTTGCAGAAATAAATAAAAGTAAAATGTACAACACACTTACAGTATAAATGATAACGCTTTGGTTTTGATAAAAATGTGGGACAGATAGGTTCTGGGCTGTCATGTCGATGAGCTGCCACTCAGACTCCGTACTCATCATTTCGCGAGTCCATCCAGTTATCAGTTTACTGTCTTTTAAGACTTGAAACGTCAACTCCTCCTCTAAGATGAAAGTGAAGATACAAGTTTGAGATGTCTTATCAGGTCAACACAGGATAAATGCATGTGCTGGTGTGTGCTCGTGTGACAATTAGCCTTTAAAGAGATAATTACCAAAAACGTGCAATCAAACCCACAACATACATACATGAGATAAATGTCTAGAAACTTCTGAAAGCTCACCTCGGTAAACTACAGACTTGAGAGACAAGTTGCAGGTCTGAATATCAAAAGGAAAATTGTAGATTTGCATCTTGCACGTGCTGACCACCATAAAGTCCCTCACATATTCAACGAAACCGTTCGAGCAAATGGTGATAAAGGGATTTGGAACAGCCTTGTCCTTCTCGATCCTATATGACAACAAACATACATTTGTACAAATTATAGCAAACACTTTATGCTTCAAACTGATTTTCACACTGTGAAGCCCCTGTGTCTCAGGGGATCTTAATATTTAAGAACCTATTAATGTGTCATACCAGATTAACGGGAAGAATCTCAGCTAACTGACGATACAAACCATTTTTACCAAAACAAAACACAAGTCTCATAAGAAGCATCTAAATGACCCCTGAGCGAACAATGCTAACGCACTTTGGCACAGAACTCAAGATAAAAGTACCCTTATTACTTATCGTAGCTGCACATACAAGATATCCGATTAAAGCTGAGGTTCCACAGATTATTTAGGTATAGTATCATCACTGAGTGATCCGAACTTGCGACGGGGGAAGCAAACACAGACATCACAACACATACCTTTACGGAGCTTTTACGGGAGATCGTCTCACCGTAGCTGTCAATCTGATCAAAAGACTTGTTCAATGGCATTAAAACGAGAAAAAAGGCGGCTGAATCGGTTAATCCATAGGTTGATAATGTTTCTGTGGATTTGAAAAAATTATTTATAATCCATAATTACATTTTTATGTAAAAATCGGAGAGTAAAAATTAGCTGCTAATGGTATAGCCACCAGAGTTATCGCAGCTTCCGGTTTTGGCTATGCGTCAGTCTCACACACACACATTACCAAATAAGGAGTAATCGAGCAAGCGGGGCCAGAGATCCACCCAAATGACCTCAGAAGTGTTTTCTTTTCTAAATCTGTCTAAAAAGGTCAAATTTTACTTGTTTTGCATCAATCTTGATACAGGGTGCTTATTGTATGTTGTAGTTTGGATTCCTGAAGCTTTTAGTCTGCTAACCCATCATTCAAGGGTGGTTTTCACTGTAAGTAATTTTTTTCTTTGGACGGACACAATAATTGACATTTTTTTACTGTGTTCAATCTGAATTTACTTTAAAATAAAAATATCTATATTGATTCTGACACTTCTACATCCAACTCACAGGTGTAACCTTGCTTTGAGAAAAAAGATTATTAATTGACCTCTTTTAGAAGGGAAGATATGGTCATTTGTTCTGGGAATGTCATTTTCGAGCCTGAGACCTGAAAAACAGGCTCGGGGCTTAACAGAATGAAACATTTATTTAAATTATGATACTATTGTTTGAGTCTGTATTTTCCTAAAATGTTCCCTCATTACTTTAAATATAGAAATACTATCCACACAGTATAACAATATCACACATCTCTATATCTTAAATATGATTAACCTGGCTCAAGTCAGTTAAGGGGTATCTGCTTCATTATTTATTGCATTCTAACCACGGCTGTTTTCCACACAATACATACAAATATAATGGTACAATATGTTTAAACCTTCCCAGCTAGCGGGGAACGTTCTCACAACTTTGGCTAACATTACCTACAGGTTCTAATAATGTTTTAAAGAAACGTTTTAATCTGATGTTCAAATAACCTTTTTAGGATGTTTATTATTTCAACTAACATAACGTAACGTTTTAACTGCAACATTCAGAGGATGTTTTGAGAATCTTATTAAGGCCTGAGATGACAGAAAGTGTTTTATAAAATGTTCCTTTAATGTGATATGAATTTGCATGCCAATATTCACTATGTAGGCCCACAGTATTCATAATATCATTTGTGTAAAATATCAGAAAATAATCACACTTTTTTCTGACTATAAAGGTTGTGTCTCGTCTGTAGGTTCTAACTGTTGGATAAGCTATCTGGTCGTGTGTGGTTTGTGAGGGCTGCGTATAAACAGTGGATACAAATCGTTATTGCACCCTTTAGATTTGAGACCAACAGACGTATAGAAGAACGGACCGACTGTCACTGCCCATCCGTGAAATCCCTGTTAGTGTTTGTATGTGTTTGTTTCTACTTTGTGTCTCTTTCTCTCCCCCCCCCCCCCTGCCTGCTGGTCTGCTCTACACGACTGGGAGCAATCTCCAATCAACCACACCTGCAACCTGCTCATCAGCCACACTATGAAAGCCTGCAGCCTGCACTCATTCCCTGCCGGATTGTTGCCGTGAACGGTTTGTTGCGTGCCGCTCTAGCTTTTTACCAGCACATTCTTTGACAACTTTGCCTGCTTTTGCCTCACACTCATTTTTGTGTCCCTCCCAGGAGGAATCCAAGGCCTTCCATACTCCCAAGACCAGCCAGGCCTCTCTACCCACCCTGGAACAACTGTTTCCCACTGCCGCCATAACCAACCTCCACTCCCAGCTCCCCTTTTCTAATAAACAAATGTTACTTTCACCAGCTGATTCCGAGTCTGATTCTGGGTCCCCTCCATTGCATGTGACACCGACAGTGACTTGTACTAGCTGCTGGTCGCATTTAAAAAGAAAAGACTTCTGATAAATCGGAACGATAAAGCACAATAACAATGTTATCAAAAACATTTAAAAAAAGTTATTACCAAACATTTTAAGAATTCCAACTTACATCTCTTTAATCATTAAATCTGGCTTCCACAACAAATTAGCAGAAACTGTCATCATATCAAGGCCATCAAAGTTATCTGGTTTCCAAAAAATATGCGGATCTTCCCATTTCTACACAGGAAAAAAAGGAAGAAGGGAAGAAAACAAAGATCAATAAAGGCCTTTAAGATCAAATCTACAGCAACTGATTTCAACCTACAGTAGAATAAACAGGATAGGAAAATCACAAATTGGTTCTCAAAACAAACTCACCAAATAAATCCCAACGAAAGAAACGAAAGTCTGGTCAATCTCTCTCTGTAACCGAAGAAATGCTTTGAAAATGTTGACCACATTAAGGTAGCTGACCTAACATAGACGAAACTGTCATAAAACATTGCACTGAAGTTAACATGCTGACTGCCTTCAGTAAGTGGAAAAGAAGTGAAAGCTCCTTTGCAAAGCCCCAACGATGTTTCTTCAAAAATTCAAGGTAGCATTGGGGGAGAAATTGATTAAAGGTATTCTTTTTGGGGTGACATAATTTTTTCCCACTTTGTCGCACTATTCTGAATTGTATATGCTTCCTTCAATAGTGCTACTATATGGCTGTTTCCTAGAAGCACTATGTACAAGTACTGATCTGGTACAAATCGTACTATGACACTCTCCCTGCAGTGATCCCCAACAGCCCGCCTCTTGACGCCTTTAAAAGGGTCCTCAAGTCCCACCTGTTTGCCAAGGCATTTATTTGTTGTTTTGTCTGTCTGACTGTTTGTCTGACTGTTTTGTTTGTTTGTTTTACTTCTGTTTTTTCTGTAAAGCGACCTTTGGTCCCCTGAAAGGCGCTACATACATTTAAGTTATTATTATCAGTTAGGAAGAATTGCATGCTATATTGAAATGTATGCTGAGATATTTTTTGAGTCTTTTGTTCTTATTAAACTAACTTATCCTATATTTTGATTTGACTTTATTGTTTATTGTAAAGCTTTTTGGCTTTCATGTGTATTACCGTGTGTTTGTACGGTTCAAATGTTTTATCTTTATTTTTATTGTTTTGGGCTGCTTTCCACAGCAAAAAATAAGGATTATCCTCAAAAGCAAAAAAATCAAAGTTGCACTTACCACATCTAGAATTGCCAGAATTGACAGTCTGACATCGACCTTTGTTGTTTTGTTGAAGTGTTTGGTAGGTCGGACCGTTGGGTACAGCTCCTTGTTTTCGGTCAGTTCCAGGCATTTTAAGACATCTTGATAGAGGAAATTACTTTCTATTGGGAGGACATCAAAACAATATCTCTATCAGAGAGTCAATTTAGCATATTTACCACACCCTATTTATGTTTAGTCAACATACCTCATGCCCACATTGAGCTCATCAGAAGACCACTCCTCATCACACACAGAGCTTCAGCATCTTCCTCATCTCATCATCACCAGGGTTTAGACTCCACAGGTGGGTCAGTACTCTACTTACGGCTTCACCAGCCCCTTCAAATATCTGGGATCACGATGTTGTCTTATCCACATTAATCATCCTTCTTGTTGGCTAAAACATGTGCCACTTAGAAATAAGTCTTGTCTTATTGACATATCTCTTGTAATATCCAGCGGTTGTGGTCACTGAAGGTCATCATTAGATGGGTGTCGGCAGGACAGCAGGGATGTGTGTCATCAGTCCACTAATAACTTTTAAATGTGAGCAGTTTCCCAATTATCTTTTTTACATTTAAATTGGGCTCTCCATTTGAGGACCATCTGCTCCACATTGTCAAAATGCTGCAACGTCAGACCTCATGCATTCAACAAACCAAGTTTAGTTTCTTTATATAATTGTTGTGTTTGCTGTTCACACCAGAAACATATCTATCAGTTTTATTACCTTGTGACAAAAACTGCGTTGAACTTATCCTGTGCTGACAACAGACAAGTGTATTCATCAAGTAGAAATAGAATAACACATAATTACTGTGTACTTACTGTTACGGTCCTTATCACATGGTCCTTTCTTCATGGAGGGACGGCCAGGAAGCCGTTGTTGTTCAAAGCTATTGAATGTTTCTCCATCTGACAGGAAAAAGTATACAGCTCTTAAAGTCATTCAACTGAAGCAGGTTAAAGTGTGCATCTGTTAGCAAAAGCTAAAAACACAATTATAAAATATTCTCATTCTCATCGTTTAACAAACCTAAAATGTGAGATTTCAAACATATGAATAAATCTAATTTACTCTACACAATTTATCACTATATATATCTAATATATAAATAAGACTAATGCTTTAATCACTTGACACTTTGTGAGTGTTGACATACTTCCTTCAAAGCTTTCATTTGGTTCAAGTTCTTCCTGAAGCTCTGGTAGCTCTGTGGTATTCCAGGAACTTCCACCTGACAGAAAAGAGTATACAGCTCTAAATGCAATAGTATTTCAATGCACACACACAAACCGCTTTCCCACAAAACATTTTCTAATTGCATCTGCAGACTGTTTTTTGGTTTAAATGATTTTGAGATCTCCTAAATGTGTTACCCATCAAAGAAGGTGGATGGGATTGTGGAGCTCACTGCAATGTGAAATAATGGTTACGTCAGACATCATGCGTTCTCAACACACCAAGTTTAGTGTTCTGTTTGCTGTTCACACCATTAACATATCTATCAGTTTAATTCCACAAAAGACTGCTTTGAATTATACAATGCAGTAAACAGACAAGTGTATTACTTTTCAAGACTTCTATACGTATAATAAAAATAGAACGACACATAATTACGTAATTCTTTACACACCGTTGTTATTGTCGTCCTTTGAGTCATTGTTGGTACTTCCACCTGACAGAAAAAAGTATACAGCTTACAAAGTGATTCAATTGAAGCAGGTTCAAGTGATGTGTAACTGTCAGGAACTTCTACCTGACAGCAAAGATAATAGAGCTCTCCATTTCATGTTATGTTCATGCACACAATTAGTCATTTCTAACAAAAGCCACGTCTCTTCCCAGGGACATACCTGCTACTCTGAATATATTCCACATACTACGCTGGAAAATTATGAAAGAATTGGATATGTGTGTTTTTTGTAAATAGATGTTGCTTGTAGTATCATCCTTTGTTTCGCTGTATCAAAAACAAACCTTCATTCCCCTCAATTATATTGGAGTGCAACAGAAACGTCCCACCTGCATGCAACATGTAGAATTGTTCTGGCTTACCTGTGAGGAGGAGCAGAAAGAGGAAACCTGCAAACATCCTGACTGGGAGAGGTCAGCAGAGTAAATGAGCATCCCTGTCCTCTCTGTGTTTTCTGGAGAGGTTTCTGTTGAGATAATATCTCTACAGAAAGAGGGACGGGCAATTGAATTACCAAATTGTCTTTTTTTTACTGATTAGTCTAATGATAGAAACTCGCTAATGCAGCAAGGCTTCCAGGAACAGCCAACCATTTCAACACTCAGCCCTCTGTGGTTGAATCCATTTGGATGTCATAAAATCAGCTTTTTAATTCTTGTTTCGTCTGTTTGTTTTCCAAAGTAAAGTAGTTCATTGTCAGAGCTGCTTTTGGATGCAAGAAACTACACTTTACATTTCACACATTCAACACATAATCTTTATTCTTTGTAGACTTTACATTCAATGCTTTTGATTCAGGTGCGAGTTGGACTTGAATAGTTTGACAATACTATTTGTTTATTATGGTCATCACAATATATCTGAAGGTATATATTGATTCAATGATGGATGATCCAATCCTATTGATACAAAGTGAATACATCCTTTCATATAATCTAAAGAGGTGTAATGTTTAATACCAAACCACATGATCCAAAGACAAACGGAGCGGCATTACATATCACCAACTGGTTCCATATTTAAACTAATTTGTTATAAATAATGTCTGAAACCTGTCAAAAAGACATTGCAACACATTTAAAAATATATATATATTTCTTATAAAATCAAAATACTGGCTCTAACAATATGGTTAAAACCAGTGCCCCGAAGGATTTTTTCTGTAGCCCCGGTCAATTCTCCCTCAATAATATAATACATTAACCGTGCTTTACCCGAACCTCATCATGACACAAGAGAGGACGGCAGGATTGTAATTTCCCGTGTTCAGTGAATGCAACAGAGGCAAGACACCAGAGAGAGAGAGAGCGCACCGGTGCTAGCAGGGACTGTGTTGTTAGCATCTGGTTAGCTAGCTGCACTAACGGACATAAGGAGCTGTTTCCACAACAAGCTGGAGGAGAGTCCTCTCCTGTCAGACTGAGAGGCTCAGGTGAGCTAAAGGTCTCTGAGTGTTTAGATAGTTAACTTCAGTCTAAGTTATCTCAATGGGTCTCAAACGGTTTGGTCACGAATTATGTAAAAGATTATTTCCGAGGCATTTCTGATAGAGGCATACAATCATCATAGTTAAGAGAATAAAAACAAGAGAATAAATGAAAAACAGGTATGAAACTCTATATGACAGTAAAACAAGAATGCAGTATAAAAGGAGTGACTTGTAAAATATCCATTAAAAAAAAGTAAATCTGTTTCCAGTTCTGTTTCGTATGGGTGTTGAGAGATGTTGCCATAGATCTATTAATGTTGCTCTCAAAGTGCACCAGATTGATGCTTTTAATATTGTTAAAACCGCAAGTGTGGGCTAAGCCCCTAATGTTTCCAGGTCCAGGAAACGCCCTGATTAAAACAATTTACAAATCTCCACAGGCACAAGTCTGGAATCCTCTCACAACCCTTTTCACTTAGTAGAGGAACAGCTCAAGGGTGTCCCTTATCTCCTTCCCTCTTTGCATTAGCAATTGAACCTCTAGCTCAGAAGATTCGACAAAAATATTTTTTTAATAAGAAAAAAATTAAAACGGTACATGTTGTAATTAATAGTACATTGTCTGTGTGGAAAAAAATAAATAAATACAAGGTCACGAAATAGAATTCCCTAAACGTATACAACTTTGGAATAACCCATCAGTAACTATTCAAAATTCCCCATTACACTGGCCGACGTGGATAAATTGCAGAATTGTTCAATTAAAAATATTGTAAAGGAAAGCTCAATACTTAGACACCGATGCTTTTAAATATTCTCAGTAAAAAAATTGGTTCACGGGGAATTTGCCGAACATTAAAAAGAGAAAATGTATCTGTGCGGTATATCATATCTGTATCAATGCTGAGGACAATGAGGAATTACTTCAAAAATATTTACAATAAGTAGAATAAAGACCTGTGCCCTGTACTACGAAGCAGGATTTTTGCTTAGCGGGCTAACTTCAGGGAAAACTCTGGGTTTCCGGTCCTATGAAGCTGGTTCTCTTCTTAGCGGGCTAGATCTCCATGGTAACTTATGCTGTACGGCTAACCTGCCCCGGAGCAGGTTAGTTTCCAGGATAAGAGCTCAACTCAGTGAAAGAACTGCCTGCTGACCAATCAGAGCTCCGTGTGCGGAGTTTAAAGCGATCAAGTCATATTACAGGAGAAAGGAAATACAGAAAAGCTGCCGTTGCAGGAAAGACAGCCGGCAAAAATCACCGACTGTGTGAACGTGAACATTAATAGAATATCACCTCCCATCTTCAGAGCAATCTGACTATTATAACATTAGCGTTAAGAAAGCTTACTTAAATATCTGCCACAACATAAGTAACCGGATCAGAGTAACATTAAGTACAGTCCGCGGCATATCACATCATAATGTATCATATATTTCCTTATCTGAGTCAGCTGAGCCGTATCTGGCCCTGCAACACTCACAGTGTCACATACTGTGTGCAGAAGTGTTATTTTAAGCAACACATTAAGTTGGCGAAACACTCGAGTAAAATGTAATTAAAGTCAGATCCACTCGTGTCTTAGACGGGGCAGTGATATCATAAACCTGTTAATGTACGTATTCAAACACTTTTTCTTTTACCAGCTGTATTCACCTTGCAGGTGCAGCGATGTGGCTTTGATCCTGGTTTATCTGTTTAAGTCATGGATGTTTAACTCATATTTGTCTAATATTATTAGCTGTCAGTACGCTTCTCCCTGTTTGTGATTGGTCAAATGTTGCTAGCCCCGCCCCTTTCATGTGAACACGCACTCAGCCGGACAGAGAAACACTGGTTTGAGTTACCGAGTTGATAACTAGCGTCATAGGGCCGCTTAGCGAGATCGCGTTCGTTTGGGTTAGGTAAGGCGGGTAACTCAAACATGTTGAACTGGCTTCGTAGTACAGGGCACTGGACATAGAAGGCGCAAAGCAAAAATTGAAGGAATGCTTACAACTTACAAATAAAATGGCTACAAACGAAAATCTACGATTAATTCAATATAAACTAATGACAATAATGTATTATAGTAGGGATAAAATACATACATTTGATCGAAGCTCTTCCGATAAATGTCTAACATGTTTTACTGAGAGGGACTCCCTCATACATGCCTGTTGGAATTGTTATAACATTTATAAAACTTGGGATGATATCCAAAATTGGCTGTCAAAAACATGCCTTTTCCAAAGTACCCAGAAAATAAAATACTCAACTGGATGGCAAATAATGTATGCATTATTAATCTATAAGAAACTGATATTACAAAACTGGCTAAGTAAAGAAGCACCCACTCTATACAAATGGAACATTTTAATGAAATATTATTTGAATATCGAAAAAAAAAATTACGAGGCTCTGTATAAGAGATGAGCCACAGCACCACCCAAAATCTGGACATATTGGGAAACACTTAAACATTGTGTGTGTGTGTGTGTGTGTGTGTGTGTGTGGGGGTGTGTGTGTGTGTGTGTGTGTGTGTGTGTCACGTGATAAATAATGCCACCAATTCTAATGGTAGCATAATGTAGCCAAGGGGGAAGTTTAAGCCCTCAAAATGTGTCAAGAACTTACAGAGAATCAAAGCAGGTTATGGAGCGTGTCACACATTCACACACATAAAAAAACATTAGCATACGTTAAGTGACAAATATGTATCATCGCAGTGAAGCTTCAAACATGGGATGGGTTCATTCAGACATAAAGAGTTTGTTTTAGTTAGATATGTGTTTAATACGATTTTTTTAAAAGTGATCTCTATATCAAAGCTGGATTTAATTTGGCATTCTTGTGATTTACCTTGCCTATGTCGAGAGGAGAGGGAAGTTTTCCCTACATAATTAAAACTCAAAATAATAACAAATATATTTTAAAGCTCACAAAACCAGTTGCTGAAGTCACGTTTTCATCGTTCGGTTGTTATTTAAATCTGTTCAGCTTATACATGTTGCAGGATATGTGATAGTGCCAGGATATCAGAAAAGAAAGGATTTCTTTGTTAAATAAACACGTTAATACTGGACCACGCTCGAGAGTCCTATCGCCAATACATGGATGTATCATTCAAAACTTAATCTTTGGCGTACTGCAAGAGTCACTGCCTTTAATCCTGCTGCTCACTGATTGGTCGGTTCACACCCCATAATTTGAGGGTTAAAAACAAACGTGACTAGACTGTGTTTTTTATCTTCAGCCCCAGTCTGAGCACTTTCTGATAGCATGCAAATGACGGGCGATGCCTGAACGCTCTTTTTAAAACGGCCTAACCCCCTCACTCCTTAATGCAGCTGTATTTATCTTACTCCTGTGAAAAGGAGTTAACAAGAAAATGATTGAAGGTCCCAAGAGGAAGATGTTCTGCATGAGTTTCGTGACTAACATTCATAAGTAGCGCTGAGGATTCGGGGTAAGTATTTAGAGCGATCAGATATAATTAGTTCTGGATGGTTAGCAATGCAAGGGTAGTTAAGAAAGAAAGAGGGGGAAAGCAGTGAGTTACAAAGACACTTTTTAAAGATGCACTTAACAATCTCTATCAAAGACAAAACAGAGAAAAAACAACTCAAGATTCAGATTGAAGACTTCTAAAGGGGGGGGATCACCTGAGAAAACACAGCATGCGTGTAGCTGACGCTCAAAGTGCCCTTATTTATTGTTCTGTATTTTTTTGAAGAGTGCTTAATGTATGCTTGAACTTTGTTAAAAATGATAAGAGTTAACTTTCCGGAAGTCATGTGACCTCTAGCCCCGGATGTTTACATTGTGTTTGTGAGAGAGTAAAGGGGGGGGGGGGGGGGGATGCTAGTGAATTAATTTCAGAAAAAAAAAGAAACACTGCGCTAGTGGATTGTCAAAGAAAAACATGTCTAATCAAACGTTATTATTAATAATAATTTTAAAAATATATATATTTATAAGTTTTTTTTTCTTAATTTTACATTTTTATTTTGTAATCATCTCGCGACCCCCACTCGGGGACCCCCACTTTGGGAACCCCTGTGATAGGCGAACACGTTTTTCACGGTGTTTCATAATTGTACAAAGAAGGAAATAAACGTGATTGTGGACATCAGTTCGATGCGTAATGTTCTTTCAAGACCAGAGTAGTTACAATGCACTCACACACACAATTCAAATGCCTGCACACAAAACCACCGCACAAAAGCATACCATTTGCATCTTCAATGTAATCCACCTCGTAAGGGTCAGTGCTTCAATGTTACTTTAGATTCTTTCCTGCGGAGAAGATGAAAGGGCAAACGGCGCTACCATGAGAATTACCATCACAATGCATGTGGCGTGGGATTATTATCAGAAAGCCAGGTACCTCCTTTTGGATTTAACGAGCAAGTGGGGGAGCAGGAGACAAAGAATGCCCCCTCTTTACGGAACATCTCCTTTATAGCTCCTGTATTTCCCTTCCCGTTTAATTCTTGGGGAAATGATGACTTCAACCAGATTGAAGATTGCTCTTCCTGTAGTTGCTGATCAGCTGTGCCGTTTAAAAAGAGGCACGTCTTCAATAATGCATCAGGAGTTGGCGTACAGGTAATTTATTCTATGCACGGTCACACCTTTCTCACTCAGGACCTTCAGGACCTGGGCTCCCCTTATCCTGTCTAACTTTTCAGCAATTACAGTGAGACCTCGCTACCTCCTTGGCACGGAGCAGCTTGCTGTGTGAGCGGTTAAATACGTGGGGAAAAATGTGCATTCACTTGCCTGAGGGTGTGCTTGCATGTGAGGCCACAGAGGGAAATGCTCACGTAACCGCTTGGTCATTACATTTTCTGCTTATAGGGGTCAAAATAGATTAATAATATTGTTTAATTACGTTAAGAGCTGGGAACTAAAAACCGTCCTCTCACCTCGTTAAATCTAAATGGAGAGCTCACCACATCTCATGAGACTGTATTTTGTATGTGCAACCTCACAAGCGACTGGCGGCAACCGGTTTCTTTAATCAGCACAAAGACACACACTCCGTTTCCTTCTGCAGCTCTCTGCTATCGACCCGGTCTTATTTTCAATTGTACCTGCTACCTGTGTCCTCTCTCTGCCGTGTGAGATACTCTGCACATGTGACCCCAGCGCCAACCCACAGAGTCCCATTGCAATACTAAATGCAAAAGTTTCATTTTTTGTCTACTTTAATGCCTTCTCTTGCGTCTCCGTTTCTTAGATTGTTGCGTCTCTGGCTCACTCTGCTGTGCAATCACACGGGTGATTGTTTGTCTGTGTCATGTATTGATTGTTCGCTGATGATGCACAGGTGGTTGTTACTGCCGGGGCCGTAATAACATCTGTAACTGCACACTGTTCCTGTCATCTATGTATGGTTAGAATACAGATTGTACTCAAAGGAATGGATTTTGCCAAATATGCCCATTTGCTCTCTTGTTGAAAGTATGATGAGGGGATCGATGCCTCTCTCATATTTGAAAGGCTATTAAGAGGCTATAACCAGCAGCTAGTTAGCAGAGCTTAGCATTAAGACTGGGAATCTTACAAAGGTAACACAATCGGCCAAAGAGCTTCTCTAACATAAATTGATATTTTTGTCATTGTTTTTTGCTGATAATTAGTAAGCTAACAACGGTATATAAATACAACTGTACTTATTCCTTTGCAAGCATTGTCCTCCCTTTGAGCAAGCTAGTTTCTCTGTTTCCAGTCTCTATGCAAAGATAAGCTAACTAGCTAACCAGATTTCTGTAATTAAAACCAGTAACACATCTGTAGAAAAAACAGAGTTAAAACGTCATGTATGGGGCAAAGGTTTGGTGAGAAATTGTGTTACTTTGGACATAGCCTGGAAACAAGGAAAAATAGCTAGCCGGTTCAAAAGTTACCTTTCTTAGCTCATTTGATATGTGTCGTTAAATCCACTGAATCTAGACATCTATAGACAGAGCCAGGCTAAATGTTTCCTTCTGTTTCGTAGCGCTTAGCTAACCATGGCTCCATGCAGCCTAAACATACAGACATGAGAGAGATATTGGTCCTCTCATCCAACACTCGGCATGAATAACCGCATTACTGAAATGTCAGACTATTCTTTAAAGTGTACGAGTGATGTGTTTTAATAATATTTGAAGCAGCCTTAAATGTGATGTTTCTCACTTTATTCTAATAAACCTTTGTACACAGGGTCCTGTCTTTTCTGTTGCCCAAGGCCCTCTGCCAATTGCCTTTTTGTTTCGAGCTACCCTTTCTTTCAATTTCTCCTCTTTCTCAGCACATAATCCACTCCCGCTCTCCCAGCTGCAGGCCCCTGCTGCCTGTTAGTACTGAGAAACTTGTTAATTAAATCTGCAGATTGAAAGACCTCCAGGGAACAATGTTTAATCGATGAGCACAAACAGATGACTTTTCATTCCACACAATTCTTCCCCTAACGTTAGTACAATCCTCGGTCCAATTCAGAGAAGTATGTTTCTGCACTCGTAAGATTACCAAGAGGCCGTCTGAATCCGCAATCCTCAATCGCCAAACGCTAACAATCTCCCTCAGCCAAAGCAAGTTTCTATACTACAGAGGTATTTTTTGTTATCCCTATACAAATTGCACTTTTATTAAATGTTTGCCTTTATCCCATTTCCCTGCAGTTCTCGTCTCATCTCCTTCGTCTGTTAATATGCCGGCTAAACCATGAAAGAAGTGTTTCTCCTGGAGAATAAATGTAGCCGAGGAGCGGAACACAGCAAAGGTTACATGCAAATTATGTTAAAACTGTGCGTAACAATAAGCAAATGAAGAAAGAATACCCATGCATGAAGCGTGGCACGATCCCATGTGCACCCACACATACCAAGTGCAGTCGGCAGCCAATCAGAGCGGGGCCTGGCTTTTGTTGAGCTGCAGGCAGTTTCGCAGTATGCCCAGCTGTTCTTCTGCCCCTGCAGCTTACTGTGTCTGACCTCCACATCTCCAACAACAACAGCCCGACCCAGCTGGCTCAAACATCAGCAGCACAAACAACAACACTGAAATGCAAAGTCACGGAGAAAAAACATTGCAGTGAATCATCAGACACAACAATCTGAGTGAAAATACACAAATGAGTCCCCAAAGCAAGCAGAAAGATGTCAGCAGTGACCCTAGTAATACACATAGGTGAACTTCAGCGGCTCTAAAGTCATGTTGGAGCTGTTGTTGTTGAATACCTAGATGTAGTTATATAAATGCTGTTTTATGTTAAACACACTGACTGAAAGCATCGGCCATAGTCTGATGAGGATTACGATTTTAACTATATTAAAATTAGCTTGTCACCTAGCTACTTGTGAACCCTGTTGTAGACCTCGTCTTCAGGCTGAATATAATGGCTAAAATATGTGTTTTAATTCATTAATAATAAGAATGCAGTCCAACTCACAGAAGACATGGTGGCATACTCACATGCAGTGTTCGAATTACCCATTTGCTTTCGGAGGAGCCCAGGGACGCGGGAAGTCAGTCAGAGTTGGGGGTGCGGCGTGCGGGTGCGGTGGGAGGGGGAGATTTTGTTTTAAATATTGAAGTCAAAGCATCAATCTGGTGCACTTTGAGAGCAAAATTAAGAGATCTATGGATACATCTCTCAACACCCATATGAAACAGAACTGTAAGCAGATTTTATTTCTCTTATATTTGACAAATCACTCCCCTTTTAAACTCTATTCTTGTTTTGTCATATAGTATTTCATAACTGTTTTTCATTTATTCTCTCTGGCTGTCCATCTCATAATGTTCACATCGAAACTAGCTGTCAATAGGAATATCATTCAGAAGAATTATAATTTCAGGCAAAAAACTGTCACAAAAGAGGTTGCACATTTAAATTCAGGTGTTGTTATGGCAACGTCAGTGGCCAAACACCCACATTTACTGCTGCAAATACGTTCAAACATGCTGTTGACATGTAAAGCAGTGGCAACTATGCCACCATTTCAGCGGATTTTAACCCTAACCCTCACATAACATCCATATATTTCAGTGCTAGGTTGATGCTTAGCTAAGCTAACTATGAAACACTTTAACTGACAGGACTCAGGATCAACTGTGTACTGCCCGTCTACACTACAGGCATCGAAAAATGCTTTCAACGCTTCGCCCATTCACTTGAATGGGGTGACGTAGACGATTTGTAATCTTCGCCGAACTGCATTGTGGGGAGCATGGCATGGCTTTGCAATTATCACGAGCATCTATCGGCATCAAAAGTTGAACAATGTTCAACTTTTGAGGCTCGATGCTTGGCATCAGCCAATGAAATCCCGTTTATGCAAATCCCGCCAGTGCAAGCGCAGCCAATCAAACCGCGTGCTAGCTGGGAGAGCCAGACCGCAGTTCATTTCCTCATATTCCAAACGAGATATTACGGTAGCAAATCACCCGGTTCTTTACGACCAGAACTATTTACCGGGATACAAACCGGAGGAACCAGGCATGGAGGGAGGTGGCAGAGACAGTGGGTGAAACTGGTAGGTTTTTCGCCTGTTGGAGAGTTTATATCCAGTTTACTTCGTTTTAACATTGCTATTGCTTTGTATGTCGGGGGCGGGAGATTCATGTGATTGGTAGTTGGTCGCGTTACGGCTCGTCTACACTACAGGCATCAAAAAATCTTGAAGCTGGGCGTGTCTGAAGCTTGCCGATTTTTTGCGAGCAACGCGACCAACAACCAATCACATGAATCTCCCGCCCCCGACATACAAAGCAATAGCAATGTTAAAACGAAGTAAACTGGATATAAACTCTCCAAACAGGCGAAAAAACTACCAGTTTCACCCACTGTCTCTGCCACCTCCCTCCATGCCTGGTTGCTCCGGTTTGTATCCCGGTAAATAGTTCCGGTCGTAAAGAACCGGGTGATTTGCTACCGTAATATCTCGTTTGGAATATGAGGAAATGAACTGGGGTCTGGCTCTCCCAGCTTGCACGCGGTTTGATTGGCTAGCGCTTGCACTGGCGGGATTTGCATAAACGGGATTTGATTGGCTCATGCCAAGCATCGAGCCATTGTTCAACTTTTGATGCCGATAGATGCTCGTGATGCTTGCAAAGCCATGCCATGCTCCCCACAATGCAGTTAGGCGAAGATTAAAAATCTTCTACGTCACCCCATTCAAGTGAATGGGCGAAGCGTTGAAAGCATTTTTCGATGCCTGTAGTGTAGACGGGCCGTTACTCGCAAAAAATCGCCAAGCTTCAGATACGCCCAGCTTCAAGATTTTTTGATGCCTGTAGTGTAGACGGGCCGTTAGCTAAGCTAACTATGAAACACTTTAACTGACAGGACTCAGGATCAACTGTGTATTGCAAGGTAGCTTCTAGCTTCATGTCAAACAGGCCCGTCTACATTACAGGCATCAAAAAATCTTGAAGCTGGGCGTGTCTGAAGCTTGGCGATTTTTTGCGAGCAACGCGACCAACAACCAATCAAATGAATCTCCCGCCCCCGACATACAAACCAATAGCAATGTTAAAACGAAGTAAACTGGATATAAACTCTCCAAACAGGCGAAAAACCTACCAGCTTCACCCACTGTCTCTGCCACCTCCCTCCATGCCTGGTTCCTCCGGTTTGTATCCCGGTAAATAGTTCTGGTCGTCAGGAACCGGGTGATTTGCTACCGTAATATCTCGTTTGGAATATGAGGAAATGAACTGCGGTCTGGCTCTCCCAGCTTGCACGCGGTTTGATTGGCTGCGCTTGCACTGGCGGGATTTGCATAAACGGGATTTGATTGGCTGATGCCAAGCATCGAGCCTCAAAAACATTGTTCAACTTTTGATGCCGATAGATGCTCGTGATGCTTGCAAAGCCATGCCATGCTCCCCACAATGCAGTTCGGCGAAGATTAAAAATCTTCTACGTCACCCCATTCAAGTGAATGGCCGGAAGTCAACATTTCCCAGAGAGGTTTCTTTGAAATCACCAGGTGACGCTAAAAAACATAACATTTAGATTGTATGACAAAGTGTTTATTTAATGTCTCTGGTTAGCTATTGCTACTTACTAACGGTTTAGCTTACCCCTGCGATTCAAAGTAACTTCAACCTAGCTGTAATTTTTGCTTTGCTTACATGTTCGCATAACTTGGAAGTTTACTGACATTTACATACCTTGTTTACCTGGCGCAAGTGGTGGCTCTGGGGTTGTTGTGTGAGCCACCACTTGAGATTTGTTGTCTTTTTTTAAGAAAACATTTGCTTATGTCCATCTTCAAAAACTCTGAGTCCGACTGACAGTTTAAACATTGTCACAGGATAAGTACCTGCCAGCCAATAAGACAGATGTTTATTTCCATTCAACTCTCTGGTTAATCTGGTGTCTTGCCTCTGTTGCATTCACTGAACACGGGAAATTACAATTCTGCCATTCTCTCATGATGAGGTTCAGGTAAAGCACGGTTAATGTATTATATTATTGAGGGAGAATTGTCCGGGGCTACAGAAAAAACATTCTGGGCTTTGGTCCTGTATAATAACGTCATATTAAATGCAGTAATTTGGTCTTTAGCAACAGCTTGTGAGAGCAGTGCATTCATCGGTGTTCGTTTTAATGCTGCCAGTTTGTTGACTGCCTGTGTGTTGATGGGACTTCTCATGCTCCCTAAATGTTTCCCCTGCCTTTCACCAGTTCTTAAATCCTGCTTTCACAAAACTCCCATCCCTGATCTTGTCTGCACTGACAAGCTTATTTCTATAGCAGAGCAACAGAAGAAGCACACCACATTATCACTTTCTCTTATATGGTGAAGCTTTTTATAGACTGCTTACAAGAAAATGCTAACTCAAAAATAGTAACTCAAAATAAAACTTTTGTATTGATTTGTTTAGTGAACTTTTTGGCGTTGCAGTTACAACTCTCCGCCAACAGATGCAGCAGCCCCCTCAGCAACCCCCCCCCCCCTTCCCGCGTCCCTGGAGCCCTATTTGACAGTGGACATCCTGCTACTAAATATGTCAAACAGAGCGTGCGCTGTTGACTGAAAGATGTATATGTTTCCTGCATTAGATCAACATTGAATGCCAATAGGCCTACCTTGTTTGGTAGGACATCTTTTTTTCTCATCTCCGAAATCTCGATCGCTTTTTCGTGGGCATTTTTCTTGGTGCTTATACATGTTTTTCCGCAGGTTATTCTGTTGATCACGGCTGACTTTTCCGTGAATCCATTCTTGTGAAAGGTGCACTTCAGTGGATTTTTCTGCGAGCAGCAGGGAGATATCAATATACTTTTTGCCTCTTTCCAAATCTAAAAAAATGTTTTTAATGAAAAGCCATGGATACCTTTCATTCCACTCACTCAATCCTTTCTGTGTCCAGTTAAAAAGCAGGTCATGGGCATCGTCAGGTTCGCTAGTGCAGGTGGCGGCTGTGGCTGTTGTTGAAGCCTCTTCAGGCTCGGCATCGGCAGGCCTCTCCCTCGGTGTGGGGCTGTCAAACTCGACCCTAAACGCCGCTTACAGCCAGCCAACTAAAAGTTGTTCCGTTCACGTTGTCATTTTTAGACTCCTTCGCTTCTTTGCTTGTGAATCCAAAAGCTGCGAGGCTTGGCTGTTTTCGTTTCGCCATCTTGTTTATTACAAAGCCAGAGTTACGAAAATATCAATATGAACATTTCAAATACCGCGCCGTCGTAACCATAGCAACGTAAGTAGCGTAAAGAATGCAGCGCCGCCACGTACAGATGGCAACACCCAGAAATATTCACTAATATAAAAGAAATATTCAGAAACTGTAATGAACAATGACTATTATTTATTTCAAGAACTTTTATTTACAGAAACTCAACATTTCTAATCTGTGTGACACAAATAGCCTATGCAAGATTCTTTTGGGCTCCCCCTATTTATCTCAAAGTCGGCCTTCAGGGGAGCTCCCCCCTGGCTCCCCCCCATTACGAACACTGCTCACATGTATAATTGTGTGTATTAGATCAGAACACCTCTGACTTTTTATAGAAGTATTGTTATAACATGTCTTATTTGGTGGCTTTGATTGGAAACATAGAAATGCAGAGCAGCTCTACTCCTTCGGGTTAAAAAAAAATGCAAATTCAGGCTCCCTGGTGGACTTGTGCTGAAGAGATATAAGATGCTGTGACAGCAACCAAGGCTAAGGCCACAAATATCCAGGAGGCATGTGGCCGTCGGGACCAGCAGGCAGAAATATTAATATTTTGCTCTCTTTTTTTTAAGCTCCTCTACTTGTTATTGTCGCCGTTTACTGATTTCTTTTTCTTGGTGATGATGATTGCATTTCTTTGTGCATTTCTTATCCAAAGTCTCTATAGTGCAAAGCTCTGTATAGAGCTCCTGCGGATGATGTCACATATGCTGGTCACGTGACGAGAAACGAAGGGGGCAGCCATTTTGGCAGTAATCGCGTCAGTAAATTCATTGGCAGGCACTGGCAGACTGTCGAGGATGGTGGATAACTGCTGTGCACCAGGTTGCACAAATAGGCGTGGGAAGAAGAAAGGTGTATCTTATTATCGCATTCCAAAAGACGCGGAGAGGAGGGAAAAGTGGATCGCAGCGATTAAAAGAGCCAGGAGCTGTCTGAACAAGACTGAAAGATGGGACCCCCCGGCCGTTTGCTTTCGCTTATGCAGTGATCACTTCATATCAGGTGGGTGAAGGAATACAGTACAATGCTACAAAAAGTTTTCAAAAAGCAAAAATACAAACTAGTTTCAGACGCACTGCAGTAGCTATCCAAGCTAATAAACAAACATGCTAACGTGACACTGCCGTAGCTAGACAAGCTAATAAACAAACAATGCTAACGTGACACTGCCTATCAAACTGGAATAATTTAATACTTACCCTTGCAGTGATGATGCCGAAGTTTTTGGATGTAAGACTCCACAGTTGAATGTTGTTTACGAAGCCGGACTGACACCATTTGTAAGCCTCCAAGCTTTTGTAAGCTCTGAGGGAGTCTCCTGAGTACACTGATGGAAAGCTTACAAGATAGCTGTGGATGTCCGCGTAGCGCAAGTCGGGTACATCGTCTTCAGAGCAGGAGGTTATGCTCTTGAAAAGCACACCGGGTGCATTATATGGGTCGCTTATATTTAATCTTTCTAATTTTGTACTATAAAGCCGAATTTCACTTGAATTAAAATGAGATGTATACTCGCACGGTAGGAAAACGCTGGCGCCGGTCGTCATGTTTACTGCCAAAATGGTGGCTGATAACCAAAAGTCACGTGACCGCAGGAGCTCTATAGGCATTCAAATGTAGGTCACGCACGCTATCAACACTTTTATTCTGCAAACCTCAAAGGTCCGTAGCATTAGGGACAAAATAACAAACTGAGGTGGAAATGTTTCAAGCACATGCTTCGATACAGTAAATTATACAGTGTCACAAACATCACCTCGTGGTGTAATGAAACTTCAAGCAGGTGGATTTTTTCTGATTGGACACGCGTATACTCCAGTCCCATTTTATGCATTGCAAATGACTTGGGTTCTATGGAAGGATGCACTTGAAAAACAGATGCAAATATCCCAGTTTACAGCTCTACTCTCGCCTCACCTGATCCCACTGCTGTTGCCATCTCTCCACTAAATGTCCCGAGTGTGGGTGGGATGCTGAGGCGCGCTCAATACTTTTGGTGTGAAGAGGTGGACAACAGCAGAGATTTGTCTCGGCGTCTGACAGCCTTTTCATCAACGACATCGAACACTGGACTGATGCCAGAGTTTGGATGAGCGTTTGGAATCCATCATTTACAGAAACACACTCTCCCTTCAGCCGGGAGCAATGAGGCGAAACATTCTGCTCACAGACTGTGCAGGGCAAGAGGCGTTAGAGAGATTTAGGGCGTGAAAGGGAACGACATTTGACACAGATCCTGTAGTCTGAATGCATAGCAGCCTCAAACTGAGCCACCAGTACAGGCGTTTCTTGATTGAATCAACACAAGAGGAAATTGCCTTCAAACTCAATTAATAGTGTATCTATCATAGTGACAGCACCAATCCCACCGAGTCCAAAACCCAGAACATCTTGAGAAATTCTTAAAGGACCCCTCTGTTGAAAAATGTGACTTTGACAGTACTTCTTCCTTTGGATATTGTATGGTATATAGATTGGAGTTTATTCTGAGAGTGCCCCCACAGAGGGTTTTGGCGTCTTAAGGTGAGATGTGCCTGATTTGTCACAAACAGTGGCAGCCAATCATAGTCCAAAAACAAGATTTTTTTGCTCAGAGAATTTGGATACAGCATGGTTGAACTAGTAAATCTTTTTGAACTGAACATACCATGACCTTCTTTCCACTACAAACAGATAAGATTGGATTTGTCTTTTGCTAGCAAGTTAACTTTGATGCCTGCAAACTATTTATCCTAACTTGACGATATTAAGAATACTAAACAAATATTTGTATCTGCATTAAACATACACGACTTTGATATTGCTGGCACACAGGCAGCAGCTGGTGTTAGCCTGTAGATTGAATCAGATAGTGTGTGTCAACACTGTTCATAAGAACCAGGTGGCCAGATGCTGGTCCTGTATCATTATTCAGGTAATGGCTGTAATATATCTTTATCTTAATGTCAGCTACAGTTCTGGAAGTAAAGCTACTTTGTTTAATACCAGCACATAATGACATCACTATGTAACACTTGTGCTTCTATTGGCTAGCGCTTCAACTCATTGTACTACTAGGCTAAAGGGCGGGACATCTCTACGTGGTTGACCAATCCCAACAGAGCCGGCCAACTAACCAATCAAAGCAGACTGGGCTCTGGTTTCAGACAGAGGGTGAAAAGAGGTATGAGAGAAATAAAGAGCTTTTTGAACATTAAAGCATGGAGACATGTCCCAGTAGAGACATTAAATACTGATATACACCTGAACATCAGCAGGAGAGGACTCTTTAAAGTAGAGACACTACATACTGATATACACCTGAACATCAGCAGGAGAGGACTCTTTAAAGTAGAGACACTACACACTGATATACACATGAACATCAGCAGGAGAGGACTCTTTAAAGTAGAGACACTACATACTGATATACACCTGAACATCAGCAGGAGAGGACTCTTTAAAGTAGAGACACTACATACTGATATGAACCTGAAGATGAGCAGAATATGTCCATTTTAAACATCTACCGAAGTGAAGGTCTACATAAGGCTCAGCTCAGTGAAAAGCTCAGCATAAAAACCTTACTTTACAGCAAATCATTTCTGTCTGCAAGCGTGTGGTTCCTTCATATAACAAGAAAGGATAATCTAATCTGTTCCACAATTGGTGGGTGTATTGCTGGGAACTATTGCTGCTTTGAAGTTGTGGGTCTTTAGAGGCTGCAGATCATTGACTGCTATGTATTTTTGCTGCTTGAGGCTAGATATACTGACTCTACCAGCAGACTCTACACTTCCCTGGAGTCAATGAGCGATGAAAATGTTTCAACGGCGCTACAAGCATTACTTCTGGGGGCAAAGTAATCGTCCTGCTCTCCCACACACTCCCAAATTCACTCTTGGCGGGAGTGAGGCTCAGTACCCAAGGGAGTGAAGTGTTGGGTGTGAAGTTATTTGGATTAGCGGATCTCAAGAAAGCTTTGAGCAGTACTCGAGCAGATTCGATCAGGCATATTTTGAACATGAGCTGAATTTGTGCTTATAATGATATGATATTCTAGTCCTTTCTGAGGGAACATGAAGGAGAAATGAGAATCAGCTCAACTTCTTAAATTACATGGCTGAAATGACGCGGCTAGTTCTGAGCGGACCAGCGATGGTGAATTGAAGACGAGGCCTGAAGGCAGCTATTTAGAGACAGGAATTCTCAATGAGGGAGTCGATGTGCTTTGAGGGATTTCTCGCCTATTTATTGAGCTTTTATTTGCGGAAAATCCATTAGAAATAATCACACAATGAAAATACCTGTTTTGTCTACTTAATTGTTACCAGGGGAAATATTTTGAGTGACTCCATGCTGCTGTTCAGATGTTTTTTCTGCGACTCAAAGCTCGACAAGCGAATCTGCTTTAGATGTTCCTCCGAATACAGATGAATTTATAAATCTCTGCTATCGGCTGTCTCCACCAGAAAGAGAAAACCTCATTTTAAGAAGGCGGGATCTATCGGATTTCTCTCCGCGCTCTTCTTTTTTTCTGCTTAAAAATACACTTTCTGTGGGCCCTTTGGTCGCCTGCGCTCTGAAAGGCTGCTGTCGATTCTCATTTCTTTGTTCTTACTCCTTTTCAAATCCCATCCAATGCTCAGTTCGTCCTTCAAAAATAGAGAAAAACAAACAATGCTGTATCTCATGGATTCTACTTTTAATAAATAATGCCACACACGCCACAATAAAGCTTTTGCAACACTGGCCAATCGCTGGCAGATGTACTTCGCAGACAAAAGGCGCTTTCACACCAGACTCACCATCTTGAATGAAAGTCTGTGCGCGAGACTGGTTTTTCGCTGGGTTGAGTCGTGTGTGCTTTTTTAAGTGAGATGCGGCACAGCAGCCTGTCAGTTTACTCTTGCTAGGTTAGTTTGGCTATTATCATTTATATGTATCTACAATAATGGATATCAGGAAATGGTTCACGAACAAAAAGAGCTCACAAAAGGAATATTGCAACTCAGCGCCAGATGCAGGCACATTAGAAGAAATCAGTTACGTTACCAATCAATTATATTTTGAAGAGAAATTGACTCTCAAGCCCTCTCACAAACTCCTGCTCTGTGCGCAAGCAGAACGCTTCTCTCTCTCTGTCTAGCTCCCGGAACTAAGTACAGATCGAGTTCACACGAATAAGTCCCTGAGGGAGGATTAAGCTAATGAAGCCGCTGACGTCACTTCTTCTTCTTCTTCTGCTGCTTTGGGTTTACTGGCAGGCCGCAAACAACTTCACGGCGTATACTGCCACCTGAAGTCCCCGGCCGGAAGTCCCCGGAGTTAGGGACTGGCTTCAGTAGAACCTGCTGGGACTCCCAGCAGCTTCTACTGAAGCCTTCCGAGTAAATCGCCAGAACGCCGACACCTCCTCATCTCCACCGCTCTCATGTTTTT
Organism: Notothenia rossii; assembly: GCF_949606895.1. Lineage (NCBI taxonomy): Eukaryota > Metazoa > Chordata > Actinopteri > Perciformes > Nototheniidae > Notothenia > Notothenia rossii. The sequence continues at coordinate 20,647,812 of NC_136911.1, read as the reverse complement.
TTTTGTGTTTCCATAAGTTTCTCTCTCCGTTGGTGCGCGGGGCTAATGATAATGATAATAATGCTAATGCCAGCAAATAAAATGGCGGCTTCACAAAACTTTTCGGAGTTTTACGGGGCGTGGTTTGCAATTTGCCCAGCCAATCAGAAATGGGAACCTTTTTCTCCCAGGAAAGTACCACCTCTCTAGCAGGGACTGAAAAGGGGGGAAAAGGTACGCAAAAAAAAAGTTCTAGTTCCAGATCTTTTTGGTGTGAACGCAAAATCCCAGGAACTATCACAACTATTGCTGGGAAAGTACTCCGGTCTGAAAGCGCCTAAAGACTCAAAGTATGCTTCTCTCGATCTTTATTAAATCAAAGCTCTGCCTGTAAGCCCATCAAGATGCTGAGTCACATTCTTGAGAACCAAAACGTTCCAAGCTGCCATTACAATCAAACTCTATTGATTAAGGCCTGATTGAGGCTGTGGTCACTGTTGATTTTGTTGGTTCAGCCTCCTTCCAAGTCTGAGTGCCTGAATGAACACAAAGGGGGTAAAAGGCCAAATCATGTGGGCATTTGTTCACTCTTTAGAACTAACAGGATGACATTCTGTTCATAAAGTCAGAGTGTTTTTCCTCTGATTAAAGCTGAGAGTATAATGATAACTTTTCTGCATCTAAACTATTTTAAATGTGTAAGAGAATTATAGTAAATATTGTTTAAAAAGAATGATAAACAAACCTGGATGAATAACATGTATATGAACAGGTTTCGATATTAAATATCTTGGTTTCTTCTAAGGTCACATTGTTCTGTTGTCTTACATTATAACGGATGTATATATAAATAGACACTTATACCTATCCCTCCCGACACTGTATATATCTATCATCCACAAGAGAGGTTTGATTGATGGTAAGGTGATCACATAACTTCATCATTAAGTCTTCCTTCACTGCACGTCACTCTCTATCAAACAAGCGCCCCATAAGCTATAAACAACAGCGGCAATCAAACATAACCAGTCAGAAGGATGCGTTACAAATGAACCCCTAGGATCCTTAAGGAAATCTGGTAAGCAATCCCCTCAAGGTTATACTCCACACGTCAAGTCATTACAGGACGGCGAACCCTTCAATCATCACTCAGTGCGGGAAACTACAAGTGAGGCAATTTAGTGTGAAAAGTCATTTAAAAGCAGCTGCAGAGAAACTGTAAGAGTGTGTTCATTCTCCCGTAACAGCACAACCCCACAGACCTGAAACTATTCGGAATGAGGCGTTCGTTCCCCCCACAATAACTGATGATGCTCAGAAGGAAAGGTCAAATCCTACGTGGCCTTTTCATCCGTCCATCGGACACAGCTGACCTTTCGTTCAACTTCTGGTGACCTCAAGGGCAGAAGCGCAATACGGCGGCTTTAATAGATAATCACAGAAACTACTGAAGCATCCAGCCCTCTGTAACATTTGGTGTCCCTTTTAATGAACCGATTTTCCAAATGACTTTCATCCTAAAATCACACAATAACAATGCACTCCTATAGGAACCGAGTCCCTATACAGACAGTGTAATGGGGCCACGAATGAACAATGCTTTGTAGTCCTGTGTGGGAATGTTTTCTCAGTATGACAGATAAACTTGAGTTCTTGAGAAAAGCTTTTTTAATATTTTCAAAAAATGCCAGCCATTTCTCTAACTGTGGATTCTGCTGACTCACAGGCAAACAAAGTAAAACACTAATGTCAATAAAATAGGATAAACCCTGCAGGTCTTTCTCTGTAGTCTGGGAGAAGGCACTAAATGTCATTGGATGTGTGTCTGCGCAGATAAAAGGAGGATTTGCAAGTCAAAAAGAAGAGTCAGCGTAATCACTTAAGCTAAAACTGTTTGACATTTAATCGAAGTTTGAGTCGAATGAATGATTTAAGCTTTCAGCACACCACTTACACATACTGGTTCTGGCTGACTTCTCTGAATATTCTGGTTGATACTGATCTTTGTGACATATCTGCGTTGGCCGAAAGGTGCAAACACGCTACAACGAAACATTTCCGTTATGAGAAACGCGCTGCCGCTTCAGAAACAATGCAAATATAAAAACACAAGTGTGCCATAACACATTAAAATGCAGAAACACCTTCACCAACTTCACAACACATGCAGCGTTTATTAAAAGCAGTGCATAAACAAAACGCTGCAACATTAAAAAGTGACGCACACAGCTGGGACCGGAGCGCTTGGTGACGTTCAGGATTGTAAAGTTGGAGACAAAAATGTTTTATCAGCTTATTTAATCAACGTGATCACATGACTCCTTCTGATATTACTGGAGATTTGCTGTGAGCTAGCTAGCTAACGTAGCTAACCTAGTCATTTTAGATTCACTGACGAAACACTGTTGATTTGAATTTGGGATGAGATTTGCACACAACTACACAACTCTTCTTTTACCCTACATGCAAAACGTGCTCCCAAATATACATACTGGTACCAGAAAAAGGAAAATATGGTGTCACTTAAAGATCAAGAGGATTTGAACAGTGTAAAATCAACAAAACGAGAATAATATAAAGAGAAAGCCTGAACACAGTGTAGTAATGCCATTCAAACATGGACAGAAACCACTTACAGATATTCTCTGCACACTCACAGAAGTAAAATCATTCTGCCTTCACCTATCACATATCATTACATGTAGGCCTACACAGCACACTGGGGCAGGAAGTCACGAGGGATGTTAACCAACAGGTCTGAAGCATTAATGTATCATGACCCTCATATCTCAATATTTCACTGTAGCTTAACCTACACTGAAATGACATGTGGAGTCACAGCCCTGTTGAAATATTCACCGAGAGCCTCTGGAGAGCCAGTCGCTCCTCGCTGAAGTAAAACACTGTCAGCTGGTGATTTATGTGAAAAGATGAGGCTTGAAATACTCCAGGGAGGTAATAAAGCCTCCTGTTTAGTGAGCAATCATTCATATCCAGTGGAGCTGCTGCTGGTCAGGGTTACCATGGGGACCGAGGGAAGGGTCAGGGTTTCTCTTCTGCCGTTGTGGATCTATGTGGAAGTTTCGAATCTCATAGTGGACTTTTTGGTTTCTTTTAGTCACACTTTTTCTCTCTGGCCTTCTAGTCAGAGCGGAGTATGACACCTGACTATTCCCTGTGTTTTTATTTTATATATTTCTGTTTTATTATGATTGTAGTAAAGTGTTTTTATTACCAGCACTTTGGCTCTACCAAAAATCGCTTTTAAATGTGCTATATAAATAAAACTTGATTTGATGTTTTTTTTGTCATTTTGTAGTCCCTTTTGGTGTTCATTAGTCAGTTGTTTTGTGTCTATTTGTAGTCTTTTTTTTCCTTTTTGGTCATTTATTTATTTGTAATAATCTGCTTTTACTGTTTTCTTTGTTAGTCTTTGTATTCCTTATTTTTAACTTTAAAGTCGTTTTGTTTCTTTGTCGTAATTTTCCAACTTGTTATTCTATCTGTACCCTTCTTTGATAATGCTGTATGTCTCATAATATTAAATTAGCCTCTATTTCTAACTGTTTTGTGTCTTTGTAGTCATTTTGGTCTATTTAGTAACATTTTGTAAATGTGTCGTTTTGGTTAAATTTGTAGTCGCTGTGTTTCCTTATGGAGTCATTTTGTGTTTCTCTGTAATTATTTTGTGTCTCTTTGTGGCCATTTGATTTTCAACAACAAACTATCTAATCATCACAAATCAGGACCAGAGGATCCCCAGGGAGTCGGGTTAGCCTCGGGCCAGTTTACAGTTGTCCTGTTACATAATCCATTCACGGCTGTGGCACCTTCTCCAATCAATGATTTAAGCTTTCAACGCATCACTTGCCTCTCAGAAGTAACAACTAGTGGCAGTACCTCCTTCCTGGAATGCCTCTGGACGATCTGGCCTGCAAACACAATCCCTCACTGATAAAAGCCGTCATCATTTCTTCCACCATAACACCCGCTGTGCTTTCTGTTGTCAGCTGATCTAATCCTTTTTCATGTTGTGCATCCACGACAGGAGATATCAATCTGGCCGGAGAGTGTGATAAACGGATGACGACATGGAAACCTTTTCAAAGAGGATGGAGAGAGACATGAGAGATGTGTAGAGAGATGCAGCGTGAATGGCACTTCCCATCAGTATAATTGGTTGAAATGAGCTATGATGGCCACCTGCTGACTTTCATTCAGAGCTCTTCTGCATTGAAATAGTGCCCAATGTCGCTCAGGGGGAGCAGCAAGTATTATTAAATACAATTAAGGCATAAAAAGGACGTCAACTTTGCCATACTAGCTATGCATTATACACTTCTGTTGTCGTGTCCTCAGATGCACTGCCAGTTTAAAGATGCAATAATAATATTTTAATATGAAAGGGTTGGTCGCTCACAGTGACAAATCCAGAGAATTATCACACTGCATTTCCCCTCAGCTCTGGAGCGTTTCAGTCTCTGTTTATTGTCTTGCTTTAATAGCCCATTACTTCACTGCGTTTGATCTCAGTCATCCCTCTTAAAGTGCCATTTCTACAGCAGCAGGAAGCAGCTCTGAAATCTCACTCCACACTACTTGCTCTGCCGTTCACTAACAGTTCTTCTATTTATACTTCCGCTCATGATTTGAAACTAAAAGCAGAGCTGTAAGAAACGTGACTATCTGGGAAGTGACAGAATTCTTTTCACTCGGCATGAGCTGCCAACAAATGTATGCTTAAAGTTTAATTATACAACTGTACGAGTGCATTTATGGAATTATCCACAATGTGAAAAATGTAGAATATATGTCCCTATAATATCCCACATTACTAGTTTTATATTCTGTATATCTGTAGGAAATAGTCAAATCCTTTCTGCATCACAAACCGTATGACAGGGTATATAGCCTATGCAGGAATCCTGAAGTCAATTCCTTTTAAGACCTTTTTTAAGACCCTTTCCATACATTTTAAGACCTCATCGCCACTTTGAGTTTTAACCGGTTACATTGGCGACACACTTCACCTCACATTGACTATATACAGTATTGATTATCCTTCCTCCTTATCTTCCAACCATTTGGACGCAAACTTGCATTTCCCCATAACGATGTTGTTTAAAACCTCTTAAGCCCCACGTACCCGCTTCCGGGTCCGAAATCACGTTATTTGCAGGAAACAACGTATAAGGAACCTTAATATTTAATAAACTATGAATATTTTATATCCATATAACGGGAAAAAACTAATTTAACTGATCTTTTTCATTTTTATTTAAAAAAAAACACAATGCTAACAGTGAGCCTCTGAATTAACCCTGAGCGAAAAATGCTAACCTATTACTGCACCGAAAATCACTCCTAGCTCCCTTATTACTTATCCTAGCTACACATCCAACACATCATTTATGATCTTAAAGACACAGAATCTAACGGTGCCCACCTCAACACTGAAAGATACAAACTCGCGACGTTATCAACAAAAACGTACATCAAAACAAGTGGCGCTAGGTAGCCTACAACGCTAACATGGCTTACCTTGGTTTTGTCTGGTCAAAACTGGTCTTCAATGGCATTAAAACGATAGCAACGATGATGTAGTTAATCCATAGGTTAATATACAATGTGTCTGTGTCCCCTTTGAAATGTTCTGATAATCTATAAGCAATACAACTGCAATTCCGTTTTCAAATATCAGAGCAGGCCATTCTTACGCTCTGTAGCAAGATTGAATGCGCGAAGAAGCAATATTTTTTTTTAACATGAGTGTGTGCGGGACGATTTCCCTTCGATTCTATTGGCTCTAACGGTCAGAAAGAGATGTCACATGTCAAAATCGAAGAAGGGGGGCCAGAGATAAGGAAAATCCACCCAAATGGCCCCAGAAGAGGGTTTTTTTTGCTAAATCTTTCTAAAAAGGTCAAATATCACGTGTTTTGCATCAATCTTGATACAGGGTACTTATTATATGTTGTACTTTGGATTCCTAAAGCTTTTAGTCTATAACCCATCATCCAAGGTTAGTTTTCACTATAAGTACAACATATATTTTGGACGGACACTATAATTTACAGTTTTTTTACCATGTTCAATCTGAATTTTCTTTAAAATAAAAAACATCTATATTGATTCAGACTTTTCTACATCCAACTCACAGGTTTATCATTACTTTGAGAATTTTTTTTAATTAATTTTACCCTTTTAGAAGGGAAGATATGGTCAATTGTTCTGGGAATGTCATTTTCGAGCCTGGAACCTGAAATTAACAACCGGCGTAAACGGACCTTCGCGCGCTATCAAGCAGTGAGCGTGCGATGTCCTGTTCAGATGACGTCAAATCCAACGGGATGCCATAAATAAACTACACAGAATCACACTAGACACCTACGCAATGATTACATTCAGGCAGACTGTAGAATACAACCTCTTTGGACAAGTTATATACTTGGAAAATGCAGTTTAACACTTTTTAATAGCCTTCAATTGATTTATCAACTTTTAATACTTTTTAAGACCCGCGGACACCCTGTATGAACTCAGTAATCCTTTATACTCCTAGACCTCATATTGTACAGTCACACTCCCATCTCTCTTCTTAACACACCGAATGAACTGTCAGCTGAGGTGTGTTTAAACACCATCGCCATGCTGCTAGAGGCTTATTTATATTCAGTTACAATGTGCTGCATCTCATCATTATTGCGATCACTTGTGTGGCCATTCATCTCGAGTTGAAGGTTAAAAGCTTGATAAATAATGTCAAAGTGAATAATCAGTTCCCGCAGTCAGGACTCATTAGCAGCAATTTCACTTACCCGTCATTAAGAGCAATTTCAAAAGGGGCGTTTAATTATTGCAATAAACAGGCTGAGAACTAGATATGAGAGCATATTTACCGAGGCATTTACTGAGCTTCATAAAAACATTATTTGTTATTGCTGAACACCTCCAGAGTGCTCTCAATAGCAGAGAAAGGAAGGCATGCAATCACTACTTATTCTATTTTTACTGGGTAATCCAATAGATTGCCTTTATAACCTTCTCTATACTGCCACCCCATTAGACTTTTACCTTTATAGGCATTTATATACCTCCATCTTCCCCAGCCCCTTTACGCATATGATAACTCTTTATCGCAGCACCCACTTATTGATGACAGAAAATCCTCCAACCTACTTTTATATAACGCTGAATGCAGTGAAAGAAATCCACAACAATCCTCCATAAATCTGTCACCGTGTCCCCGGCAGACATCTGCACAGTCTGGCAGTCAATTATCTCCCCTCACCTTCAGAAGGCCTCCCTTTAACGCTGCATGGGAGGCAGCAGAGACCCGTATCCCTCCCTGATCTTTATCCCTACTCTTGGCGGAGCTGTCAGCTTAAACCTTCAGTTAACCTCCGGAAAACCCCCCGTGAGAGAAAACAACCTCCACATCTGCATGTCGAGAGCCGGGCGTTTAATGTGGCATCGTACATAATGGTTAGAAAGTGATTTTGACAAACGCCATGAAGCCAATCTGTGAGATGATGAACACAAGCTGCATAATGACAGATCAATGAAGAATGACACAACAAAAAGCCTAAAGCACATCTCTACACATGGTCTATTAGTAACAGGAGAAAGCTGGATCTATTTTGGTTATCCCCCCCTCCGTTAATAACTGTGGATTCCTAAGCTGCCATGTCAACGGGTCCAGAGGATGACAGTCATGTGCTGACCTGTAATCAGACAGGAGGCACGCAGATATTCAGTCATAGTCGATCGTCCACACATTTCTCTCTTTATGCAAATACCTCCTATCTAGCTCTTCTCCATCTTCAGCGAGTTCATCTCCTGGCTATCTGCCCCGATCAATACCCAGCGCACCTCTTGGTGTGGAACCGGGACACACACCCACGGGACAAACATCACACGGCTGTCCTGATTTATTTTCATCCCCCTCTTTTTGCTTTTTGACTTCAGTGAGATATGAAGGGACTTAGCAGCAAGCCAGTGATTGGACAAGCCAGTGGAGTGATCCTTGAGAGGGAAAGCAGGATCAATAGCTTCCCTATCATTATGATTTATTAGCCTAAGTCCTTTCTCTCTGTCTGCCCGAGGACCCGTCTCTTGAGGAGGTCCAGTGTATCCTCGGCCAGGGCGTCTCTCAGGGCGCTGAAGAAGGCGTGGTAGTGGGCCGTGTTGTGGATCATGAGCAGGACCCCCGCCAGCAGCTCATTGGTCACCAGCAGGTGGTGCAGGTACGCCCTCTGGTGGTTCCTGCAGCAGTAGCAGCCACACCCCTCCACCAGGGGCCGGAAGTCGCCTTGGTACCTGAGGAAAGTTCAGAGAAAGTTCAGAGACGGGAAAAGTACTCAGATCTTGTACTTAAAGGTCCCCTATTATACTGTTTTTCATCAATATATTATGGGTCTCAGATATATACAAAATATGTCTCTGAAGTGTTTGGCTCGAAATACCAAACAGATCATTGCAGCATTACCCATAATCCCCTCTGTTTCAGCCCTGTTTCCAAAGTGCTGATTCTCTGTCTGTTACTTTAGATGAAAATAAGGAGCCCCTCCCCACGCCCCTCTGAGAGAGATTTGTTTAAAAAGAACTCAATGGTGCTCTAGGAGGAGATTCAGGTGATAAGGTGTAACTAACGGTTACACAAGACAAAACATCGTTATGACATCATAAAGTGGCCAACATCTGATCAGCTCATTTTCAGACAGGTTTTTCTATAATATATAAATGGATCAGGACAAAAAGAGAGAGAATCTTTGTTCCTGAAACATTCAGAAGGTTGCCCTCAGGTTTGGAGACTTTTTGTGTAATCCATTCCTGGCAGTGACACCTTATCGAATCAATGATTTAAGCCTTCAGAGCATCACTTGCTTCTCAAAAGTAACAAATAGTGGCACCTTCACTGATAAAACCCTCCTCCGGTCCTCACTCTTTCCACGCTAACACCCGCTGTGACAGATGAAAGCAGCTGGTGTTTTATTGGCTGCTACAAACCTCTTCTCTTTCAGATTGATCTCAAAGGAAGTCATCTGCGTTTGATCGTCAGGATTCAGATCTCCGCTGTGTTGCGAGTCGCCCGCTGTTTCCTGATCTTCACCCGGCTCCAGCACTGCCAAAAGCATACATACATCGCATTAATTCCAGCTCGTTCACACCGTAATCTCAATGTAAATCCAGCCCTACGTACAGATACAAAGGGCTGGAGAAGGCATACCATGGCGTGACCCCTTTCCATCACCGCTGTGTCCTATATTCCCCCCGTCATTTACATATAATTACTTACAGCCCGACCTCACACGGATGGGTTAGGCCATGAGAGTGGAAAAACAACTGATGAAGAGCCATGTTACAGGAATGTTGTTATGGACGGTTACAGTGAGGAAACGTGAGGAAGACTAAAAAAAAGACGGGGGAGAGAAAATGGAGCAGAATAATGCATAACATAAAAGGTAACAAACAATGGGTTTAGTGCGAGCTGAAACAGGTGGAGCTGAGAGCAGACGTGTAAAACAAAGCATAAAAAGAAAGCTTATTAGCTGCTGAATGCTGATACGGGGAGAAAGAGAATGAGGCTTGACAAAGAGGGGGATGTCTAGCACTGAAAAATAGGGGAGGAGGGGAGGAAGGAAGCAAGAAAGGAAGGAAGGAGGGAGGGAGGAGGGGAAGAAGGAAGGAAGAAAGGAGGGAGGGAAGGAGGTGAGAAAGGAAGGGAGGAAGGAGGGAGGGAAGGAGGGGAGGAAGGAAGGAAGAAAGGAGGGAGGGAGAAGAAGGAAGTAAGAAAGGAGGGAGGGAAGGAGGAAGTAAGAAAGGAGGGAGGGAGGGGAAGAAGGAAGGAAGGAGGGAGGGAAGGAGGGGAAGAAGGAAGTAAGAAAGGAGGGAGGGAGTGAGGGGAGGAGAGGAGGAAGAAAGGAAGGAAGGAGGGAGTGAGGGGAGGATGGAAGAAAGGAAGGAAGAAAGGAAGCAGGGAGTGAGGGGAGGATGGAAGATAGGATTGAAGGAAGGATAGAAGGAAATAAGGTGTGACACCCTCCCGCTCTCAGCTCCTCTGAACTCCATTACGCTCCCCGTGCAGAATCGATTAGTTCTGTCTGACACGTCGTGCTGCAGACACCAGCCTCGCTCAGTCCGTCGGACGAGTTTCAAGCTACTTTTTAAATGCAGCACAAAGACCTCAGCCTCTCCCACAGCTTCCGTCACAAGAAGTCTTTAGATTTCCACTATCAGAGACACGGACCTGGGCTGCAAAAATCACGAATGTGCGTCTGCTGCTGTGGGGAAACTATGGAAACTACAGTTTTCTATACAGCGGACTACAACATGGATGTTTAATAAGAACGAGGGACTCATCCAGAGACTCTGCACCGTGCTCTGATGCTGTTGCTTTATGCTTTATGAACGTGGACAACAGAGAAACATATTCTTCATGACCAAAGTTGGAATTGAAATAAAAAAGGAAAGTGAAACTTATGCTCGTCACCCTCTCCCTCCGCTCCACATTAATACAAATGATCCCAATACATATGATTGTATGAAAATATCTTAAAATCAATACAGATGTATTTATTATAAACGTTAGTCCTTAACATCTATCACTGTGTATATCACCATTCAAACATCTTTTAAAAGTTGAACAACCCCCACACAGCTCAGTGAAATGTTGACTTTATTTGATCATTTCAATCAAAACTAACGTTCATATTTCTCTTTTTGATTATAATACTGATGAACGTTCAGAACAAAGCACTTTGGCAACTTACCACATACGTTTTAAAATGCTTAATAAGCACCGTAACTTTCATGATATCATTTCTCGGTCATAATCGGTTGTTTCCGTGAACGGCCGACTGTTGTGTGACGCAAATGCTGCGGCTGCAAGGCATTGTGGGGCAGCACTTTCTCCTCTCCTTTCGGTTAGGGAGGTCCAGTGGTTCCTAAGCTAAAGGAGGTTATAAAGGAAGTTTGAAACCTCCTTTCCTATCATCTAGAGAATTCAAACGGCTCTTATCATGGCTGCCACTGAGGGACATCCGGGTCATTTCACTCCGTTAGGAAGGTTCCTAAGCTAAATGGACTATTCGACCGCAGCCCTGGACTTACTTGTTACCAAAGTGGAGTCGGTATGAGAAACATGATTGATTTTCTTTCACCAGATTCATTTCTTTCTACCCCTAACCTGGGGCTGGAAAACACACAAGCACATGATGTAGCTCCAACACTCATTAGACCCATCTTTGCATGATAAATCTCTGACTGCAGGGAAGCTCAGCTCCAACATTCACACACCATGTCCCCTTTGTTTTGTAAACACAGAATTCATCTTGCTCTCTGCAAATTCAAACTAAATGAAGGCATGGTAATTTCCCCAAAACACTTAAAGTCTGCGAGCTGAACCATTTCAGTCTAGTTCAGTCTAGAGATGTTTTAATCAGAGAAAAGTCCCTCTTCTGTGAGATGAAGAGCCCTTTGCATGAACCAGAAACATCTGTTATTATCTTCAACTCACATCACACACTCCCCATGTATGCTCAGCTCGTTATCAGCCACTTTTAATCCTCTCTGCCATTAATAAGATCAAAGTGGTGCGACTTCACGTATCTAAACGACATGTCAGCGTATTTACAGAAGGACTCCTTGTCATTGCTTTATGCTCAGAAACGTAAACTACCATGGTGAGAGGAATCATGTTCTCCACCACAATCTCATTCAGTTCAGAATTCATTACAAACCTGATCAGGCCTGTAGCGAGAGAAAGACCCCCTACCTAAGCTCACAAATGACATCGTGACATGTCAGTGTGCTGAAGGCATGAAGTACAATTACTGACTAAATGATTCCAGTTTTTCAATTGTTGAGTTAATTTTCTTGGTAAAATGATCAAATCAACCTGACTTGTAATTTGGTTTGTTTGGAGCTGAATGGCAGAACACAGAAACAGTCCATTTAACGGAGAAGCAGTCCGTAGTAAACCTTTAGTTTTAGAGCTGCAGGGAAAACATATTCACAGTTTCCTTCTTTCTTTTACGATAAAGAGACGAGCACATTTATTCACCGCTAAATGAAATACATTAACATTTCATAGATGTAGCTTAACCTCATCATGTGACTCCTGCAGTGATAGAAGATACTGCCTGATAGGACGAAGGAAGGAAGGAAGGAAGGAAGTAAGGAAGTAAGAAATGAGTGAGGGAGTGAGGGGAGGGAGGAACGAAGGAAGGAGGGAAGGAAGGAGGGAGGGAGTGAGGAAGGAAGGAAGGAAGGAAGGAAGGAAGGAAGGAAGGAAGGAAGGAAGGAGGGAGTGAGGGGAGGGAGGATGGAAGGAAGGAAGGAAGGAAGGAAGGAGGGAGTGAGGGGAGGGAGGGAGGATGGAAGGAAGGAAGGAAGGAAGGAGGGAGTGAGGGGAGGAAGGAAGGAAGGAATTAAGGGAATGAAAGGAAGGAAGGAAGCAAGATAGGATTTAAGGAAGGATAGTAGGAAATAAGAGGGTGAATAAGCATATGGTCTGCCGTGTCAGAAAGTAGCCTACCCCCCCCCCCCAGCCCAACGGGACCTTATTTAATTGAGAGAGAGGGGAATTAGATTTTCTTTTAGTTTACAAAACATACCTGACTTGTAATCTGGCTTATTAGGAGCTGAATTCTCCTTTTGCCGTCTTAAAATTGAAATTAAAACGTGTGTGCTTTGATTTAAAAGTTTGCTGATAAAGGTCGTTCCCTCAGAAGCAGATGAGTAGTGTGTCAAACAATGTGTGTGTACAAGTCCTTCAGCAGATTAAAGAGGGGGGGGTGTGATGCAACTTTAATGAGAATGTGAGAGCAGCTCAAAGTTAACAAGCTTTATCTACATCTGAGCCTAATTCATGTTGCGACATCAGACAGAGGCTGCAACACAAGAGAAAAGGAGAATCAAAGAAAACTCACTGAAAAAGGCAGTTTCATTAATGCTGTTGACCATTTGTTCGTCCTAGCTGCCAATTATGTAGAATTTTCTATTGTTTACTCCGTCTGGGATTTTAATATTCTCTCTAAATAATGGGTGGTCCATTTGTACTCGACTCGCAGCGAATTCTTAAAGTACATACGGCCCACACCTGAAACTCGTGCTTGTCTTATATCGCACTTCTTCAACATATGACACAGTATTCATTGCTGTTGAGTCAGTATATCTTTCTGTATGTGGCCCTCAGTGAAAGAGTTTTGGATAGCCCCAGTGTTTCCGCCAGACCAGGGCTGAGAGGGGGCGTCCACCCCGAGAGCGCGGTGGTGTGACTTCAATTCGCGTCACGGGACTTGAATTTTGAATTGAGCCGTCCCTTATAGATACTATCTCTTTAAGTTAGTGATGGGACGCTCTTCATTTTACCAAAGAGCCCCCCCTGATCCACTAGCACCCCCCCCCCCCCGCTCATCGCGTCCAAATCGTGCACGTTCCGTGTTGTCCTGTGGCAGGCACCCCCGATGTCGGGGTAACGATCTTCAATACTCAGAAAACAATCCAACCGAAGACTCCTTTGCCCCTCAGAGGGATGACCTTGTCCTTTTTCCTTTTCGTCATTTCAAGCGATAAAAACTCTCGATCTTCTCTTGAATTATTTATTAGTTTTGGACGCCGAGCTGAATAATGGCGTCAAATGACCGCAAGACGGCCCCCTGGCGGAAACGCCGGACAGCCCTACTCTAAACGACTCACAAGTAGAAACACATTTCGATTACTTGCACTATTTCATTGCACTGTTCGAGGAGCCTGTGAGATTTCCGTTGTCATAACTACACTGTAGCTATGCACAAATGACAATAAAAGCCTTGAAACCTTGAATCCTTGAAAACAACCACACCTGCAGGGGGCGCTCTACCTGCGAGCTCCGGGTTCGAGGAGATGTTGAAGTTGAAGATCAGAGCGCAGCCTCGCTCCGTCACCTGGAAGGGGAAGAAACCCTCGAACAGATCCACGCCGGCCTCCACGCTCGCCAGCACCTCGTCGGGCCGTCCTACACCCTGCAGCAGCCTGACAGACAGAGGGAAGCTTTCACATTAAAAAGGAAATAGATCAATCATGTGTATCAACATTGACGTCCCCACAGACTGCACATTACCCTCTAACAACATGTGCACCCTTGTGTGTTTGAGCTCTTCGCAGGCCTTCAGCTCCCTCTGACTCCCGCCTGCCGGCATCAAGGGCAAGCCCAATTTGGCATTCGGTAATGACTCCACTCACAAGCCAACATGGTGGAGCTCAGAGGCAGCCGCTGCTCCGACTCTCTGACACAGATCCTCCATCACCGCCGGGAGAGGAGCACTCATGTGCAACTGACTCATATCAGAGTGTCTGGTTGGAGGCATTATGGCTCCTTCATTTAAAGGGCTCATATCATGCTCATGTTCAGGTTCATATCAGAATGTAAGCTGTGTCCCAATTCAGCGGCCGCATCCTCCTCAGGATGCATTCGGAGTCCGCATACGTGACTGACAAGACTCCTCCGAATGCGGCCCACAAATGCAGCCTTCTTTCCCCAGATTTAGAGGATACATCTGATGTACACTCCGCGGTGTACCATATCCCAGGATGCAACGAATGAGTTTTAAAAAAAAGATATGGCTTGTAACGTCCATAGACTGTATATATAAAGGTAACGTCCCATCAACGGCTACAACGGTTTCAGCTGGATTCGTTTTTAAATGTACTCACCCAAATAGTAAACGACATGAAAGAAAAGTGAACCTATTTAATTTGTGTATTTAAATATACGGGCAATTGGAGATGTCTTCTTTATATTACATACATAAAATAATATGATGTGAAAATATTTCTAAACCCTGTTTGGTTTTCATATTGTTGGGATTCATTATAAAGCTAATTTATTTATTTAACTGCTTTTGTTTTACAAATCTTACTGCAACAATTTTGTTTTGATAGGGAGCAAGGAGCAGACTAAGCAATTTATCCAGATGCGCGGGGAGAATGAAGCCCTCTTCACGGGGGCCTGTTGCGACCTCGGGAAAATAATTTAAACATATGATATAACACCAAAATAAGTACAGATAGATCTGACTCCATATTGAACTGTTTTGAAAACAGTTTGAAACAGTTTGAAAACAGTTTGAAAATATTTTGCCTAGTGTCAGAAATTATTACCGGCACTTGTGACTGCAGCTGGTTGCTAGGTGACGGGGGCGGCAAAATGTAGGGGTAACTGCCGGTGACGTAGACCGTCTCATAAGGCTTTTCCCGTTCTAGCTCCGGTTTCCCTTTTCTGCTCCCGCTTTGTTCACACCACACAGAGCCGGGGTGGTGCTGCGTCATTGCCTCATCGTTTGCGTCACAACGTAACTGTTTACGTGCCTGCTTCATAAAAGCCAAACCACGCGGAAATCCCTCACATCGACAACAACAGCAATGCTGCTTATTAAGTTTGAGGTGTTCCATCGTTGTGTACAAACTGGATAACACGCGGGCATTTTGTTGTTATTCGGGAGGTTGATCCCGTCCCTGCCCCCGCCTCGACGTAAGAGAGACGTAAGCGGCTTTTGCTTCTAGACCGACAATTTTTTGGAGCTGGAAACGAACCGGATTCTGGAGCTAAAAGGCGGCGCCGCTGCGGTGTGAAGAGGAAAAAACGGTACTTTTCAGGCTCCAGCTCCGAGCCGGCCCTGATAACACGTTGGTGAGAAAGGGGCATTAGAGAGGTCTCACCCCTTAGCCTATCACGTACAATGTGTTGGAGCGCTAGCCAATAGAGTGTTACATAGGGATTTGAGTCTTTGCAGTCCATTTACATGCATCAAAAACTATATAACACACTACTGGGAAGAGAAAACCCTAAAAAGCATAATAGGGCCTCTTTAAAACAAGCATTTCATCCACAAAATAATTGTTATTTGCAGAACTATTTCACATTTTTGATTATGTCATTTATTTAAAACACCCATTTAAGATGGTAATGGACGTTTGTAAGTGTTTGTACAGTATTTGATTGATCCAACATGTTCTTTAATGATAAATGTGAGTAGTTGCAGGTGTGTTTTGTTTCTGTAAGGATTTACTGCAGGCTGTTCCTAAACCAGTGATTAAATCCAAAGCATTCCTCATCATAATTGATGTGAAGACAATGAATAGCAAAAGGTACCCTGTGTCCACCGACCCTCTTGTGTTGTGTAGCAGCAGCTGATTTAATGTCTTCAGACGCCTATCTCGAATTAAATATTAAATTTAATTAAATATTTGACAACTGTAATCAATAAACACATTTCTCACACAGTCACAGGCTGACCTGGGTTTGTCCTCAGGCAGCTCTTTGGTCACCGCGCTGATGAGCTGGGTCCTCAGAGCCTGGTCCATGGAGCCCGTCTGCAGGCCGTCCAGACAGAACCCGGACACAGGCCTCTTAGCCGTCTCCTTCGCTGAGCGCACCCTCTCCTCCAGAATGTCTCCACCCTCCACCACCCCAAACACCTCCACGCCCTCCAACTCCTGCCAACGACACGCATTTTAATGATTAAACAGAGTCAAAGAAACCCTGAAAGATGCAAAAAAACAAGGAACTAAAAGTAAAAATGTATACTGAATGTGAAAACACCTAGAGCCCCTCTGTGTTCTGATGCCTCAAGCTAAACTGCAGATCAGCAATCAAGCCGCTTACTCAGTACGATGTTTATGTCAAGTATTATTTGCAGTTTGCTGTGGGTTGTTTGGCTCCGGCTCATTCTACATTAACACATTTTTGTCCCAGGGGAAATTTGGTTTTCAGCCAAGCAACAGAATGTACAGGAGAGCCCGTCTCAAAGACATAACGGTAGTGAAATGCAGACAAAATGTAAAGCCGTTATAAAAAAGGCAGACATTTATTCCTACAGATATTCCCTCTTCTTCTCGCACACCTCTTGATAATGCACATATGTACGTGCTGGGAATGTACTCCTTCTAATCTCAATCTGTTCAGCTGCAGCATGGCAACCCCTTTAAGTGAAAACACACCAAACATCCATCTTTGTCTCATGTGCTTCTGCCGTGCATGAATAATTAGCAAACGCAATCTGTGTGTTTAGGCTGTTGTGTGTGTGTGTATGTGTATGTGTGTGTGTGTGTGTGTGTGTGTGTGTGTGTGTGTTTGTGTGTGTGTGTGTGTGTGTACCTGGGATTTTTGGTGAACCAGCAGACACTCATCCAAGTGGGCGAGGGAGCGATCCACTGACTTTCGGACCCTCTTATGGGAGGTGTTGATCTGCCACGTCTCTCCGTCCGCCATGCTCTGGTACCAGTCTGGCTTCACGGCCTTCTGCAGAGCCATGAACTTAGCCACCGTCAGCTCGATCCGCCCCCCACTGCCCCACACTGACACCGTCTAAAAACAACACAGAGAGAACATTTTTATATTAAAAATGTTAAAGGGGTTAGATTCAGCTCATGTTCAGGTTCATATCAGTATGTAGTGTCTCTACTTTAAAGAGTCCTCTCCTGCTGACGTTCAGGTGTATATCAGTATGTAGTGTCTCTACTTTAAAGAGTCCTCTCCTGCTGATGTTCAGGTGTATATCAGTATGTAGTGTCTCTACTTTAAAGAGTCCTCTCCTGCTGATGTTCAGGTGTATATCAGTATGTAGAGTCTCTACTTTAAAGAGTCCTCTCCTGCTGATGTTCAGGTGTATATCAGTATGTAGTGTCTCTACTTTAAAGAGTCCTCTCCTGCTGATGTTCAGGTGTATATCAGTATGTAGTGTCTCTACTTTAAAGAGTCCTCTCCTGCTGATGTTCAGGTGTATATCAGTATGTAGTGTCTCTACTTTAAAGAGTCCTCTCCTGCTGATGTTCAGGTGTATATCAGTATGTAGTGTCTCTACATGTCTCCATGCTTTAATGTTCAAAAAGCTCTTTATTTGTCTCATACTGTCTGTGCTGCAGCACCTATTTTCACCCTCTTTCTGAAACCAGAGCACAGTCTGCTCTGATTGGTTAGCTGGACGGCTCTGTTGTGATTGGTAAACCGCACGCTTAGAAATGTCCCGACCCTTAGACTATGGCATACAATGAGTTGGAGCGCTAGCGAACAGAAGCGTGAGTGTTACGTAGTGATTTCCATAAATATATAGGCAGTAAACAAAGCAGTCCAATCGCCTTTGCAGACCATTTACATGCACACAAATCTATGACACCCTCAAGGAAAGGGAAAATCCCCAAAAAGCACAATAGGGCCTCTTTAAGATGAAGCAGGCTTTGACATAATTATTTCTCTAAATAGATTGGCATTGAGGGAAACCCCTTTTTCTTGCCAAGAGTAAAATGAGAACACTAATGCCAATCTCACAGCAGCTTAGCTTAGGGTAAAGACTGGAACAGGAATATAAAGCTAGCCTGACTCCATCCAAAGGAGTTTATTAGCTCACTAATCAAAAAACATAGAGTGGTATTGATCTCCTCAGAAGCTTAATCCCACCTTGTTAGTTGTGTGACCTGTGGGGCAGGGGGTCGCAGGGTCGTGGAGTGCGCAGTACAACACAGTATCATGAAGACCTGCACAGAGCACAAAATACAAATCAATGCGAGTCACTCACAGGGAACAAACTCCGACAGAGGGTCAGCGTCAGCGAAGGCAGAGCGTGCAGCGAGTTCAATCAATCAATCGATGTTTATTTATATAGCCCAATATCACAAATGTTACATTTGTCTCAGTGGACTTCACAGTTTGTAGAGAATATCAGTATGACAATACGACACCCTCTGTCCTTAGACCCTCACATCGTACAAGGAAAAACTTCCAGAGAAACCCCACAGTTTAAAGGGGAACATGGGAGAAACCTCAGGGAGAGCAGCAGAGGAGGGATCCCTCTCCCAGGACGGACAGACGTGCAATAGATGCCGTGTGTAAATTGAAAAAATAATACATTTGTAACATAGGTAGACCAAATGTTTGGAAATGCATGCGTCTATAATAAGAAGATGAATCCACGAGGATATCCATCCAGGACTCATGATCCAGGACCACATCAACAGGTACAGCCACGACTCAAGATCCAGGGCTCGCGATCCAGGACTCAGGACCACAGCAACACGATCAGCCATGACTCCGGCGGCATAAGGTGTCTGTTGCCCGAACACAAACTGGAAGCCGATTCCACAAATGTGGAGCTTGATAAGAAAAGGCTCTGGCTCCCATTGTACTTTTAGAGACTCTAGGAACAACCAACAACCCTGCATTCTCGGAACGCAATGTTCTAGTAGGACAGTAGGGTATAATGAGTTCTTTAAGGTAAGATGGCGCCTGCCCATTAAGGGCTTTGTAGGCGAGAAGAAGAATTTTAAATTCTATCCTGTATTTAGGGAGCCAGTGTAAGGCAGCCAGAACAGGAGTAATGTGGTCCCTTTTCCTAACTCTGGTTAGTACACGAGCTGCAGCATTTTGAATCAGCTGAAGCGACTTAACTGACTTCTTGGTACACCCTGATAATAAGGAGTCACAATAATCCAGCCTTGAAGCAACAAATGCATGGACTCGTTTCACTGCATCGTTTTGAGGCAAGATATGCCTGATTTTTGCAATGTTACGTAGATGGAAGTAGGCGGTCCTTGAAATTGATTTTATGTGGGCGTTAAAGGATAAATCCTGATCAAATATAACACCAAGATTCCTTACAGTCTCACTGGAGGCCAAATTATCCATCCATAGTTAGTATATCTTTAGATAATTTGTTTCGTAGATTCTTTGGGCCGAGTACAATAACTTCAGTTTTGGTCGTGTTTAACATAAAAAAATGTAAGCTCATCCACGTTTTTAAGTCCTTGAGGCAGTCTTGAATTTTATTTAGATGATTAATTTCATCAGGCTTGATTGATAAATATAGTTGAGTATCATCTGCATAACAATGAAAATGTACAGAATGATTCCTTATAATATTGCCTAACGGAAGCATATATAATGTGAACAAAATAGGTCCGAGCACTGAGCCCTGTGGCACTCCATGGCTAACTTTGGTTTGCATGGAAGATTCATCGTTGACACGTACAAACTGAGAGCGTTCAGATAGGACCTAAACCAGCCTAAAGCAGTTCCCTGTATGCCAACTAAGTGCTCTAGTCTTTGCAATAAGATGTCATGGTCGATAGTATCAAATGCAGCACTGAGGTCGAGCAAGACAAGAATAGAGACAAGTCTCTTGTCTGAGGCTATTAGAATGTCATTTGTGACTTTAACCAGAGCTGTCTCTGTGCTATGATTGTTTTTTTAAGTAATCACACAACTGTTTTGCGACTGCTTTCTCAAGAATTTTTGAGAGGAACGGAAGATTAGAAATAGGTCTATAGTTGGCTAAAACCTCTGGATCGAGGTTGTGCTTTTTAAGAAGCAGTTTTAGCACTGCTACTTTGAATGATTGTGGAACATAGCCTGATAATAAAGACATATTCATAATATTTAATAAAGAAGTGCTAATTAATGGAAAAACTTATTTTAACAGCTTAGTTGGAATCGGGTCTAAGATACACGTTGATGGTTTAGAAGAGAGAATCATTGAATTTAATTGTTCAAGGTTTATGGCTGAAAAGCATTCTAGTTTACTATCTAGTGTAATATTATTAGAACTTACGTTTCCGGGAGCTGTTGATAACACTATACTGGTCAAAGGCAAGAGGTCATTAATTTTGTTTCTAAGAGTAACAATTTTATCGTTAAAAAGCACATAAAATCATTGCTACTGAGTGCTATGGGAATAGAAGGCTCAGTCGAGCTGTGGCTCTCTGTCAGCCTGGCTACAGTGCTGAAAAGAAATCTTGCATTATTCTTATTCTTATCTATTAATGAAGAGTAGTAGGCTGCTCTCGCTTTACGCAGTGCTTTCTTATATTCATTGAGAG
Organism: Notothenia rossii; assembly: GCF_949606895.1. Taxonomy (NCBI): domain Eukaryota; kingdom Metazoa; phylum Chordata; class Actinopteri; order Perciformes; family Nototheniidae; genus Notothenia; species Notothenia rossii. The sequence continues at coordinate 20,626,980 of NC_136911.1, read as the reverse complement.
TAATATGCCAAATTAAACGAGATTCTTCAAGTTTAGTGAAACGCCATATCCTTTCAAGTTGTCTCGACTTTTGCTTTATTTTGCGGGTTTCGGCATTATGCCATGGAGCTAATCTATGTTGTTTTATTTTCTTCTTTTTCAAAGGAGCATCAGAGTCTAATTTTATTCGCAATGCGTCTGTAGCACTATCAACAACATGATCAATTTGGGGTGGTGTACATTTTGTATAGAGTTGACGGAGCGAGACGCTTTCTTATAGAGAGAGGTGAGGCCTTATCATCAAACGCAGCTGGAGCTGGAGATCAAAAGGGGGCAAAACAAAACGCTGGAATTGCTGTTATTATTTCTAATTCTTCATTCCCTGCTCTTCCCTCTTAGGACTTCAGAGACGGCAGAGTAGTAATCCTCTGACAGTTGAGAGATGTGAGGCTATACTGATTACATTTCTAATATAGATATAACGGTAAGGTCCACAGCGAAACCGAATGAGGTCACTTTACTGCGGAATTTAAATAAATACTACTCAAGACTGCACGTTCTGATCAGGCTCGTGGAGCTAATCAGCGTTTCGATATTGAACTCAACATACTGTATATTTAGAAGCAATTTACTCCCGCCTTTTCCAATATATTTAATGAAAATAATGCTCACACACCCCGAGCTAAACGTGAGCAGAATGCATGTGTGACATTTACAATCAATCAATCAGTCGCACCAGTGCAGGATTGTGAGCCTGGCAGAGGTTATTCTCATGTGGTTGCTGGTATCTATACATAAAGAAGAGGAATTAGAAGAATTGGGAGGGATGAAACCCTCTTTTAATGGTCACACAGCACACACAGTGAAATGTGGCCTCTGCATTTAACCCATCCTAGTACCAGGAGTCTAGTACTAGGAGCAGTGGGCAGCTAGTGTACAGCGTCCGAGGAAACAGCATGGTTGCTATTTAAATATTTCTAATGCAGAGGGTTAATTAAAATGAATAGTTTAAAACAGTAGCTTTCCTATTCCATAATTGACTTGGAGTAGATTTCACTTGTTTATACAAATGTGTGTACCTTCTTTCTCTCAATTAAAAATGGTTGACAAAAACACAGCACAGGATTATTAATTAAAAGCAGGATTATGTATAAACCCTGCTGTGTATATATTATGCACATAACAGTGCATGCTTGGTTTGTTGAGGTCTACTAAAATAAATGTATATTGTGCAATTTTCCAAACTCACATTGGTTTCTCATACAGCATCTCTGTATAGTATATGTATTCACTCTCTGACCTAAACGGCTTGTTGGAGCTCCTGCCCCCCCCCCCTCCCTGTTAGCCCAGTGGCCGTCTGCGAGACAGCGAGACACCGCGAAACCCAGCCCGAACACACACACACCCGCAGCCCGGCTGGGAGTTTGTGTGTGTGCTCAGGCTGAGTTCCGCGGTGTCTCGTTGTCTCGCTGACCCCACACCAGTGAGCCAGCTCACACTGTCCCGCTCCTAAGCAGCAGCGAGCCTCGCAACGTCCCGCCGAGTGTGGGTGTGTGAGGAAGTCCGCGGATTGGTCCAAACGTAACGGCTCCGCAGATTGGTCCATTTGGCGTTACGTTACTATACCCGAAATACGTCACTATACCCAAGAAGTAAACAATGGAAAAAGAGAAATCTGAACGAGGCGTTCTTGGGCAGCTTTACTCGCTACAGGGTGTACTTTGAGGGTTTGTGACTCTGCAGACCGTTAACATGCATAAAAAGCTACGTAACACACAAGGGGAAGTTTAATGTGATCCACCAAAACACACAAGAGAATTCCTTGTAGGTGAACCTGCTAGGTAATTAACTGGATTCAGGTTCGGCTGATAGATTACCATATTATCAATACTGAATAAATATGAATACATTGGGAGTGATCACTAGTTTAATCAATGCTGTTTGGTCTGCTATAAGCTCCCACGGTCCACCTAATCCTATTCCCTCTTCACCCAATACCTCTATCAAAGTGTTGATCATACATCAATCAAAACACAGCAATGAAGGAATCTGAAAATAGAGTCACAGTCTTCGGTAGCAAAGGCAATTACACAAATCAACATATACATGATTAAAAAGTATTTACAACAATGACACAAGTAAGGACCAGCATATTACAGCATTGGGACCAAGAGTTGAAAGCAGCTTTATGTAGTGTGTTAAAGGAGTGATTTAAAATGAGGCACATTCGATTATCTTCTCAGGCAGAGCCTTTAAAAGCCGGGGGAATCCAACGGAAAATTCCACCTTTAGTTTAAGCCGTGACTTTGGACCGGATAAAAAGGGTATAGCCAAAGGATCTCAGGTGTTTAGACGTAAGGCTTTAGCAGCTCGGAGATATAAGAAGATGCCATTCCACACAGGGCCTTTAAAGTACCTTAATGTTTGTTTTTACACAATAATAACTTCACCTGAGGCATGTACCATGAAGCCGGATTTGGGGTTCAAGCAGGGTAATCTTTTAAAAATGGGTTTGAGGGGGAGGCAAAAGTAAAAACAGATGCTATTATAAAATAATGTAGTTTATCAACAGATGGTGGGTGATAAACTGGAGTAGCAGCAAAAGGAGGTGTGGATGAAAATCTTAATTGTGATGAATTCAAAGTACCTGCAAACTTCCTGAATCCATCCTTGAACTCCTCCAGCACTTCCTGGTGCTCTGCTCTTAAGAAAGAAAGAAAATACTAAAATTAGATTTCAGAGTTTGTAATGGGGGTGTTCATTTGTTACAGCAGCTCAAATAAGCCAATGAAAACATTTTTGATTGAGTGATAAATAAAAAAACATAGCTTTATACAGAGTTAGTTTTTTTGTTTCAAAGTCAACTTTATTGTCAATCTTTCAGTTTGTGTGTACAGACAGATCATAATACGTTTCCCACAATCCCAAATACAAAAATACAAATATATATAAAAATATGTATATACCATTACCTACCTACACATGCATGTATACATATGCACACATCCAGACATACATAAAAGCACAACAATATACAAAATAACAGTCTGTATTGATTTATGTTGTATATTACAGATATACAGATAATGTCCTTGATGGATAATTGCACCTTTAATTGTAATACACACATTGTACACTTACATATTGGACAGGGTGATCTGGGTGACAGAGGGCAGGGTGCTCAGGGTGCTCAGGGTGTCCTGGGTGAGGTGGGGCACGGTACCCAGGTGTGTGTGCAGCAGACACCCCGGGACCTCCAGAGAGAGCTGCCCTGTCTTACCGAGCCCCTTCAGGACCCCCAGCCGACCTTTTCCCAGCGCCACACGGGACAGTTCCAGCTTCATCCTGCAGCCAGCCATACACTGGGAGTAGCAGCACAACGAGTTTAAAAACAGCGGCTCCGAAACACACGTGAATTAGCCACGTAGCTAACTAGCTTGACTAATCACGTGATACTTTATTTACCCTTACGTCTATTTAAAATGATAAACGCTCTTTAAGAGACGATAAGAAACCCTACTTATCACCGTTGTGCTGGTTTGAATTGTATAAGCGTTTAATATAAGAGCTACTTTCATTCGTCTACCTACAAAACTCACAGGCACTACAAATCGCCTGAATATGACGTCATCATCAGTCGCGGCATAATTTAGTAAACTATACATCCATGAGTAAGCTACGATATAAGAGTGCCTTCCTTTTTGGATAAAAACCCCTTTAAGAACATTTAAATATGTAGTCTTATTATTATTATGTTTTACTCTATTCTTACGTTTTATTACATTCTAAACGTAAATGTGGCTCATTCAGAGAGGGGAATAACGTTGCTATGGTTACCAAGAGTTACAAACAAAGCGTGACTGGGCGATGTAGTCCTAAAGTAGTTTGTTGACACGACATTTGCCTTAGAACAATTGTTAAGGGACTACATTACCCAGATTAACTTGTGATTCATATCGATAGCGGTTGTGTACAGGTCTTGCTTTTGCGAGGGCTCTTTGAGAAGACTTCTGAACACTTTTTGATGATATAAAAACAGTCAAATAATTGTTTTTTGGAGCTGTTTTTAAACTATGGAATGGTGGTTAAGATAACATTATAGTAGCAGAGGTAAATATATATTACTAAACAGACTATGACATCCCCAGGTCCCAACCCTCACCTGTTCAAGTGGAGGAGGCTTGGAGAGAGTAAAACTGCAGACAAGGTAGGTTTGGACTCTGGATTTATGTTAATTTGTAGGTGTAGGGTTTCTAATTCTGATTCAACAAGGGAACTGATAATCCATCCGAACTCACATCAACACTTTTAAATTACTTGAAATGATTTTCAATCTATTTTCAATTTGAAGACTTTCCTCAGGATGATTAAATCCCCTACAGAGATTACAACATAATTGTAAAAATTGATGAAAAATCAATGAATAAAGCAGAAGCCCCCCAGGCTTCTGCTTTATTCATGAATATGAGCCTTGTATTAAACATGGCTCATGTCAGGGGACGGTTCAGAAATGTCGTATAAATGGCCTTTCTCTGCAGCATGAGACAGAGTAGCTGAATTGCTGCTAAAGTAAAGCACAGAGTTTTGGAAGTCTGGGAAATGATTCCCCAATAATCTGAAGATTTAAGGCAGTGGCTAAGCTTTCTGAAAAATAATCCACAGGCACAGACATCAGGCATTGGCTGAGCCCTCAATTTGTACGCTGCTCCCACAGCTCAAGGTGTCCATATATTTATAGGTTATACTTTATTTATCCCGGTCAAAGTCTCTTGAGTCTAAGTCCGTATTCAAGAGCAACCTGGCAAAGAGGGAAGCATACACAATGTTATATCCATAAACACAAACAGACACACACACACTACAAATCAGTGAGTTAGACTTTGCAAAATAGGTATATACATTTGTAAATAATTTAATGGATGATTTAGATGCAATAGTTTTTATGACCCTTTTCTGACTATTTTAGATCCTAATAAGGGGGTCTGTTTGCCTGGCTGGGTTTATTTTGTTGACCCTGTACTCTATCTTGAACTATTGGTTTACACTTCAAATATTTGTTTGTTCCTATAACAGATGCATGCGAAGATAGATGATATCGATCAATGGAGGAAGGTGAGAGGAGTTCACCTATGTGTGGTTTTGAAAAAAGCATGTCACCTTTGACTGATGTGCATTGACCGAATTATTGAATAACATCGGATCATGATAATAATCAATATATTCGTCTTCAGCGCGTGGAGGCTGCTTCAGAGTTTGCTGTATCGGAAGTCTTCAGCCACAAGAAACCTCATTCAGGGAAGAAGAGCCGAGTTGAATCTCTACAAAGCTCTGAGCAGTTAAGAGATCACGATGACGCTTATAGTGAAGGTAGGTCAGCCTTTAACACATAATTATAGGTGTCTCAAGGGAGGTGTTACAAATATATTGGAGTTGAGCCTCTGCAACAGACTGAACCATAATGTATTGCAGCTCAGGCTCTGCTCGCTGATTGGCTGAACAGCAAGCTGCGTGTGGAGCTGGAGGTGGAGGAGGACGATGACCTGAGGTGCTCCGGTGAGAGGAGAAGCCCTGATAGTTCTCCGCCTGCCGCCCTGAACCACAGCAACTTTGATGGTAAAGACAAAAACAATGCAACCTGTTTAGTTCAGGGAGGCGTGTGGTGCAGTGGGTTGTGTGTTGGTGTTCGGATCAGGTTCAAACCCCACTGCAGTCAGCATGTTGTTGTGTCCCTGGGGAAGACACTTCACCCCAAATTGCTCCTGTGGGGATTGACCACAGTATTTAGTATGTAAGTCTAACAAGGGACATGTAATGTAAAGTAATGTTTAACCTCTTCGTTTGAATAAATCAATAAAAGCTCCAATTACCCGGCCTTAATGGGAACGGTAAGGTTTTGATTTGACGTAACAAGCCACATAATAGGAATTAAGAATTTAATCGGTTAAATACTTCAAAAGGTTTGTGCAGAACAACTTTAAAAGATTTAACAGCTATCGTGTAACCCTGACAACACTACATGGTGGATTCAAACTCATCCTCTTGTAAACCAGGTCACAATGAAGGAGATGCATTTTTTTAAAGAGGACAAATGATGCTCATGTTCAAGGGATGTCAGCCTTTGCAGACCATTGACATGCACATAAACCTATACAACACACTACAGGAAAAGGAAACCCCCTAAAAGCCTCTTCCATTTCCATTTTAGGCGTTAACTCTTAAGGTTATCTAAACATGTGTATCGGTACAGTTTGGGAAACATATGACCTCAAATGTGTGACTTTTTTGGCCAAAAGTTAGTTAAACAAACAAATTAGCTCAACTATATGGAGTGACTATTTTATAAAAGCGTAACATTTCAGACCATTTCATGTTTTTGTGTTTCATATTCCTACAACATGACATTGTTTTTTTAACAAGTGACTTCCACATCTTAAATGTCGACGTTTGATTTTATAGGAGCCGATCACGGACAGCAGATCAATCCAAAAGTGTATTGTATGCTTTGCAACACGGTCACAATATAATACTTGTTTTTGTACAACGGCAAAGATCTGTATAACTGCCTGGCGGAGGAGGAAGAGCACAGCGCGGTGAACAGCTTCCTCCAGGACCTGATGGAGCAGGAGCTGTTGGACTCTGAGGTGATGGAGGAACTGGTGCTGGATGTTGGACAAACAAGGAAGAAATTCAGAAACCCAATCGTCTCCATGGAAGCTCGACAACTGCAGGTACGTGACCCGAGCACATCTCGACTTCCTCGAGATAAGAGATGTGAGCGCTGAGGGGTCGGGAAACTATCAGCCGTGAGGAGAATCCACCGGCGCCCAAGCTGTGTTTCTCGCTCATACTAATTGCCACTGATTGCCGTTGAAGGTGCAAGAGAACAGAGCGAGGCGGGAGGCCGAGAGGTTGAGGCAACAGAGAGAGGGGCAGGCTCTGCAGGAGTCCAGAGGGGAGGCGAGGAGGAGGGAGCGAGGCGAGGAGGCGAGGAGGAGGCAGCAGGAGGAGAAGCTGCAGCAGGAGATGGTGAGGCTGCGGCGGCAGAGGGAGGAGCGGAGAGGCCTGGAACAGCTGGTTCGACAGAGGTACGGTATCCACGGCAACAACTGCTGATGTGCTTATCGCCCTGTATCTGAGATTAACTCCCGTGTGATTGCATCGATCGTGACCCGGCCTCTTCCCCCTTCCTTTGATGTATTGATGGTAACCTAGTGAGAAGAGACAAAGATTCCAGACCCAAACAAGTGTTGTGGACGAGTCCCTGGACGTAGCTCTCGTAATCTCTTTCAAAGTGTGAACCAGAAAAAAGGCTTTTGTAAATAAACCCTCAGGCAACTTTCATCATAACGATCAGGAAAGCCTCAGAGAACAGGGAAGTGTTTGGCAAGGATTTACAAAGTGACTGCAAATGAGAAAAGTAATAATCATCCAAATCAAACTGATGCATTTATGATACTCCTCAATTAAAACTTTATTGATCAAATATCATTTTAATTGCCTGGCCATGAAATAAATGACAATAAAATTTAAATACAACTTTGAAAGGGCATGAAATTGAATTTTTACTACTTTCTTTACTACGTGGGTCTACACAAAAATCGATACTGGTCTGGCGGGCACTTTTGCAACTTTTTGGGATGATTGCTATTCTTTACAGGGTCCTGTTAAAATAAGAGATACATGTTTGTCTGTTCCCCAGAGAAAGGGTGAGGGTGGAAGGGCAGAGGGGAGCCGAGAGCCTCCAGCCTGCTCCTCCACTGCCCACAAAACAGCTGCTGCACGACACAGAGCGGCGGTATCAAGAAAAGAAAATTCAAGCCATGATTGACATGCGTAGTCTCAAGGTCGGTACCTGTGCTGTGGGTGGAAGTCTGCACATGTCTCATTTTTGTGAGTTCCAACCTGTCATGCTGTGGTTTCAGTGTTTGCAGAGGCATTTCTCTGGATGGTATTCAGTGGTGTTGGACAGAAGGCTGCGGTTAGGGAAGGTCACGGCCCTCTGTGACTGGAAGCGGCAGCTGAGAGCCTGGCGGGCGTGGCGGGCCGTGCTGTGGGCAGGAAAACATCAGCGAGAGGTGACCAGAACAGAGGAGGATCTACGAGCTCAAAACAGGCAAGAAGTTCACAGAAATGTTGTTCCGCTCAAATCCTGCGTTTTACCACAGATGAAAGAGAGGACATATACACTGCTCATTTTACGGTAGGTATCAGTATGTAGTGTCTCTACTTTAAAGAGTCCTCTCCTGCTGATGTTCAGGTGTATATCAGTATGTAGTGTCTCTACTTTAAAGAGTCCTCTCCTGCTGATGTTCAGGTGTATATCAGTATGTAGTGTCTCTACTTTAAAGAGTCCTCTCCTGCTGATGTTCAGGTGTATATCAGTATGTAGTGTCTCTACTTTAAAGAGTCCTCTCCTGCTGATGTTTAGGTGTATATCAGTATGTAGTGTCTCTACTTTAAAGAGTGCTCTCCTGCTGATGTTCAGGTGTATATCAGTATGTAGTGTCTCTACTTTAAAGAGTCCTCTCCTGCTGATGTTCAGGTGTATATCAGTATGTAGTGTCTCTCCTTTAAAGAGTCCTCTCCTGCTGATGTTCAGGTGTATATCAGTATGTAGTGTCTCTACTTTAAAGAGTCCTCTCCTGCTGATGTTCAGGTGTATATCAGTATGTAGTGTCTCTCCTTTAAAGAGTCCTCTCCTGCTGATGTTCAGGTGTATATCAGTATGTAGTGTCTTTACTTTAAAGAGTCCTCTCCTGCTGATGTTCAGGTGTATATCAGTATGTAGTGTCTCTACTTTAAAGAGTCCTCTCCTGCTGATGTTCAGGTGTATATCAGTATGTAGTGTCTCTACTTTAAAGAGTCCTCTCCTGCTGATGTTCAGGTGTATATCAGTATGTAGTGTCTCTACATGTCTCCATGCTTTAATGTTCAAAAAGCTCTTTATTTTTCTCATACTGTCTGTGCTGCAGCACCTCTTTTCACCCTCTGTCTGAAACCAGAGGCCAGACTACTCTGATTGGTTAGCTGGCCGGCTCTGTCGTGATTGGTCAACCGCTTAGTGATATCCTCCCCCCCCGCACACAGAGAGACTCAGGGAGATCACTCTTCTGGAGTGAAGAGAGCTGAAATAATGATATTGCAAGTTAGGAAAGTAAGATGCATTTTGACAGATAAGACGGACACTTGGGGGAAAATATGCTGCATTTTGAATGTCCGATAGTCCACCATTAACACCTTAGTCCCGTCTCGTCTCGTCAACGAAAACTAAATATACATCGTCATAGTTTTCGTTATCAAGAATCTATTTTTAGCTCGTCATCGTCTCGTCTTAGTCATGTAAAAAAGGTTGTTGACGAACATCTTTCGTCATAGTTTTCGTTGACTAAATGAACACTGCTAAGTTAGCCTATCACGTACAGTGTGTTGGAGCGCTGGCACAACACTCTGTCTATATAATGCACTACAGGAAAGTGAAAACCCCAAAAAGCATAATCGTTCTCTTTGAAACCCACATTAAAATGTATAACAGTATTTCTCATTGACCCTCACTGATCCCTGTTATGCTAACCAAGCACTATTTGATGGTTTCCTCCAGACAATGCCAGCTGGCTGTGGAGAGTGACCGCAGGCGGCTGCTTTGGAGATGTCTGAATGATTGGCAGCTCTGGTGTCGGATGGAGAAGGAAAAACGAGAGCTTTTGGCCCAGCAGCAGGAGACCCGGAGCAAGATGGCTGCCTTGATAAATGCTGCATCAACAGGCAAACTCAAGGCCAAAGAAAGCCCAACTTTTCAGCCAATCATGGAGCCACAAGCTGAACATAAACAACCGGGGATCACTGAGGAGGTGAGAAAATCACTGAGGAGGTGATGCGAAAGGCTAAAATTACTGAGGCACTGGATTTGAATCTTTTTATCAGTAATAGTGAACTTTTCCTGCTAAAATATTCACAACTCTGGAGAGCGAGGGCAGAGCGGTGTACATATAGAGGAAGGGAAGGCTAGAGAGAAATAAGAGGTGCAGAATAGTGGAACAGAGCTCCAGGGACGGAGTAAGCAGAACATAAGATTGAGCTGGAGCAATTCATGGTCGAGGGGTCAATAAAGAGGCTATACGCGCCTCTCGGGCCCCGCAGGTTATATGTATGGATTCCTGGAGTCAAGCCAGTTTTGTGGTACTCTATTTGTGTTATTTATTTTGGGTTTTCAGACCTAAGGGAGGATTTTTTTCATAAACAATACCATCTTCATACCTGTTCTGGTTCCCCTATAGGACGGTCACCCCAGGTCAAAAACGTTGGCCCCAGACGACTCTTCCCTACATCGAAATCAGACGCCTGTGGGTGTTGTGGTCCAGCCAGCTCAGCCGTGGCAGGTGACCCGACGCCATGCAGCACCCTCGGCCTCAGAGCTCCACGGCAGCTTCTCCGGGTCAAAAAGCGCAGCGGCGTCGGGCAGCAGGTTCGAGAACAGACACGCCGTGCAGCAGCAGATCATCTCCCAGCAGAGGAGGCTTCTGAAGGAGCAGCAGGAGCAGATCTCACGGCTGAGGGACGAGCAGGGCGCGGCGGGGCTGGAGCTGGAGATGGAGAAAACTGCACAGCTCACACAGCTAGTAATGACAGCAGAATCCAGACCAAAGAGCAACCACTCTGAGCCCACAGAGCAGAGGTAGGCCCAGGGAGAAATGTGGAATTGAAGGGTTTTTTATTTAATGGCTTTTATTTGCCACATTCACCACTGCCTTATTGTTCAGTTGAAAGCCACCGGAGCAACTGAATAAGCCTAAACGTAAACTGTGACACCTTCCAAAAAATGTCCATGCTAAAGTTCCTTTCATAATGTTTATCAGTCATAATTAAAAAGGTAAAAAATAACAAGTTAGTGGTTAAAAACGTGAATAATTAATGGGCGTCGAAATGTCCCTTGGGACTTTTTTAGAAGGTCATGTTTTAAGTGGATTCCAGTAATGGCTTATAACTAATTCAACGTTAAATGAATTTGAACTGTTAAAATAAAGCCACTGGTTTCCACTTTTTGAATAAAAGGGAAAAACTGATAGAAAGTGGATCCAGTTGGTATAAATCTAAAGTTGTGGTGACTCCTTTTCTTTGGCACCTTGTTTATTGTGCCATAAAAATCATTTATGACTCAGATTATATGAACAAGCTCAATAATGTAATACTGAAACTGACATGAGTGTGGGAACGTGGAGGTGCATGTGAGGAACTATATGGTGTTTATATTCTCGGCCTGTCCATTAAATTCCTTCCCAGCTACCCCCAGGACACTCACACTAACTGCTTCCATACCTCCATGCCCCACATGAACTCGCTCTAAAACTGTCTTCAGATGATGAAAAATCACTTGCATTAGCTCCGTTCTCCTTCCACACTGCAGCCTAATGTTGGCTGGTCTCCCTGCACCTCGGGGGTGGAAAGGATATCATGCAGAAACAATCAAGTAAAGTATAAAATGTCTGGTAAAGTTATTGTTTCCAGGAGGTGGAATGGGGTTATCGGTTATATCTCTCCTTATTAAATGCAAGGTGTAGGTACAAAGAAAATACAGAATGCTTTTCCAGCTCAGAGAGGACGGAATATAATTGAAAATGCGTGGTTGCTGTAATTAGAAATGCGATTACAGAACACAACCTTGAACACTGTTTCCGTGAGTAAAGAGTTCGACCCTTCACGGAAATCCACTCACAGATTTATGAATGAATGTCGTTCCAGGTTGCCTAAAGCCGATACCTGTCTGAATACAATTTGCTTCAGGAATATGTGAATGTGCGGACAGCTGTGACAGGCCTTTGTTTCTGAGCTTCTGACTGTTACCTTTACAGGACACTGAGGACGGCTGCAGAACCCGCCAGCCTCTCCTCGAAGAAGGCCGTCAGCAGACAGCAGACTCGACCCTGTCAAATCATCACGGGTCAGTCCGCACATATATTCAAAAGTACATTATGTTATCCCAAACACAGAACGCCGTAGCTCTCCTGTGAGGGGAATTGCATGACCTTGTATCACCCGTAAGGCGACGTCACATTCGCGTATAAAAGCTGTACAATTGAAGCACTTGGAGTTACGCGTTTAGAATGTGAAAATAATCACATACACTCCTGAGACTCTGTGCCACATAGGAATGCCTTGCGCTTAACTGACCTCTCTCCTGCTCTTTGAAGCCATGGAGGAGCGTGCACGCCAACGCGAGGAGAGAAGGAAGGACATCGAGGAACTCAGGCGGAAAAAGGAGGATGACAAACTGGTAAAAGATTAATGAGCTGTTCACCAGACTGTTTTGTTTTGCAGGGTGAGTAGCGAGGAGGGATTGTCGAGAACGATATTAGGAAACAATAATTACATTTGACTTTGTTTCCAGGCTGAGATGAAAGCCGCCGAGCAGCAGAGGCAGCGGGAGGAGGAGGAGGAGAAACGGCACGCAGCGGAGAGGAAGAGGGACGAGAGAAGACAGGAACGAGAGGTGAGGCTCACCATTTGTGGACGCAGTTGTGAGAACACAGGAAGTAGTAACACTGAGCGACATGTAGTAGCGAAACATTTCAATAATCTCACTGGACCCACTGTTGGGTTTAAACCATTAGAAGCATATAGTAAACTAGAGCGGACATGTAAAGCCCTCAGCTTGCTCAAAGTCCAAGTGCCACTCTTTGGTTGCTATGGATGCTGTCAGGCCTCCCATTGGAGAAGATGTCCTATATATTAAAGTCTAGACAGCGTGTTTGAGAACGTGTGGAGGCCCTTCATTGATTACGTAACTCAGGGGGGTCAAACTCAAATACACAGTGGGCCAAAATTAAAAAATGGGTACTAGTCGAGGGCCGGACTGGTTCAATGTTTATTGCAGAACTTATTGAAATGAACTTATTGCAAATATTAAACCTGGAACTAACAAAGTTTAATTTATTGCCTATAAAAACAACTTTAAACATTAAATAATCAGTTCATTCATTTCTTATGGCTCTATCTGCAGCTTCTCCAGAGTCATTTATTATGATTACATTTTCCCACAGGCCAACAACAGCTTCAAAAAAATTATTTCCCTCAAAGAACAAAACAAACATGCCCTGTTGTCGTGAGAGAAAAAGTGCAGAAGGAAACATCTCATCTTGGGGGCAAGGTCATCAATGTTTGGGGTCAGGCTCTGAGCTGAGGAGACCCTCAGGATGGAGTGAAGGTGTGCGTGCAATATGCCGGCGGGCCAGATCTAATAGTAATTAGAAATTATCCTGCGGGCCAAAATTAAATCCACCACGGGCCTGATTTGGCCCCCGGGCCTCGAGTTTGACACAGGATCTAAATCTAGCTAATGTTCAAGAGGGTGCGTAGCTGCAGTGTCGGTGTCTTTTCTTTTATGCATAAGGTTTTCAAATGATTTCCTCGTATCATACAGAGGAAGCAAGTTTGTTTGAACTTCTTCTATTTGTGTATGGTATACAAATCTAATGAATAAAGTCCCTTCTTCCTGTGTGTCAGAGGGAAGAGGAGAAACAGAGGCAGCTGAAAAGGCAACAGGAGCTCCTCTCTATCGCCCGTCAACACTATCTCAAAAACCTGCTGCTGCGGCGAGGCCTGGCGCCATGGAAACGCTTCATTCAGCTCCAACGGGCCAACATAAAGGTGAAGCACCTGTGTTCAGCCGTCAGACACATTTGAGCCGCCTCAGGCTTCTGACTCAACATTTAAGAACCCGTGGAGCTGCTGGGTGACCCTGGCCTGACCTTTCATTTTTTAAATCCTATTTGAAAAGAAAAAACTGTGCAAAGAGCGCTTCAGGCTTTTCCATTATCACACCGGCTCCCGCAGAATTGCAATAAGCCAAAGGGGAAGTCTAGGTAGACTCTGTGGGTTTGAATAATAAAAAGGCTTAACATTCACTTAAACACAATGTGTGCTTTTTTTATAAAGTATAAATAACATCTTAAAGATTGAATTATTTGGCTCTTCATCTATTTCTCCTTTTGTTCTTGATGTAGTTTATTATTCCTCTTGCTGAGTGTACTTATATACTAGGGCAGATAGAAAATCTCTAAATAAAAGTGTTGTTTCTTCTTCAAAATGACCGTCTCTCTGCACAGCATCAATACTCTCTGTGCATACACAGATACAAACCCTCTTGTTAAATCTGAGATGCATTCAAAGACATGTGATCCATTGTTTCCTCCTGGCCCATATGATTGAGTTTGGATGCCTTCATCAGCGTGCACCAACACTTTTCTTTTCAATTCCCGCCAGCTGGCCGACACTCATCACAATCTCTCCCTCCTGAGGCGGAGCACACTGTGCTGGCAACAATCAGCAAGAGAGTCCTCGTCTCAGAAAGGAGCTCGCGCTGACCGACTGCAACGGCACTTTCTGCTTCGGAGGAGCTTAAGTTGCTGGAAAAGAGTGTGTATTTTTACACACACACACACACACACACACACACACACACACACGCACACAGTTATTCAATCAGGATTGCAGCTTCCCCACCTTCTGCCGGTGATTTAGAGTATCACCTTTTCCTAATCTCCTCTTCCCACTCAATCACTCAATCATGCTTTAAAGAGCCCGGGCTTTTAAAAAAAAAAAATGGTTTTCTTGTTAAAGCTAGTGCCAACCTCATCACTTTAACTTACCGACAGTTGTTTTGCTGCTAACAAAGCAGAAAATGCCGCCTAGTGAGCGTGGTGTGTGTTTCAGCTGATGGACTGGAGGATGATCCAGGAGGAGAGAGCCGAGCGTTTCCACCGCGCTCGCACTCAGAAGAGGTTTCTGCTGGCGCTGCTGGACCATGTGACCCAGGAGAGGCTGCTGCAGCGGGACCGTCAGGAGCACAACGACAGGTCCGTGACTCTACCGTGTGTTCACTGTGTTCATGCTGCAGCGATAACCAGATAACAGCGTGTCAAATTAACAGCTTGATTAATGACGAGATGAAATGCATCGCTAAAGCAGTTTGGCTACAGTTGGCCAGAATAAACACAATGCCCAGATATTTAACTCTAAAGAGGCCCTACTATACTTGTAGGGTTTTCCCTTTCCTCTGGCGTGTTATAGGTTTTAGTGTGTGTACATGGTCTGCAAAGGCTTCACTGTCATTCCCACACACTCCCCCCCCCCCCATCAGGGGCGGACTGGGACTAAAAATCAGCCCGGGACTCTCGACCGGCCCACTTCGGTACCGCTAGTAAATTGTCAACGGGGGGGGGGTTCTAGTGACTTATCCGACCGGCCCACATCGTCCGACCGGCACACTTCAGTACCGGCCCGATGGCCAGTCCGCCACTGCCCATGCCTGAAACGCGTCCATTTTACACCCTTTTTACTTCGAAAACATAGTGACATCACTATGTAACACTTGCGCTTCTATTGACCAATAACAACAGAGACAGTCAGCTAACCAATCAGAGCAGACTGGCAGTATGAGAAAGAGCTTTTTTAACATTAAAGCATGGAGACATGTCCCAGTAGAGACACTGATATGAACCTAAAGGTTTGTATAATGAGGCCCCTTTAACAACATTTACCAGCATTAAACAGTGTAAGACATGTTGCAGTGCATTGTCTTCAACCTGCACCTCCTTTGCATTATATTAAAACTATAAAATCAGTGCCTAAAATCTGCTGTTAGCTGGAAGTGTTCATATTTTGATTAATGGAGTCAGTTTGGGGGTTTGGCTGCCGTGGTAGAAACTT
>NC_136911.1:20559937-20611099 GCF_949606895.1 Notothenia rossii | reverse complement strand
GGCTGATCCGTACAGAGACGTCGACAGGAAGAGGAGGAGCAGAAGCAGGAAGCTGCGGTGATTGGCCAGCCCCACACAGCTGTTTACCCTGCCCGCACCGAGGGAGGAGACGCACAAACAAACAAGTACACAGACAGGCTGACAAAACATCTTACATCGTACACTAAACACATAGGACGAAAGCAGGAAACTGTTTATCGTAGCTGCATCAGTGTGATGTTGACACAACACACAAATATGGCTAATAAAGACACAACAGGTGTGACCAGAACAAACACCCATTCAGTCTTTTTGGATTTATTGAAAAACTTGTGCAGAAAAGACGAGCAGATGACAAATAAGAAGACCTCAGAGTTTGGGATGTGAGACAGAGAGGGAGAATCAGTGAAGACAGGCGGAGTGAGAGGCTCTGTGAGGGGACCCACCAGACACAGTGGTGGTCCAGACGCCGGACGCAGACGCCACAGATCCGACAGTGTCCCGCCCTCGGGGGGTCGCACCACTTTGCACACGGGACACCAGTTCCTACGGCCGCTTTCCTGCAGCTCAGCCTCCCCCTTGCTTCGCCGTCTCCGCCCTGTTGGCTACAGTCATCGTCACGTCGTGTCTCCCCCCGTTCACAGCAGAGTCTCTCTCTGCCAGAGGGCTGTGATACGTCACCGTGCTGTGGACGTCCTCTAGGTTCAGCCGCACGATGCCAGGGTCTCTCTTGGTGTGGAAAAGCGCCGCCAGGGTGAGTATGACCCCTAAAGTTACAACGGCCGGCTGAAAGAGACCAAAATCCCCGCGGGGGAAGCACCTCGGTGAGGAACAAGAAGTACATGTACCCGATGGAGAAGAGGGCGAGGCTGAGGAAGAACAGCGTGCGGCCCTTCTTGCGGTGGGTGGCGTAGTAGTACCACAGCACCAGGCCGGGCAGAGCGATCAGAGACACCACGCCCAACAGGAAGTGGAGGGCAGCGATGTGAAGAAGCACCGGGAGGAGGATGAGAGGAGGGATGACGGACAGCTCCACTCTGCGAGCCCCCCCCCACAGCCAGGGCACTCGGATCCGGTCTGTAAAAACTGCAGCCACATGAGACAGGGACTCGGGGTTTCTGAGACTCCCTCTTTAGAAACCTGAAAGAGGAAAGAAACACTTGAAGAGGACGTAGTCTGATAATCTTCAGGTTCATATTCTGTTACGCACTGCAGGACAGGGAAAACCCAAAAAGCAATAACAGTAGATATTTCAGTTTGGATCAGAGAGGTTGACCTACTGATCGATCCGACCAACAGACCAACATGGTTATTGCCACGCAGAGCTTAAAGATGTCAAACAGCTGCTGGTACGAGCTTCTCCACTTTGGGGATTTCATGTTTTCTGCTATTTAATATCATTGTAAATTGAATATAGTTGAATTGCAGGCTGCTGATTGGACAAAACAAGCACTTGAAATAACTGTGATGGACGAAATGTGACTCACTTTTCATAGAGAAAGAAATAAGCAATGGATCAGTTGTAAATATAGATGGAACTGTCCCTCACCGGTCACAGGCGTCGTCCAGGTCCTCACAGTCGCAGCAGCAGGCGGCCACATGGCTGCGCTCCCCCAGTCTGTTCACATACTCGCAGCAGCACAACGACTCCTCCTCCTCCAGATGCTTTTTACCACGCTTCTTCATGATGGACAGCCTTACAGCCTGTAAAGAGAACATTAGTGTTATAGATAAAACCACAGTAAAAGACTCGTACTGTAAATAAACTGCAGCTGGAGAAGCATTATCAAACAGATTTGCAACATTGCGAACAGACCTTGCCTATTTGACCCCACCCAGTCCACCTTTCCCCCTCACATCTGTCACACATCTGTCACGCTTTACTGATGAGCTGAACCGTCCCACCGCTGCTGGCTTATTTGCACGCCTCTGATGGATCTGAGCTGAGGTGAGCGGAGGTATTGAAAGCATTTATAACAATCACCGGTCCTCAGTGTCCCCTTCATCTCCGAGCACAGGCTAAGTGGGATTAATGCTTCGGCTCAGTTAGACGTCTCTGGGGATCTGGTGCTGTTAAATGAGTCTCTGATTAGCAATCCATCAAAGCGTGACTTTGTGTTTTAGTATAAGTCCTCAGATGTTGGTTAAAAAGTCAATACTATTTATCTGGTGAGTTCTTTAAGGCAACTTTGAAGTAGAGTCTATAAAGAGAAGACAAACGGCTGCACGCACTGTGTTCAGCATCCACTAACACATCTGCTCCTTCACACAAAAAAAGAACTCGCAGCGTGACAGTGGAGCTCAGCAGCTCTCTCCTAACACTAAGGGATTCTCTACGGTAACATTTTTGCAAATGCTTGCAGGAAATTGAAAAGCTCCCAAAATATATTGAATTGCAGGAAGGATGGATGTAGCTCAGTAGGAAGACAGACAATGAATCTAAAACTATTTTGATCGCTGGTACTTTAAGCTTTTACGTTGTGAGAATGTTCTGCTTTTCTTAATTGTATGTGATAGTTAACTGAGTGCCTTTAGGTTTCAAAAAGTGGTTAAAAACATGACACATTGAGCTTTGGAAGTAGAGGGAAATAGTGATTTTTCTTTTACTATTTTCAGACAAAACAGTCAATATTCAATCAATTAAGTAGTCAGCTGATTAATCACTAATGATGATTCCGCTCAGGATGACGAATACGTCATATTTCCAGAGATTTACCTGTAAAGTGTTTGAGAAAGTTACCTTTGAACTGTCATTTAAAAAAGTCCTTTACAGGTTATGTCAAAGGATTCCTGATCAGCATGACCCTCCATATGTGACGACTGGCCCCTGGGTGCTTTTAGGGCCTCACAGGACCATTATCAAGCCCTGGGTTTAATGTACTGTTTATTAGAAATTCAGCTCAAATAAAGCTATAACTTATTATATATTTTAAAATATTTTAAATGTATTTTGAGTTGACGTTCCCTTTAATCTCAATAACTGTCATGTCAACATAAAAGTTGACAACAATTCAGTCAGGCAGGCTCATTATGAACAGGAAATTGGACATATTAGTTAACATATTAAGGTTTGTAGAATACTTTTTACCCATACACTTCATTTCCCTACACTACAAATACAAATATTGCTCTTATAAATGAACTATTATGCTTTTCTTGAGTTGACAGGTATGTTATTTATATTTAGCGTCTCCTGACAGCCCGTCTGCAGGTCACAGTTGAGCCATACTGTCACGTATCAAACCTGACAACACATAACTGCTTTAAAAACTTTTAAAAAATGTGGCAGCAGAAATACACAACAAATGCTAAAAGCGTCAACATACCTACACATGCTGGTGCTTTGAGAACACCGGGCTTCTCTACGGAAGTCTTCTCCCCGGTAACAGCTCGGGGTTTCTCTGAGCTACATGACCCTCAGTGGGCGGTGGAAGTCTCCAGAAAAACCGCAAGTGTGGCTAAAGACCGGTCTGTTTTAAAACTGTCCCGGTTAGAGGGGTCTTACACCGGGTTTGCTCCTGTCGGTTGGTCCGGATCCGGTTCCGCTGATGGAGGTGAGGGAGACGTCATGTGGCCACGCCCCAAACTGTTTACGTCATGACGTCATGATTGGACCTCCCAGTTAGTCATGTGTGAGATCATGCCTATTTTATTTGTATATGTGTTTTTAACTATTTCATATACACTGAAGACTTAAATTAAAAAAATAATAATCATAATGTCACTTCTTGCTATAGGTGATTCCTAAATGACTTTGTAGTAAATCCCGAATAAAATAAAAATAGGATTTCAGACTGCACTCTTTTTATGACTCAATTTGTATTTCTCTATTCATGAGAAGGGTTTTTGCAAGGAACAATAATTGATGTAGCCTATTTCAATTGTATGTTGTATGAATTATATTATACATTCAACATACTGCTGATTAAATATAGTCTGCTAAGTAACTTTGCAAAACTAGATATAACAATAACATTTCATTGGAGCCACTAAAGGGAAAACACCATCCTGTACACAACTGAGACCTTACTGCAGATAGATTGACATACACTATAGTATTTCATGCTGGAGTAAATAAGGACTTGCCACCTGTGAATAATTAAGACAGTGTTGTATTTCACCGGTGATGAAGGAACAAAGACACTTTGTTTTCCATTTCTGATCCAGCAGCAGAGTACAGGACGTTCCTAACAGCCTTATAAATAACAAACAAAACAATAGTCAGTCATCCTGATTGAATTAAATACTTCCCAGTGCCCTTAGTGTAACCAGATGTTTAAAAAAGAGAGAAAGGGTTATTTCCCTTTGTCCCGGGCAAGGTCGAAACAGGTTATTCCCAACTCAAGGTACTATTTAATATCCTGTTCATTACTTCATTAGTTGTTTTTAGTATGCAGATTCTCTCTGTATTCTGATTCATATTTGCAAGTAAAAATAGCTAAATGTACCTGATTCCAGCATCTCATATTTCTAAATAAAGTAAACTATCTTTTTGGGTTGTTGACATTAATAATATGTTGTAATGTATAAAACTTGACTCTTCGAGATTCACTTTTTCGAGAAATCTTGTTTATTAAAACAGCATTATTTCTACATATGTAAAAATCATTTGGTGGTGGTCTGCAGAAACACACAGATATGGGTGATTGAAACACTGTAAACATCAAACAAGGCTCAAAGCTAAAGTAGTGGTGTGTCGAAAACAATTAAAGAAATCACAGAGCGAGTGTAATTTAGTGTCGACAGTAAGATAGTGCTGAGATGACCTGAGACAGCATCACTGACCCTTCACCAAGTATTTCACTTAAGGACATACAAGAGTGATAACACCTGTACAGGAAGATGAATAAGTGCTGATATGCGTTAAAAAACAGTATCTCCTGAACACCTGATTTGGCTCATAAACAGTATAATACAAATATTTTACCGTTTTAAATGTTTCCTGCAGTGTACATAATATAAAACAAGATAAATCATCACTGATTCTAAAATATTTATTCTTATAAAAAAGGAAATTACCTACAAATATATCTAAAACACAGCCTAACCTACAAGGCACCTGTTCAAAAATTAAAATGTGAAAAAATGTAAATAGAGAAAACAGGTTTTAAATAATATTAAATTACTTAAACGAAAATAAAACTTTTTACAATAGCTCATTTGGCGTGGCATGGCTCATCAGTGGAGAGGAAGGCACATAGCGAAGGCTTTTTCTGATATCCAACGCCACTGTTTAAGGAAATAGTGATCCATGTGTGTCCGACTCAGCTGTTAGTCCACAACCCTTGCTTTTGATGCCCCGCCCCGGACGTATCACTCCTGGGAACTCATGTCAGGAGTCTGGGAACGTCAACATGGAAACATCACAGAGATCTCCTCAGAGGCAGCTCATTACCGCAGTCCTTTTTTATCCTCCACAGGGCCGGGATCTCTGCAGGCGCCCAGGGGAGGAGCATCACTGTGGGTCTGCCGTACGATTGGCCATCCCAAAGTTCTTGTGCAGCACCAAGAGAGAGCTGCGGAGCTGAGAGGAGAAGAAGAAATGACTCAACACCTGCTCTAGGTTTTTGAAAAAGGAGCCACTTTTTGCATATACTTTGAATTGCTATATCTTGGATGAACAGCCACTATAAACAGCTATGAATGAATGAGATGGACTCCCACTGGTTGTGGAGATAGAAACATTCAAGCTGCATGCATCTGCTTCCGAACTACAAGACAACGTTCCAAAAGCATATGATGAACTTTTATGCAAAGAAAGCAGTGTATTGTGCAGTGCAGCCTGTCCTACCTGTTCTAATAGGTTGATGGAGTCCTGCAGGACATTTTTTAGCAGCTGTGCGTCTTCTCTGCTCTGGTACTCTGGTCCCTGTCTGGGCATGTAATCAGGGGCCAAGCTGCCAAACAACACAATAAGAAAGTATTGATTACGACAAACACATAAAAGCAGAACAACTGAGGCAGTCACAAAGTGAAGCGCAGGTAAGAGGAGGGGTAAAAGGGAAGGAGCAAGATGATGTCACTTACATAACTAATGTTAATGAAACAGACAGGTTCAACATGAGTCATTAGATAAGAGCGCTCATGAGTGTTCTTATGAGAAACGTTAAGGAAGACTAACCCCTTCCCCCCTCTCCTCCCACATTAGAAGCGTCTGCTTCCCGTATGATTGTGTCAACTAGTAATTGAGCTACTGTCTGACACGTGATACCTGAAGGGGGAAGTCATATACATTGTGCAAAAGCAACAGAAAGCTCTCTGACCGGGCTTCGTTCCTCTCCCTCAGCCGATGCTTGGTGCTCAGGTACATGCGGTGCGCTACGTCCTCCATGGCCCACAACTTGAAAAACAGACCCAGATTCATCAACGTCAGAATCAGCAAACTGTAAGAGAAGAAAGCAGAGTTTCATCTGACTGCATAATGACTCAAGAGACACTTCAGAAAGCTTTACACAATTCAAACCACATTGCTTTCAGGTTGGTAACGTACATCAAACTCATCCCAATCACTAATGTTGTGGAGCTCCATCCGTGCGGGCTGTTCATTTCTATGGGGCCTGAAATACAACAGAACAGATCAATAAATAAGAGATTTTCGTTTTTTAAATGTGCTGGCTGTTTGAAAACAAAACCTGGGCTGCAGTCATTATAAAAAGTTTGTGTTGTTCTATTTCTTTGCTATTTCTGCAACAGCCAGAGACACAAACTCAGCCGTGTTGTGGGTGTGTCAAGGGTGCAACTAGTGAGAGTAACAGAAGTCCATGGAGCATTGCTGCTGTCTGGCATGCAGCTTGCACGATAACATTTGATCTTTTAAGGCTTCGTCACAGAATGCAGAGAAACAGGATTTTTGATGCACTATCGTCTCCGATTGACCGACTGAGATTAAGGGAATATGTTCCATGGTTCAAATATATATGCTTGTTATGTTAAAATGGGAATTGTAGAACAATCGCAAGTTCAATCACATTTAGCATCATCATAAACATATTTGAACAAATGTGATAATTTGTAAATCTCAACTAAGCAGCCTCAACTATATAGTGTGATGTTTCAGGACAAAATGTGCATACATAAAAGAGGTCTACTCTTATCTGGGAATGAAATATGAAGCTAGAGCAAGGAGTAGCATAGCTTAGCTTAAAGACTAGAAGTTAGTCTCGCTCTGTTTGTAGGTAACAAACTCTGCCTAGCAGCCGCTTTAAAGTTTAAACAAACAATGTGTTGTTTGTTTATTTTGTACAAAAAGGGAAATGTTAAAAAGGAACCTCATATTTTTATGGCGTTGAATGCTAAGCTATTTATTAAATTAAAAACTAAACTGTCTCCTGGCTGTAGCTTCATATTCAACGCACAGACATTAGAGTTGCATACATTTTTCCTCAACAAACATAATCCTTATTTTATACAGTATGACGTCATGTACCCATGTTGCTATCTCTGCGCTGTTCTGGGTCTTGCCCGTACTGCTTGTTGGGCTTCATGTGCTCGGGCAGGGTCCGGCTGTAGGTCCGCCTCCTCCTCCGAAGACCACCTATCTTCCCCGTGTCTCCACCTCCTTGATTCATCTCCACTTCCTCCTCCAGCAGCTCTGCCTCTGTTCAGAGTCAACACAGGGCCAGAGAGTCAAACACAAATATAGGGCAGAGGTTGAAGGGCTAGAACAGTCTGTGATTGATTTGACAAATATTGCAGCAGAAAAACCGAGAAACCTTTGCAGGAAACTGACCTGATTAAAGCCATGCTCAGAGCACAAATCACTTAAACTGGCTGATAGCCCATTATACTGCTTTTACACTTCCTTGCAAAAGCAGCAGTAAAGTCAATCATGGCATTAGAGCCTGGTGTGTTGGAGGAAACACTTCAGAGATTAAATAAATGAAAGAAGACAGGGAAGTGCATTCCTCTGCCTCCACACTTTGTCAACAAGGCTCTCTACTCACCCAGCTGTCGGAAATAATCTTCGATGCCGCTCCAGGAGTTTTTGGTGATGAAGGACTTGACCAGGCCCCATGGCTGCTTCTTGTATTTCACATCGGTGTACACCCTGGCAGCACAACAGACATTTGTAAATGGCAAAGAGTGAAGAGATAAGCTGACATAAGCCCCTTACCAGGTGTCAAGGCTGCTCTTTAAGACAAGAAACAACATAACTCATATATATATATATGTGCATGTATTAGCACTGGCAGGAGGCATAGCATTCTCTCGCTGTCCCATCCTCGTGAACATGATAATATCTCAGTATTTCTTCAATCTTGGCACAAATATCAACTCAAGCACTCAAGGATAAGCTGATTAGATTTGGGGGTCAAAAGTTCAAGGTCACTGGGAAGTCATGTCCATCTCGTTCTCATGATATCTTAGAAACACCATGAGCGTATTTCTTCAAATTTGGACAACATGGACTCGAGGAGAAACTGATTACATTTGGTGTTAAAAGGTCATGGTCAGTAATGCCTCACGTCACCTTCTTGGCTCTAACTGAAAAATGAATTTGCTTATTATTACCACAAATGTCTAATGGAAGAGATATGGATGCAAACTGTAACCCATGAAAGCGCATTGAGGTAATTATAGTTTATTTATTGTTAAATACTGATGAGTATCACGCACTGATGGGATGTTATAGTGCGTCCTATGAGAGGTGCCAAAAAGAGATTTCCATCTTATGCTAATCTAACAGTCCCTACCTACAGTAATCTGAAGGTTATCTCACCTGAGTCGACACTTCCGCTTCGAGTTGCTGATGATGTAGTACCGATTCTGAGTGTAGAAGTAATCGTGATAGGGAACGTCGTGAGTGTACACCTCCGAGTCCAAGAGGTAGTACTGACCATCCCGGGATTCTTTGTACAGCGTCTGAGAGATCATTCAAGTACAAAAATGCAAGTTTATTTATCAATTCAAGCATGTTCACACACATCTCAGCCTGGTATAAAACACACCTGGTTCTCTGTCGCGGTGGAGAATTTTCCTATCAGGGGGTTGCTGATACTTATTGTGTAGTTCAGACTCCGCTTCATGTGGCCTGAGGCGTCTTTCTGCCAAGCAGTAGAGCTGGAGTCTGATGACACAAAGAACAACTTTGACGTGACAGGTGAAAGATCGTATGGGCTAGAAGTGCTGCATGCATTCGTCTCATGAACTGGTTATGCCTTCATAATACTTACTGGTTGTCTTCCTGATGATCATGAACCTGCGGATGAAGCTGGAGTCGGTGAACAGCAGCTCAAACATCTTGTTGGCACTGATGTGGAACACCTTGTTTATAAAAAGTCGACCCTGGACCTCGGACGTTACCACTCGTTCCTCCACTAGAAAGAGAGAGAGAGAGAGAGAGAGAGAGAGAGAGAGAGGGGGGGGAAATATTAAACAAACAAAAGAAAATGAGCAGAAGTATTATTCACCAGTGCCTCTTCTTACCATCCTCATTCGTTTCTGAGCCGCTCTGCTCGGACGCGTCGTTCTGGTTGGCGTTGAGGTCGAGAGAAAGCGACGATCGCTTGGAAACCCGTTCGGGGGCGAGGCGGTCCAGCGAGGGAGCCGGACTGCGCCGCTGAGAGGGGGGGCTGCGAGCGTCTTCCTGTAGGAGAGAGATCAAAAACAATAAGATTAAAAAGGGGTACTATTATGCTTTTTGGGGTTTTCCCTTTCCTGTGGTTTGTTATATAGTTGTTGTGCATGTATGTAAATAGTCTGCAAAGGCTAACATTTCATTGTTCACTTCAAAAACATGTTAACATCACTATTTAACACTCACACGTCTATTGGCTAGCACTCCAACACATTGTACGTGATTTGGCACATGCACAGTCAACGTAACAATAAGGATAATATGTAATACCATGTTTGAAGAGTTGTGTGAGCCGAGCGGCGAAGGGAAGTCGTCCCCTGGAGTGGAGGCCTCTAAGGGCCCGTTCTCCATCCCGGGGAGGCGAAGGGAAGGCGGGCGCTCGAGCCTCCCTACACCCTCATCACCACCAGGCCTCGCTGTCTGCAGGCTACACAAAGACACACATTCTTTACTTAAAAATAAGTATTTAAATACCCTAGTATTTTTACTTTTACTTAAGTCAAAGTCAAGAATTTAAAATGTTACTCAAGTAGAAATGCAGAATAATTTTCAGCAAACTGTACTTCAAGTGTCAAAATAACTGTTTTTACGATATCATATTATCCTGTTTTTATAAATACATGTTGGGGCATTTAAACCAGCCAATTT
Source organism: Notothenia rossii (assembly GCF_949606895.1). Taxonomy (NCBI): domain Eukaryota; kingdom Metazoa; phylum Chordata; class Actinopteri; order Perciformes; family Nototheniidae; genus Notothenia; species Notothenia rossii. Next base: position 20,600,895 of record NC_136911.1, on the reverse strand, counting down.
ACTAATGATGTACTTTGTAAAATACTAGTAGGTATATTAGCAGTACGGTACCACATCTTATCAAATATCATTTGTTTTTATACATAAACATTTTTTTAAAGTACAACAATTGCCAACAAAATAGAATATGGAATACAAGTATGTAGAATAAAATACAAATACTCAAGTAAAGTACAAGTTTGTCAAAAGTGTACTTAAGGACAGTACTTAAGTGAATGTACTTAGTTACTTCCCACCACTGACAGCACAGTATGAGTGTGTGTAAGTTGAACCTACCTGGTATGCATGCTTGTTTCTGACATGTGTAAACTATCCATCTCCTCATGGCTCAGACCCAGGTCATTCCCATAATGCTGTTTGACCATCTGCCACAACTCCAAGCTGGTTAGAGGCTGGAAGAGAAGACATGGAAATATCAAGGCTTGTTTGGAAACCATATCTGTTCCTCTTACATAATAAAAAGGACAGATAGAAACCATAATATGAACAATAAACTGCATGTGACTCAGAGTCTAAAGTAGGTAACCTGGAAACATGCAGCCTTCACACAGCACCATTACAGTCTTATCTCCATGGGGGACAAACAAACAACCAGTTGTCAACCACTCAAACCCTTTAAACGTATAGAAGCGCAACTTAACAAACATACTTAAACAAGATGCGCGGTTCCATATGGCGGAGGGATATAAACAGTCTGTATTACGACGCCCTTCCTTGCGTAAAATCCGACGGGGAAATTACGTTTTTTTTTATTTTTTTTAAATATAAAACCACATACGGTGTTCTATCGCATTTAAACCCCAGATAAAGTTACAGATCCAATCACAAAGACTTTTCCTTACTTGTCAGAGGCCATTTCCCCGCAGCTGTGAGCTTCAGCCCCGACACTGATATGAACCTGGACGCACTGTCAGGAAGTGCTGGTCTCAAGACGCACCTCCCCTGATTAACACCGTGATAAAATGTAAATAAACGCTTCTGTTCTACCTGTGAACACTCCGGTTCAGTGACAGTTCACATGCCAAGAAAAAAACTCCTCTGTTTTGACGCGACTCCGTTAAAAGTCTCCGGTACGTGCAGCGCAGTTTGAGGCAGAATCCAAATGAGCCCTCATTGCCTCACCTGAGGTCAATGAACTCTGAAGCTGATGTTTTTAAAAACAGGTGTTTGCGCTGCGGATCCCTGGAGACTTACACCCCCTGGGTAGGCTGCCATAGTGCCTGTCTTTAAGAATAGTTTAGTGTAGGCAAGGCTGCATGGTTCCTCTTCTTCTGTACATTGCCTCCATAGTCATTTAATAGGATCTATTTAATATATGCCGATTTTCCAAATAAGGCTGCCTATGCTTAGCTGTTGGTTTCCTTTTAAACTACTTCCCTGACATACTTAGGGCGAATTTATATTAAAGGGGCCCTATTATATCCCTGTAGTGTGTTATATTGGCTTTAGTGCATGTAAATGATCTGCAATGGCTAAAATCCCTGTGTTCCCTGAAGAGTAAGTTTCTCTCCCAAAACAACTTATCATATATTGCAACACTATTATCAATAAAATGGGGTTATTACCCTCCAACTTCAACTCCTGTACAACATCTCACATGGTTGCACCTGCAGTGTTCAAACTAGGAAATTAACTTGCAAAGCAAAGACTGCTGAACACAAATACATACGTCAAGCTGAGGAGGTTTAACGATATTCCTGACACGCACACAGATAACAACACTCCTCCGTATGTGGAACGATGAAGAAAAGCTGTGTTGGATTCATGCACAAACCTCACTGCGTGCAGATCTTTACCCTGCATGATAACCTCAGAGGAAGACAGCTTCATGTACTCTGAACGATTACATAAGCAGAATGTTTTAAAGCCTGCTGGTGCTGTGGGAGTCACAGCAGTCAAAAGATTGTACAACAGAAGTGTGTGTTGACAGGGTTTGTGCTAAAAATGACTCGAGATATGAAAACGGCATGATCAGTGGAGGAGGAGACCGTACAGGGCCGTACCTTGTCCAACAGGGTGTTCTGCCACATGCGGAAAACTCCCTGGTAACTCTTCTCTCTTGCTGAGAAGGACGTGAAGAAGAACTGCAGGTGTGAAGAGAAACAAAGTTATTTTGTGTCTTATAATTGGGAAATCAGAATCAGAATACCTTTATTAGTCCCACAGAGGGGAAATTTGCAGCGTTACAGAAGGAAAGAGCCACAGACAGCTTAGTGTTGCATATCTTAAATGCGCTAAAAAAAATACTAAGTTATAATACAATAAACAATATGCTAAAAAAATTAATAAAAAAATAAAAAGTTACATCATTTTCAAAAATACAGATCAAAAACAAATCAAATCTAAATTGATCAGTCTCTTCTCTAACACGATATACCTTGTCCGTTGCCGTGCAGACCTGGATGGCATTGGGAATTAGACGAGCGGTTTTCTCTCTGGTCATACTCATGATGTCTTTGAGAGTCAGTGTAATCTAGAAAAGAGGTGAAAGGTCACACACATGTTTATAAAAGGGGGCTGTAAAGAAAATAATCTAGCTTTGGAAAGCATTACGTTGTCCAGTGAGTTATGTTGTGGTGATGTCATCATGACATAACTCACACACACTGCCACAAGTGTTGTAGCTACAGTGTCTTCCTTGTTATTTTGTACTCTATTTAAACTGTTGCACGTGGTGTAAACTACAATCTCTCGCTGTTGACAGGAACATTCGATATATCTTCCAAAAAATGGACCAGATATCGAACTTTTTTTGGGTTCAATTTGTTTAAATGTATTGTTTGATGGTGGATTTTAAAATCTTCACACTGTATACGTTTCTTACTCTACTCATACTTTAAAAAGAGAGTATAATGTGAGCAGTGGGAATGAGATAATCCTATTGGAAATGGTTACAGATGTGTCTTCAGGTCCAACCATGTGCTGTTGCAGTAATGTGAACACAGTCTGCTTCTAGACTGAAACCCCCTCCTCTCTTTTGTCTGTCCTCCTCCGCTCTCTTCTCACCTTTGTACCCCGAAACACATTGCTGTAGAAGCAGAGCCAGTTCTCTGCCAGGTAGAGTCGTCCCTGAAGGAGGATGTCCCGCTGCAGGGCACACGGGTAGTCTGAGGGAAGATATGACGCAGGGCAACCGTCAATTAAAAAAAAGAGTGTTCGCTTGTATTTATAAAACAGGTCACAGTGGAAAGACGTTGTGGTAAAGGAGGAAGAAACAGACCATAAATACTTAATATTAAATGAACTGATCTCCATCTCCCAGAGTATTAAGATGTGTTGGAAATCATAGTCATAGTTAATACTTGTGGTTTGTAATGATGCTGAGTTAAAGTTCACATGTCTAGTCATGATCACTTCCCATTTAATAAGAACAGTGGTTTATCTGTAATGAAACAGTGAGAGATGTGTGTGGGATTGTTCACAGTGTGTCTTCAGATATAATTGAGTTGGATTATAAGATAAGTATTTGGACAGTGATCTCATCTTACTCTAAATATATTACCATTTAGATGTTTGTGGTTTTCTTTATTGGTGGTTTTGTTTCTTTGTTGTGATTTACCTATACTCCATGTAGAAATGTGAGTTCTTATTCTGAGAAAAGTGCATCTGTTAAGGAAGCCGATAAATAATTAGTATTTATTAAAAAAAGAAAAGAAATCCTAGATGTTCGGCTCTCCAAAGTAGAGGAGATTTCTTTTTGCTTTTGTGTCATTACATAGTCTAAGTTATTTTTAAATGTTTTTTCAACTTAGCAAATATTTAGATAAAAAGGGTTAGATTTAGATAAAGGGGTTTAAAAAAGACAAACACTTTGCTCACCCACTATGAGCCTCTCGGACTCGGGCAGCTCTCTGAACAGCTTCTTGAATTCATCCAACCTCTGCTTGTAGTTGGGCAGAGGAGACGGAGCAGGGAGACACTGGCCCTGAGGGTCGGAGGAGCTCTGAGGGAGGACATTCAAACATTACACACACTGAGAGAAAGACAAAGGCAACGTCCATATTTTATTCAGCAGAACAAGTCGTTCTCCTGTGCGTGATTCTAATCTCAGGTTCAAAAGTGGAGACAGGATGAGATTTGAAATGATCTCCTGTGACTTCCAGAGGATGATAAACAGCATTATGAGCCTGTGGGGCTTTGCATCATGAAGGAAACAGCAGTCCCACTTGTGTGAGGGGAAACATGCCCCCCAGGAGGGCCGTGAAAGAGTTTCCATGTCATACATTATTATAAATGAATGTATATAAAAGCAGCAGGAGATGTGTGTTTACTGGATAGTTTTAAATGTACCAATTCTTCATCAGAGCTCCACTGGACATCCAGCATGGACGTGGAGTCATCTGTCACATCCTCACTGCCCACTGCGGACCGGGGCGATAGCTGGTCCATCTCTTCTGGGCTGCTCAAAAAAAGATGATATGATGTGTCAAACTTCGTCTTCCACACTGCTATAGATGTACTTTACACAAAGTGCAATCTCCCCCGAACCCCCGTGTCTTAAGGTGACAGGAGGGGGAATAACTTGGGTGTCTGTGGAGGGCTGAGCCAGAACCTCGGAGGGGAATGTCACAGAGCTGCAGCCCCAGGGAAGTCATTATCACGGCTACAGAACTGGTTTGACTAGCAGGGTTAGGCCTGAAGTCAAGTCACGCATCTCAATGAACAGAACACTTTATGCACTTACGACACACCAATGGGAAAGTATCGGTAAGATAAGATGTGTCAAAGTTGAAAACATTGGGGTACATTTTAATGAACACGCACATAATCAGTGGCTAGATTTACTCTAATATTTAAGTACAGTTTTAAGGGACTTGAGTTTTACTTCAGTATTGTTTACTCCTTTGTACTTCTACTCCACTACAATTCACAGATAAATCACATACTTTTACTCCACTATATTTATTTAATACCTTGAGTTACTTTACAGATGTGGATGAATGATGTGAAATATAATCAAGTGTTAAATCAGACTCTAGTTCCACCTGGAGTAAATCCACCAGCTACCCTGCAGTATACAAAGTCATTCAAACTAGCTGCACCTTTACCAGCTTTGAGAACAATTTAATGATCAATCATTATAAAACATATCATATCTATTATTCTGAAACCAGACCAGACCAATCTGCACAATGATAACTTTTACTTTTGATACTTTTACTTGAGTAACATTTTGAATGCAGGACTTTTACTGTAACAGAGTATTCCTACACTCTGGTACTTTTACCCAAGTAACAGATTACTTCTCCCACCACTGCACAGCAACCAAGTGGCACTTTCAAACATTGTATACTTTCAGATTGAATCAGCTGATAGAAACTACTATCAGCCATCTTTGACATGTCTAGTCAAACAATAACAACCTGATAAAGCTGATTATCTAATCCGTGCCGGTGTTTCTCAATACCTTTACCTCAACATGTCTCCACATGCGGGCTGGCTGAGATTAAAGTATTGTTCTCACTCACCTGACGCGGAGTGGACCCAGGTTGTCTGTGGTTGGAAATGCGACGTGTTAAAAAATAAAAAAGCCCAGAAAGCACCAATGTGGTCCCACGCAGCTTTGAGGAGGTAAATGTTGGGCACGCGCGTCTTTTTGCAGGTGCATCTCATCCGGACAGGAAGACATACCTGTAGGGAGTTACCGTGTCATCTTCAGCGGTGACGCCCATTGCTGGTCACATGCTAAATATCCTCATCTACCTTCATTCACTCCCTTCATATCAGAGGTGGGAGAAGTACTCCGATACATGAGTAGAAGTAGAAGTATCAGCGTTGGAATACTCTGTTACAGTAAAAGACCTGTAATCAAAATGTGACTCAAGTAAAAGTAGACACGTATTAGCATCAACATATAGTTAGGCCAGCGCCGTATAGACTGACTAAGGCTATACCAAAAGTAGTCGTTGTGCAGATTGGTCCATTTCAGAATAATATATATGATATGTTTTATAATGATTGATCATGAAAATGTTCTCAAAGCTGGTAAAGGTGCAGATAGTTTGAATGACTTTGTATACTGCAGGGTAGCTTGTGGATTTACTCCAGGTGGAACTAAAGTCCGATTTAACACTTGATTAGATTTCACATCATTCATCCAGATCTGTGAAGTAACTCAAGGTATTAAATACATGTAGTGGAGTAAAAATACACATTTACCTCTGAATTGTAGCGGAGTAGAAGTACACAGTAGCAAAAATATTGAAATTCTCAAGTACAAGTACCTCAAAAAGTACAGTGCTTGAGTAAGTCTACTTAGTTACTTCCCACCTTTGTGCATTGATGCATAGTTAAAGATGCTTTTGTTAAGATTCACATGAACTTTTTTTTATATCAAAACACACCTCCCTCCACACCTTGTATTTATTGATTACTAAATATAACTGTGCTTTAGAAAAAACTATTAAGTATTCAAACCAATGTTCTATGAACAAAGGGTACTGGAGAGTGCTATGCAGACAGACCTGTTCAGCTGCTCTAACTGCATCATCTGAAACAGCAGTCAAACACACACACACACATATTCTTCTTTATCCTCATGTTTTAATTATTTGGGAGTAACATGATGAAATAATCGGACAGCGGAGTTCGGACTCGTACACATTCACACAGCAAAGTACACGACACTGCACAGCGTGAAACACAACCGTAAAAAGAAAAAGGACGACAAAGCTTTCACGTGGAACGCTGGCAATAAATAGGCTGATCTTATATTCAATACTCTTCTGTACAGATGGTCCATGAGTCACAATACATCAACCGAATAATCGTCTCAAGGCAGAGCAACACGGATACACAAAGAAATCATGTAAACAGAGAAAGGAAGAAACAGGGTGGAAGAGATCCCTCTTTCGTACACACGTACACACACACACACACACACACGTACACACACACGACCAACAACCATGCAGAGGACCCAGAGTTTGCCTACATGTATGAGGCAGAACATAATAATGAATACAGTACATCTTTCTCTTGTCCCTCCACATGAATTTGCAAACACTCGGTCACAAAGGGAGCACCGGGGATACAGGGAGGAGGAATGTGCTTCTGCAGCGGAGAGATGAGAGGGTTGAGAGAGGCGGCGGATTATTCCTCCAATGTGCGGAAACTGTTCTGCATGTCCTCCAAAAGCTGAGCATATTCGGCCTTGATCTTGGCCTCGCCCTCCTTCACCGGGTCCTGCAGCAACGAAGAAATACAGTCAGGACGGAAAAGCTCACTCTTGACACATTGGTTATGTTAAGATTCTGTGGAGTTCAAAGATGTATTCAAAGTTCTTGGAGACAAAGGGTCCCATCGAAAAAATACTTAATGTCTAACATGGCATGTGCAGACCCAAGTTTTAATTGGTTTAGGTTGAAAACACGTCGCCCTTTTATCTTGAAAGTGTCAGCTTTATGTGAATATTTGTCGTTTAGTTTGTTAACAGGATTATGGAAGAACTAGTGGAAGGTTGTTGATGAGCCAATCACATTTTGGAGAGGATCCATATCTTTGGTTTGACTTCCTTTCATCTTAGAGTCTCAGAACTTACAAAAGATAGCGACAAGTCTAAAATAAAAAGAGAAACCATGCTGACAGATATCAGTATTTTTGCTATTCTATGAATTCATCAAAACCCACCTCTTCAACTCTGTATATCCATAAGCCCCCCCCCCCCCCCATCCAACTTCCTCCTGAGTGCTTTTATATACACACACACACACACACACACACACACACACACACACACACACACACACACACACACACACACACACACACACACACACACACACACACACACACACACACACACACACACACACACACACACACACACACACACACACACACACACACACACACACACACACACACACACACACACACACACACACACACACACACACACACACACACACACACACACACACACACACACACACACACACACACACACACACACACACACACACCTTGAACTTCATGGCGCTGAGCCGGTAGAGGATCTCTCCCATGTGCTCTTTGATCATGGCCCAGGTGACCCTGTGGTCGCTCTGGGCCGTGGTCTCCACTGCGTGCCGCGCCATGTCGTAGAAAGAGATCATGTTGGACAGGATGCCCACCGTCTTATAGAAGGGACAGAACCTGAGGAGATAGACACGGACCAATCAGTGAGAGTTACCCGACAGTGGAGTCTCACTTTCTCTCCATCTTCTTGACCTGCGAGTGTGACTGAAGGGTTACCTGTCGTACGGAGTGTAACCGTTCTGCTGCAGGAAGTCGTCTTTGATCAGTTTGGCAACTTCAAGGGTGATCTTATCCGATTCTGCCAGTGATGCCTGTTACGAAATTCAAATTTAAAATGTGTAGGAGCAAAAAATATATGGTTTAGATGGGATTTTTCTACTATGCAAGTCTGCCTTTGAAGCTACAATGAGATTACAGCTAATCAAAAAGGATCAAACCGGCGCCTTTAGGATGAAATACCTTTCCGACGAGCTGCACGATCTCCGCCAGGTCCTCCTCCTCCTGCAGGATCTCCTTGGTTTTGGTGCGCAGAGGCACAAACTCTGGGAAGTGTTTGTCGTAATGCTCATCGAGAGCGCGGGTGTATTTGCTGTAGCTGATCAGCCAGTTGACGGAGGGGAAGTGCTTCCTCTGAGCCAGCTTCTTATCCAGACCCCAGAACACCTGAGGGACGAGATCAGGGACACATAGAGTAAAGGCCTGAGCAACTTGAATCAATGAAGCTTGAAAAGGAAAATCTGAATTTGACGATTTACCTGTACAATACCCAGGGTGGCGGAAGTGACGGGGTCAGAGAAGTCTCCACCAGGGGGCGACACACTGAGAGACAAACACATTTAAGCTTTGTATTCTACTTATTTTAACGTCATAATAATACAAATATAATAGAAAAATAATAGAGTGTCTCCCTCTGGTGGACAGAGGCTGTACTCACGCTCCCACGATGCTCACGCTGCCCTCCCTCTCAGGGTTTCCCAGACACTTCACCCTGCCGGCGCGCTCGTAGAAGGAGGCCAGGCGGGCGCCCAGGTAGGCCGGATACCCGCTGTCTGTGGGCAGAAACAGGAAGTACTTTAACGGGTAAAGGAAACTCTGTCCACCATCAAAGCAGACAAATATTCACATATAAGACCGCTGTAATTAAAAAGTCGTTTCAGTGGTAGTTACAATAAACCTAATGGCAGATATACCGAAGCTTAACTCAGCTCTTTTTATAATATCCAGGAGACTCCAAACTCACCAGCAGGCATCTCAGCCAGACGTCCAGAGATCTCCCTGAGAGCCTCGGCCCAACGGGAGGTGGAGTCGGCCATCATGCTCACATGGTATCCCATATCCCTGAAGTACTCAGACAGCGTGATTCCTGCCAATACAAGCTACAGTCAGCATCCAGCGCTCACGTGAGAACACACACATGTGATTTATTGTAAACATACGAAACGTACCTGTGTAGATGGAGGCTTCTCGGGCGGCCACAGGCATGTTGGACGTGTTGGCCACCAGCGCTGTTCTCTTCATGATGCTCTCCGTCTTCCCGTCCACCTCCATGGTCAGCTGAGGGTCAGAACACACTGTCAGTCACTCTGAACCTCCTCAATGGGAAGTATGTAAAGGCTCGAATACACTCAATGGCTGGGGCTCGTAAAATAAAGAGCTTTTTGAACATTAAAAGGAAACATCAAATCAAAGTTTATTTATAAAGCACATTTAAAAGCGATTTTTGGTCGGGTCAAAGCAGAGTCCTGCATCGCGGGTACCCGACGGGTGACCCGCAAAAAAGGTGATTCGCGGGTGGTATTTTTTCAAACACTGTTTTCCGGGTTCGGTTCTGGGTAAAACAAAGATGATGCGGGTCGGGTTGCGGGTGTTGTATAATAAATATATTAAAATAATAATAATTTAGTTTAATGTTTAAATCCTCAAACCTCTCCCCCGCGGGACCGCGCATAATCATAACCTCTGCAGCGCATCTATCTGCTGCTGAGCGCGCCACATTCTGAATGTCTGAGGTGAAGCTCTCTACGGAGAATACAGCATTTTCAATAACTCTTCCTCAAGAACGAAATCCAACGTCTGGGAGGCTTTTGGTGTCATGGAGAAAAGAGCCAACATCCCACGCTTTTTGAGACAAATATGAAACTGCGTGTGTTAATAATTGCACGTTTTCACTGCTCATATATATATATATATGCGGGTTCAGGTCGGGTTGCGGATCCTGTGCCGACGGGTCGGGTCGGGTTGCGGAACTAATTGGCAATATGTGCGGGTATCGGGGCGGGTTCAGTATTGCACGTCGCGGGTGCGAGGCGGGAGCGGGTCTTGAAAATCAGACCCGTGCAGGACTCTGGGCCAAAGTGCTGTACATGTAATAAATACTACCATCACTTAACACATTACTACATTCATAATAAAAGACATAAATTACAACAGAAATATAGAAAACACAGGGAAAAGTCAGGAGTCGTGCTCCGCTCTGACTAGAAGGCCAGGGAGAAGAAGTGTGTTTTAAGTGTAGATTTAAGAACCCCTAGGGTCTGGGCCGACCTCACATGGAGGGGCAGAGTGTTCCAGAGGGCCAGCTGCTGCGAAGGCTCGGTGCCCTCTGGTTTTGAGCCTGGTCTTGGGCACTATCAGCAGCAGCTGGTCAGCAGACCTTAATTTAAAGCTCTGGCTGGGGTGTAGCGATGGAGGAGTTCGGCTATAGGCCGGAGCCAGCCCATTTAGGGCTTTGAAAACAAATAAAAGGAGTTTAAAATAAATTCTGAACCGAACTGGAAGCCAGTGCAGTGAGGCCAGAATTGGGGTGACGTGGTGATGCTTTTTATGGCCAGTGAGTAGACGTGCAGCTGCGCTCTGGACTAGCTGCAGGCGTCTAATTGATACCTGGTCCATACCCACGTACAGAGCGTTGCAGTAATCCAACCTCGAGGTAACAAAGGCGTTAATAACCCTTTCCAGGTCTTTAAAAGATAAAAACGACTTGGTCTTGGTCTCAATAGTCGTATTTAAAAAAAGCAGGTTTTGACTACGCTGCTGACCTGCTTATCAAATTTATAAGCGCTGTTGAAGGTCACTCCAACGTTCGTGACAGAGGGGAGGATATTATTTTTGAGGGAGCCCAGAATATCAACCTGGGAGGTTGGGGTCCAAAAAAGATAACCTCAGTCTTGCTCTCATTGAGGTTGAGGACATTTTGGCTCAGCCAGGATTTGATCTCTGCTAAGCAGTCCATCAATAGCTGTAATGAGTTGTCATGGAAACATGTCACAGTACAGGCAAACAATACTAATATGACCCTGAATATGAGCATGTCGTCTTTAACAAACACCCACCTCTGGGAAGTCTCGCAGTACTTCTGACATCTCGTTACCGCGCTCCCCGCAGCCGACGTAGACGATGACGTCACTGTTGGAGTACTTGGACAGCGACTGAGAGATGACAGTCTTTCCACAGCCGAACGCTCCTGGGATGGCTGTGGTTCCTCCCTGCACACACCTGCACACGAAGAGAGGAGAGGGGGGGGTTAGGGTTAGCCACATGTCTTGAGCGATGAAGGTTAGTAAAGGAGGAGACGTACGGGAAAAGGGCGTCCAGCACTCTCTGTCCGGTCAGCAGCGGGTGATTGGCCGGCAGCTTCTCTGTGACGGGTCGGACCTGTCTGACGGGCCACACCTGGATCATGGTGAACTTCTCCTTCAGCCCCTCGAACTCCAGCTCCATCACCACGTCCTGGGGCAGAGACGCAGGGCGTTAACACAAACATCCGACAGTGGGGGACTGACCATCAAGAGTTGGGGGAGGGGGAGGGGGGGGACTCACGTTGACGTCGTAGTTTCCAGGCGGAGCCACGTAGGTCACCGTGCCTCTGTTCCTGGGAGGCAGCATGATCTTGTGCTTGATGAGGGAGTTCTCGCACACTATGCCGTAGATGTCTCCTCCTGTGATGTGGCTGCCAACCTGATCGGGATACAAAAAAAGAAAGAGGCTGATAATATATCCCATTTGTGCCCGAACCTGACCTAAGCTTACATTTTCAATTGATCATAATAGTAATTAATCTTTGAGCACATTGAACTACGTTGCCCCACGTGCTAAAAGACCAAATATTGTATTACTTAGAAGAGGGGTTCCCAACCTTTTTTCCACAGAGCCCCCCCAAAGGGCTCCTGTTGGAAGTTAGGCTTTACAATTATATGTAAAAAAAAAAAAAGAAAAAGTCTAAATATGATATTTGGCCTCTAATCATCTGAGGCCAAGCTGAATATTAAATATATGTACATTTAAAAACATCTAACTTCCTTTTCTATGCCCGTCTGTGTGTTTTCTTTCTTTCCTGTTTGTATTCCATCAAATGTAAAAAATCAATACAAATAAAGTTTAAAAAAAAGACAGAAAAAAACAGCTAATTTCCTGCTTTTAAAACGTTTAAAAACATCTTCTATTATTTACAAAAGTGTTTTCTGTGTAATCTAACATTTTCAAAGTTTGCCCAAAAGACAATCAAAACAAACATTGTGTTAAATATAGTCTTTGGACCCCTAAGGTACGACATGTCAACATGAAGGTTGTAACCCTGCACACACCCGCAGGCTCTTGATGGGATTAAACTCCCACTTGAGGTCTCGGTTCAGGGCTCCGATGTTGACTCCTCGGGGGATGTAGATGCTCTGTGTCATGTCGTTGATGTCCTTCAGGGGTCGCTGGATACCGTCAAAGATGGAGCCCATGATCCCCGGACCCAGCTCCACGGAGAGAGGCTTCCCCGTCCGCAGCACCGGGTCTCCCACAGACACGCCGGCTGCACCCACGCTCAGGAAAAAACATTTCGACTGGGATGTAGGATTTACTTGTAGAAATGAAAAAACACTTTCATGCATCAGAGGGCGACGTTACGCCCCCTGCTGGCCTCTCGGCACACAGACTACGTGTGACCAAAGGATGGTTTATCATTCTCCTTAAAAAGGGCAAGAATGTGAGTTCTTTAAAATATGATTACTTCTCATATGTCACTTTATAAAAGGCCAACTATTACAACCATCATTATTATTCACAGTTCATGGGTCGGACGGACAATGTGCTGATTCACTTCTCCTTCCCCTTCCTCTTTCGTCTCGCTTTCTAATAAACACATTTTCTTCATCGTGTTATTAGATAAAAAATTATGTGTTGTACGGATTAAAACACGCCATCTTTTTGTGCTCATGGTAAATACATGAAATGTTCGTATTGTCTCATTCTTATGAAACATTTGATAAATATTATATTTCAGAGATCTTTTAAAAGCAGAGGTATCATGTAAGATGGCCTTCTAGGAGGTGGATCACTCTTTTTGGATCCCTACTGATAACATGCCTGTCTCTCCCCTGTCCTTCTCACCCTGTCCTTCTCACCCTGTCCGTCTCTCACCATGTCCGTCTCTCACCCTGTCCATCTCACCTGTCTGTGTCTCACCTGTATGTCTCTCACATATCTGTCTCTCACCGGTCTGTCTCACCTGTATGTCTGTCTCACCTGTATGTCTGTCTCACCTGTATGTCTGTCTCTCACCCTGTCCGTCTCTCACCCTGTCCGTCTCTCACCCTGTCCGTCTCTCACCCTGTCCGTCTCTCACATATCTGTCTCACCGGTCTGTCTCACCTGTATGTCTCTCACATATCTTTCTCTCACCTGTCTGTCTATCTCACCTGTCTGTCTCTCACCTGTATGTCTCTCACATATCTGTCTCTCACATATCTGTCTCTCACCTGTCTGTCTATCTCACCTGTCTGTCTATCTCACCTGTCTGTCTATCTCACCTGTCTGTCTCTCACCTGTCTGTCTCTCACCTGTCTGTCTCTCACCTGTCTGTCTCTCACCTGTCTGTCCTCACCTGTCTGTCCTCACCTGTCTGTCTGACAAATGGATCAATATAAGCCGTGACATTGAATTCAAAAGGCAGGGAATACACAGCCGCACGTCCAGAAGGATACATGTCTCCTCGTAGACCTGGATGGTGGCCATGTCTCCCTCCAGCCGGATGATCTCTCCCACCAGCTCACTGTGACCGACTCGCACCAGCTCGTACATGGCTGCTCCCGCCATGGCTGTCGCCGTCACCACTGCAGAAACACAAGGTGAACATTAACAGCCCACACAGAGGAAGAGCAGAACAAGTCTTTTGTTTGTGTTGCAGCTCAAATATTGAATGAGCATTGTGTCTGTTTTAAAGGCTTCTTGTTGGGAAAACACTGAATGTCCTCTTCCAACATGAGTGACATGATAACAAAGGTATCCCAACTGTAGCTGTGAACATGACAGGATGTGTGATTAGCTAGAAGAGCATCAGGACTGTTTGAGGCATATGATAGCTATGTGATTAACATGATGATTCAGCCTCTATGGAGAGAGACATATGACAAGCATGATCATTTGTGACGTGGAGCTAATCTGAAGTAAACATTGAATACTGCTTTCTATTCCTCCATCTTGTGACTGTGGAACTCCCTCTCTTGGATATCAGCATGTGAAGGACACTGTTCAGGAACTAGTTGATGCTCTGTATGTGATGACTCCTTCCATTCTGGAGAGGATCACTTATAGATGGATCCTGAGATTGAAGCTCAAGCCGGGGACCAGGGAGATTTTTCTAACACTTCTGTAGTAACTCTGCCGGATGTAATGGTGGTGTTTGTGGCCAACCTGGTCCGGAGACTCCATGGACGAATCCGAACTCGCTCTCCCTCTCCTCGTCCCTGATCCTGGGCAGGTTGGACATGTCCATCTTCACGGTTTATAAATCCAACTGAAAGGAAACAAACAAACAAAGTAAGGACACAGAGCAGGAAAGAAGGACATGAACCACAGGGCTCAAGGAGAGGCTGATCATTACTGTGAAACGCTTTTAACCAAATGTGTGTTTTTTACATTTGAATTGTTGAGCGCTTTTATAAGAAGCGGAAGAGCAGCTGTGGGCAAGAGCTCTTTGATAACTTCAGTCATTTCATATGAGACCACACAGAGCTGCTTCAGAACTGAGACACTGTTACCAGCCTTATAATTACACATAAAGCATTTAGTTCATATTTATCTGTGAAGAAGTAGAGTCGTTCTCATGATCACATTAGGATCACACAAAATAGATTTCTCACCATAAAGCGAGACAAAATGAAAAATAATCCATAGAAAATATATTTAAAAGTTAAAGATAATACGGGAAATAACCCACTTATTCAGATGTAAATATGTGCGTAGCATCGTGCCATACCTCGATAGTGGCATCTCCTACTGTAACCATGGAAACCACTAGTCAAAAAACATCCCTGCTGCTCACGACTCTTTATTTCTCATGAGCATTACGGTGCCTTTTCCGGGCCAGGCCTCCTTATCTGCTGCTTCAGGTGCAGGAGAACAGTCGGTGTGACATAAGAGGGGAATCCCATAGAGCACTTGTGTTTATAACGTATGTAAAAATGCTCTTTTCTCACACAGATTGACAAGTGTTTTCCAAGTGGTGCATGATTCCACATTTCTCCTCTAGCAGGAATAACAAGCTGTCATGAGTCGTGACACAAACCCATCCTCACAGAGAGCTGACAGCAGATGCACTGCACCTATTAAAAATCTGCTTAATCTGCAATATTCTGTGGGCGTCACACAAAGCAATCCATTCAACATGCTCTTACTTCCTGAATTTGCCATTTATAATTCTCTATTTGATATCCGTAACACACATTCAGTTCTCCACATCCATGCCCTTTTCGTGTCCTTCCCACTGATGCACAGATCTTCCTGTTTATGCTGCTCAGCCCATCTGTGCAGGAACATAGCAGCTCCACCAAAGGACCAATGCAGGAATTACAAGACTGGCACCTAATGAGGTTTCACTCAAACTGAGCACAACTTCCACATTACTCATGCCTTGAAGTATCTATGTTAATTTCTTCCAAAAAGGAGAAAACAGTGAGCAGATAAGGTCTATTGTTCTGGTGGTTAATTCATATATTATATAACAGAGAAATCTCTATCTGCTTGATGAGTTTCAATCTCCAAATCTAGATTTACTTCCTAAAAAAGGCCTTATAATGCCACCATATTTGATCCAAGCTGTTAAGGGCACATTGATCTGCGTTCATCCCTTCTGCAACAGACACTTGATCATATGATCTTGGCACATGACTAGTCGTCCTGGTCTCTATGAGTGTCTTTAAGGAAGTGGAAAACTAGCATGGTGCAAAACTGGGAAGTACACGTTATGACTGTGTGAGGACACAGTGAAGACACATTCTTCCATATGACTACAATCCATAATAAAGATAATTGTACTCTTCCTTACTACACTGCTGAGCTTAGATGGTATGCTGGTTAATGTGTGCTGGGTACTAAAGAAAGGATTGCATATATTCAATTGTTGGAAACGTGTAGGTTTGATGTCAAAAATAGACTCAGAAATATCACATATAAGTGCAAAACATCCTGACACAATGATGTAAATTGCAAATTCCTTACATGCAGGTAGTTGGTCGCATGATAGTAGCTTAAAGGGTTTTGTTTTAATGTAAAAACACATGCCAAAATAAAGATATAAAGGCCTTAGAATAACCTGGGGGCCTGTTTATGATATATGTAATGTGAAAATGTATTTATGAAGGATATCTAGTGTGCCAGCTTAACTAGAAACTAATTTACTGACACCGAAATTAGTCCAAAAATAAAAACATATGATAAATAAAATAGATTTTCATTCAACCACACTGAATTGATTAAGGTTATTCGGTGTTGTGAAAACGATAGCAGGTCTGGCCTGGCTGAAAATCGATAGTTCTTCCGTTTTTTGTTCAACCAAATGTTACATTATCCACACACGACCAGGATAGAAGTGCATAATATCGACAACACAGGTAAATAAAAATGCTTTAGTTACCGTCTTGGTGTGGAGTGGTGGTTAAGTGTCTTGCCTCGAGAGAGAAACGCTGGTTGCTGCGGTGCGTGACAGCAGACTGAGATCAGCTGACTTATTTCACTGCTGTTTTACTGCTGGGCCCAGGCAACTGGCGCCATTTTGGCTCCTCCTCCGGGCTCTGCCGTAAAGAGTTTAAAAGTGTTAGAGATTGACAACTGTGGATGGAGATTCGTCTGTCAACACATGCAAGAATACTACTGTTAATGTTGCCTGTTTTAACTTTCAATTTATAAGAATGTAAGTAACAGTAGTCTATACACACAAACATATGTATCCAGATGGAATAGAATCAACACAATTGTATAGTATTAATTGGATACTTTTCCAGAGTATTTTCCATACTGGTATTAGGTACTGTCGGGTCGAGAGAGGAGACTATCTCTTAAGCGCTTAATATCTTTGCAGGAACGTTTGAGCCAAAATGGAGGCACTATCACAAATTGCTGTGGGGAATTGTTTACTTCATTAAAATCGCTCTCTCTCTGTTCCAACATAAAGTTGCGATTTTAAGAGGATTTAGTTGTTTGTTTTGTTTTTGTTGTCGTGTTCATTGCTTTTTCCCTGAGCTGTGGTCCACACTCCCACACAGTAGGTGGCGGTAATGCAACTTTAACACTGGTTGCCACCCGCCATAAGACCGTGGAAAGAAGAAGGAGCCGTGTTTGTGCGCATGCGCGGGGTCAGGGTTGACAGTTTCCAGTCGTGGAAAGAGTGCGGCGGCTAAGCTAAGTGCTACCACCGCAAAACTAGCTACATGTGGAGGGTAAAACGGGAGCCATCCCCGACCCTTACTCTGTCAAAACCCCTCCTTTTTTACCCAGAACAACTCTAAAGTTCAGCATCATCGAATATAAGGGATAATATCTGTTTACAATGAAAGGGTGAGTGTAATCTTTTGAGTCACGATTAAGTAGCTTAGCACGAGTAAAGTTTTCATTTTTTCTATACAAGGGGAGGAGACGGCGAGGCTAGCTAGCTTGAAAAGCTACTTTTAATAAGGTGTAGCAGGAAAAAATACAAAGGACAGCACCGTTATAGAAACAGTTCTGTGAAGAATGTGTTGGTTAACTTAAGTCGGTTCGTTTAGACGGCGAACAAGCAAAGCTAACTAGCTAGCTGCTACTAGGGAGCTGAGTCAGTAAACCTACTTTAAGCTAAGCTACACACACTTTGGAGATTCAAAGCCTTTATTGGCATATGAACAGTAGCTTGAGTGTAGTCATGGCAATACAAATATGAAGTCACAGTCTCCTCCAACAGCGGAAAATAAATATATTTATAAGACATACATTTCTTTTTAAAGGATATACAATAGGGCAAAAAGAAACCGTAGAAATAAAATAGTGCAAGATTATAAAGAAGTCAACTATATACATGTCAAATAAAATAAGCTACATTTTTTTCAAATGATCAAGTAATTGCATATACATGTAAAAAGATCAACAAGAACAGAATGTAACATGAAATACTGTAAAGTGGAATAAATACTGGTAATTGTAGTAATAAATACATTTGTGATGTAAACAGATCAATGTCGTATGGCCTGTGAGATAACACTGTGTGTGTGGGTGTGTGTGGCTGTGGCTACATTTAACTTCAGCTGCAGGGAGGGAGATCACAAAGTTACTGCACAAGCTAATAGCACATTGAGCGTATATTGGCCAACCCTGTGTCAGTTACCGTGCTAACGTTACAACTGACATCAACTTCAGAGCCTCATCGAGCTTGCTCAGTGTAACCTGACATATCGAAGAAGGTTAACACACCAGCAGGGGTGATGGACGATGTAAAAAAATGTTGGCCACGGTGTTAATTCTCAGATAACATGAGGGCGATTAACGCTGAACTGTGTTTGAATGTTCAGATAGGATTTAAGAGGCGGTACTGTTTGAAGTTCAGACGGATGCTGGCACTGTATATTTTCATGAACAACACACGTGGCCAACAGCTGTTTTTAGGATGTTTGGATGACTATAAATACCACAGTGAACCCCTCAATCATACACATGAACTGCAGAGTCGTGTTTAAGTCACACTTTATTATACACACATATTCACAGGTTATCGTGTCTCTTGATTTTAACAGATGCCATATCAATTTCTTACTAAATATAGGGCAACAAATTCAGAACATTACATTTGAAATTATTTTTGAAGACCTCTCAAGTAACCAATTTAACCATTTCAGTTTTAAGAAATTCTCAAAGTGACCTTTTGTGAGTCCACTGATCTTGAATATAACTGTGTACCGATTGTCAGCCATTTGACCGTTTTGCTCTTGTTCCAGTAGCCGGATCGAGCTGGGGGATGTTACGCCCCACAACATAAAGCAACTGAAACGCCTGAACCAGGTCATCTTCCCTGTCAGCTACAACGACAAGTTTTACAAAGATGTCCTGGAGGTTGGAGAGCTTGCAAAGCTAGGTAAGAAACCTTTAACATTAAACTCTCTCTGCACATTAAGCATTCTTCTTGACCTGCTTTGTTTCCTCAGACACAGCCCTGTCTGTTGGTGATATTTTAGTTTCCCTCATATTTGTCTTGCAGCATACTTCAATGACATTGCAGTGGGAGCTGTGTGCTGCAGAGTGGACCACTCTCAGAACCAGAAGAGACTGTACATCATGACGCTCGGCTGTCTAGCACCCTATCGTAGACTTGGAATCGGTAAGCAGTTCCAGATCTCTAGAAGAAGGTTCAGTGCCCTTTGGGATCTTTTGTTTCTAACTCTGCCCTTTGTCTTTCTCTCCAGGTACAAAGATGCTGAATCATGTGCTAAACATCTGTGAGAAGGATGGCACGTTTGACAACATTTACCTGTGAGTGTCTAATTGCAGACCCTATGTAACAATATATCGTTGCCATCTTAGTTGATTCTACAAAAGCATCTGTTCCATCACTAACCTAATTTCCTCTTTCCCTCTCCAGTCATGTGCAGATCAGCAACGAGTCAGCCATCCACTTTTATCAGAAATTTGGCTTTGAGATCATCGAAACGAAAAAGAATTACTACAAGAGGATAGAGCCCGCAGACGCCCATGTGTTGCAGAAGAGTCTGCGCAGCCCATGTGCCCCCCCCACCGGAGAGCTTCAGAAGGCAGAGTAGGGGCGCAGCGTTTGGAAAGAGCACAAATGTGCCGCCTCCACAGAAACAGAACTGTGACAAATGCCCCAGGGTCGACACATTCAACACTTTCTTCAAAGGACGCTAAAAAGAGAAACAAATATAAAGTACAAAAAATGCTGCATTTATTTTGCAAAGAGGTCACTCTTTGATTTTTGAATATTTTATTGCTCCCCTTTCCTCATACCAGATAATTGAACATGACAAAACGCTCAGAATCCAAAAGTGCTCCCATTTATCAAAGTTGCCAACAGTTTTAGACACAGTGAAGGGGGAGGGTGTGTTGTTTGCAAATCATACTGTTTGTGTTCGAGTTGTTTTTATGCGGTTATAAAGCTCATGGGACTATCTTTACTGTTGAGCAAAAAACAACAGGTGGTTTGAAGCTGTAAAAGTGTTGAGAGACCATCGCTGACACACACGGGTCCCAGCTGCTCAGCGTGGAGTGATGCTTTGAGATGTTACGTGGAACAGTCACAACTCTATTCACTCACCACCTAAACCCTGGTATTTACAGGAAGTGAGTCTGACCGGCTCGTTGATATGTCACGTCCAGAGGGGACACGCAGAAATGCAGCCCCCTCGGTTCGGGCGTATAGAAGGCTGACCGGTTCAGAGGTGGTGGGAAGACGTGGTTACCTCTCATAGTTTCTGAAAACCTTTTATTTTCCAGCTTGTTAATTTAAATCCCCTTCAACTGTCATTTTTACTTTTGACATTAAAATGGCAAATTGTTCAGAGGTTCTCCTGGGTTTACTACTAAAACTGAAAACATTAAAGAATAAAAACAAACAAAATATTGTATTGAATGTGTTTCTTAGAATGTCACTCCACGTCTTTTTGTGCGGAGTTTCCAAATAACCGATTGGAAATTGCATTTGGGCATTATTTCAGGAGTACAATAAAGGTGTGTGAGGATGTCTGTCTCTTAAAATACATGTTTTGAGACATCTTACCTTAAAACACCTTTGGCACCTTATGTAGCCAGATTTGGTCTTCTCAAGCTACTTGTCTCAGTCAGCTTCTGTTTCACACATCATTAGGTTTTGAAGCCTGGCTGAAGTTGTATGGTCTCTTGAACAGTATTTTACCCAGAGGAAGCTCTGTTCCCTCTGCATGCATGGGGAGTTGTGTCTTCTCCACTGTAGTATAAGCATGTTTTTCCTTTCTTTGAAGAATTTTATCTTTTCTGGAGCTCTATATTGTAAGACTTTTTAACGTCTAAATAAAGGAATTACTATTTGCAGTAAATACTTTGCCAACTGTGTAATTTTGTTCCATGAAAATTGAGAATGATTAGCTTTATGCACATAATTATGGTTAAAAATCAACATCTTCTTCATAAAATAATATACATTATACATACCTTGCTGGAAGCCCATGTCGCGTCGTGATTGGCTGAAACCTCCCACGTCTGAATCCTATTGGCTGTCAGCGCCGCCAGAGCCCTCCCATTTCCGCACAACGTTAGGTGTATCTAGATTGTTTTGGGAAATGAGTAGAGTTTAATGCTATGCTAGCCAACAGTTAGCTTCCAACCTTATAGTACTCGAAGCGACTGACAGTCTCCAAAATGCTGAGGCTAGAGGTCAGTGTAAACTACCATACATTAACAGCATATTAACAGCAGCAAGGAAAGAAATACTCCGTTAATTTGCTTAATTATCATGTCGGTAACGGTAAAGTAAGCTAGCTATTAGCTTATCTGGCTAACAGAATGCTAACTGAATAGCTAATTGCTTAGGTTGCTAGTTTCTTGCTGGTTAAGTGACGAGATAATACAATGAGCATCGCTATTTAAACCTGGACCCACAGCTATGTCTGCAATGCGTGGTACATGCTGTAATAAAGCTGTAATATGCAGGTAAAAGAGTCAATGTTAGCTTTAAATCTAGGAACTATCTATCAACACAAGCTTGTTAGCATGTATTTGTTGTAGAAGGTCTGTGTGGATTAACAATGTATTTTAACTTGATTATGCTGTATCAATATGACAACATTAATGCTGTGTAATAGCTTCTGCATGATTTTTTTATTTGGTGTTTTACAGTCTGGTGTCATGATAATTATTTAAAAAGTAATACTGTGTATTTTATGTGTTGATCGCAGGAGGGCCACGAAAGGGATTTAAGATCCAGCTGTTAGATGTGTTGACTGGTTCCTCATCATACAGGCAACTGTAAGGACAGAATGCCAGAGATGACTGAAACTCAGTCACCTGGTCGTAAACCTAAGTAAGGATGCTCTTCTATATCGTTGTTTTCACTCATAATTAGAGGCTGTTGGTATTTGTACAGAGTTGTAATAACAAATGTTAACAATCTTTTGCAGAAAGAAGAAAAACAAAGAATCTCACAATGCAGGTGAATCAATGCATCCTTATTGCTCTGTTTAAAACTTAGTGAAATATTGTTACTGTCACTATAAATGGTACTGGACATTAACATTTAGTCTCTTCTCTAATGTAGTTGAGAGACACAGAAAAGAGAAGATTAATGAGGGGATTAACCGCATTGGTAATCTTCTCCCCTGTTCCCAGGCACTTAAACAGGTAAGAGACAAACTGCCATTACTGTCAAACTAGTGTCTGTACAAGCCAGAGTTTACTGTTGAGTGTTTTATGTTTGAATATCTTACCTTTATTCTCATCTGTAGAGTAAGAACATGATCTTGGACCAGGCTGTTCGCTACATCACAGAGCTGAAGAAACAAAATGACACATTTCTTCTGGAAGGAGGAGATAAAGTGCAAGGTGAATAAATGTCCACCTGTCACATAACTTTTGCAGTAATGCATATTGGATTTTCTTATAGTTCAAAGGGGACCTATCATGCAAAATGCACTTTTTGATGTCTTTTATACATAAATGTATGTGTTTCCTCCGTTCCCACATTTCTAAAAATGGGGGAACAACGGAGCTGATCCAGATTTGCGTCCGATATGACGTAATATCGGAAATGCAGACCCACGGTCCAATCAGAAACGTTGCTATCAGAAACAATGCCGACTGTTTTGGACGTAATATGGTCGATGTTTACATTAGCATGGCTAACACTCAGAGCTAACCTGTACTGGAGAGCATGTGTGTGAAGAAGCAGGAAGTAAAAAGGAACTCACCTTGTGGTATAACCGGCAAGAGAGAAAGCCTTTGAGCTCCATACTGTTTCAGAGAGAATCCTTGATAATCCATGATATGGCGTTTCATCACGGCAGTATTTAGTTTAGACAGTAGCTGCCGGGTCCCGCATGAGCTTAGCCCCCTCCTCTTTTTTATTAATCAATTTTTTAAAGCTTTATACCCAAAATCAGCACTTTTGAAACAGGAAGTGAAATAGAGGGATATGAGGCATGGCTAGAATGGGTGATCTGTTTGGTATTTAGAGCAAAACACTTCATAGACATGTTTTTAATATATCTTTAATATATCTGAGACCTATGCTATAGCCTAAAAATAGCATGATAGGTCCACTTTAAGTATACTTGAAAGTGTAATGTGCACCTGGTTGATTACATGTGTGCTTTGTCTCTGTGCAGCGGAGGAGATCCGTCGACTGCGGCGTCAGCTGGAGGAGATGAGGAGGGAGAGTGATCACTACATCGAGCTCCTCAAATCCAATGATATTAACATCCTGGAAGACCCCACAATTCAGTGGAAGGGCAAACAGCGATCAGCCAAGGTTGCAAAGGTGACCCCCACTCACCAACTCCCAAAGGGGATCATCGTATACCCCAACTTGAAGGAGACTAGCCCAGCGAAACATCCTACTGAAGCATTAATCCTTCATCCACCCCCTGAGGGCGGTGCCAGGTTGAGGGTGAATGGAGCCCTGCTACAAGTCAATACCTCTTCATCCACCCCTGCACTTCTCCCTGTGTCGACTACCATCCAGACTACATCAGGCCTGAGGATGATAGAGCAGTGTGTGGTGGAGGCGCAGGCTGCAGCCCCCACTATGCCACCCTCTGTGTCTTACATCACCCTCCAGATCCCTGCAGGGACCACAGCGCTGCCCCAACAGCCGCAGCCTGCCGCCCCGGCCCCCACCTTGGCCTCACAGCTCCCCACCATTATCCCTGCTCAACCCATGCCCAATATCACCACCTTTACCCAGGCTGTAAACACATCCAGAGCCTCAGAGCTTTGCTCGTGGGTCACACAGGACACCGCCATGAGGCCTGTGAGCTACACCGCCATCCCCAACAGCCACGCCCTCCTCAGGGCGGGGGCGGCCGGCAGCACCCAGACCACCTGGACGACGCTGCAGATGGCAGGAAACACAGTGCAGCCAGTCTGCCAGAGTCTCCCCACCCATGAAGTCATCAACACCACCCAGGCTGTCCAGCAGGTGACTGTGTGTCCAATGGGCAACAAAGCTACCGTTCAGCCTATTCAAATACAGATGCAACCACACGTGCCTGTACAGCAAGCCCCCATTACAGCCCACATTCAAGCGCAGCCCTTTCAGGGAGCTATCCTGAACAAGCCCCATTCTGTCCTGGCCCCCCATCAACGCTGTGCTATCCTCTCCCAGTCGGCCATTGCTCCCCACCCTGCCGTCATGCCGTCGCAGCCCCAGCCTGCTGTCCTCCAACCAGCGTCATTGGTTCCCCATCACACGGCAGCCCTCCTCCCTCAGCCCCTCCCCCAGTCTGCCCTGGTGCCCCAGCCACAGGCCACAGTGCTGCCTTTCCTTCAGACCATGCAGGTGCTGCAGGTCAACCCGACGGGAGGAATGGCCTCGGGTGTGTCGGCTCCTCAGAACACCAACAACCCGAGCGTGGTCATCCTGCAGCAGGCCAGCTCCTGCCCTACACAGTCAGTCGTGAGGGAGGAAATGACCAATCAGACACCATGTCAGCACATTGTCATCATCCAGGCACCCAATCAGGTTGCGCCCGCCCCTCAGAATCCTCAGGTTGGCATGGTGTCTGCTCCCGCTGCACTACCTGTTGTCTCCACTCACATCCCCACAAGCAGCAGCTCAGCGTCTGCCACGTCCTTACAGAGTGTTGTGGGGAAGCAGCTGGTCCACATCCTCCCTCGTCCTCAGCCGAACCTCCCGCTTCAGGTCACTCAGGCCTCCTCTTCCCCATTGGTTCCTTCAGCTCCGCAGACTATCACTGTCAACGGCCAGGTGTTTGCCCTGCAGCCCATGAACACCTCAGACAAATCCAATACCCAGACCACCACACTGCAGCTGATCCAGCCCACCACCACAGAAGAACCAACGACTAACGTGGCCCTCAACAGTTTGGGGGCACTCAGCAGTCTCAATCAGAGCATCTCTCAGGGCATTCCACTCACAATTTCTAACCATGGTCAGCCCCAAGCTATTCCATCATCAGGAGTCCAGCAGAAGCAGCCTCCTGCTCCAGCGTCAACCACACCTGCTTTACCTGCACGACAGCTCCAGGTCCCTTCTGTAACCCCAGTCAAATCAGGGCTAAATGCCTCTAAAGCACCAGGAAAGAGGGTTCGCACAAACACAAAAAGGGCAACGGCTAAAAGGACTAAACCAGCCAAGAAAAAAGAGCTTACTGCAGCACCGCCTGCTGCTGCTGTTTCAGCCAAGCCAGTGGTTGCTGCAGGAGATAGTCAGAATGTTCAAGTTTCAGCGTCTCAAGGTTTAAAGTCAGCTTCCACTGTAAAAGTCACAGACATTCCCCCCACCTGCACCACAGCTGTCACAACCACAGACAGTAGAGAAGCTGCAGGGAAAGCAACTATGACACAAGACACTCAGATATTGGTTGTGTGTTCATCTAGTGAGTCAACTCAATCCAATGCACAGAGCAAAACCCCTGTCAGTTCGCCTCAGACAGACGTATTCAGTCATACCAACACTACTGTTACTACTGTTACCATTGCTAATGCTACACTGGTTAAGCCAGCAGTTGCCATTGAGAGTAAACCAGCTGTTTCTAGCAACGGCTCATCTGTAACCAAGCTCTCAGCTCCAGAGGTCAAACAGCCGACCTCCAGTTCAGCCGCCTGCTCAACACAAAACAAGTCAGCCGCCACCTTTGCTGTTTCCATACAGAGCAAATGTGTGGTCAGCTCTGCAGGGGCCACCGAGACACTTTATACTCCCCCCACTGTTTCTACTGCATGTCTGACTCCAGTCTGCACCACCACTTCAACTGCACCAGTATCTTTATATCAGGCTGCCCAACCCACTTCAGTAAGTCGTCCCCAGGTGTCGAATACCCAAGATCCTTTGCCCTGCTCTAAAGCTCAGTCTCAGCCCATCTCCTCAGCCTCGCTGTCCTCACCTGGACTGCTAACTTATTCTGCAGCCCACAGCTCTGTCACAGCTCCTACAACAAGCTCCGAGTTTAGAAAAAGAGTCTCCACCAGTCGAGCTCAGACTGACGTGAATATGCACAACCCCTCCCACTGCAACCCGGCTGAAGTCAAACCCCCCCAGCCTGCTAGAAGAGACCGAGAGGCTCCGGTAGAGAGAACTGAAAAAGATGGCTTTGTTGCAGCGACTTCTGTCCTCTCCTCTCGTAAGGACTTCCCCTCATCTCAGCAGGTGTACACTAACCTTGACGATGAAGCGATAGAGCACCCCAGCAGACAGACCGACTCCCCCATGTCTGCAGGGGCCGGGGGAGGCAGAGGATTCTCTGTGGCATCCATGCTCCCCCAGGGTCACACTATAAGTGGGTCTTCCAGCTCGTTCGGAACATTTACCTTCACTTCGGAGCAGGCAGAAATGCTGGCCTTGGCGATGCTCGAGCAGGACAGTCCTGGGCGGCGCACTGTAAGCTGCTCAGTCAACACGGTGTCAACAAACCCCCCCACGGCCATATGGGAGCCCCCGAAAACCCCAGCAGTGTCTAGCAGTAAAGAAAGGAGCTCAACTGGACAGCAGGGAAAAGCGGCTAAACCCATGGACTCAGTTAAACCAGCTGTATCTGTCAGGGGTCAGGCTGGGGAGGGGCCCAATGTGAGCAGACATCAGCAAAACATCTCATACGGCCAGTCCCTCCCCCAGGTCCAGCCTCAGAGCTCCTCACAGAGCGGCACCAGCCTCAGCGTCAACAACCTGATCCGGCCCAGCTCAGCTCAGCAGCCGTACCCCGCCTCCCCGAGTCTCGCTGGCTCACAGGGCTCGGTCCCGTCCCCTGTAGGAACCCACATATCCCAACCCCTGAACAACGCCCTCTCCCCCTGCTCAGGCGCAGCCCAGCTGAACGAGTTCACCCCCTTAAAGACGCCGTTAATGAGGGCTGGAGTCGGGGTCGGCGAGCGCCAAGCGAAGATCATCTCCAAGCGGCAGGCCCAGGAGGAGGCGATGCTAAACACCGGGAAACGACCCAAGCCTTGCCCTCCGTCTGCTCCCACTGTCAGCCATATGGATGTCAAAGTGCCGGACCACAGCCAGATGATGGTGGGACAGATTCCCCCCACCTCCTCATCCGTCATGACAAGGATTAACCCAGAAAGTGGAGGCCCTCTCTTCTCCACAAACTCCTTCATGAGCCCCGTACTTCGGCCCTCAGAGGGCCACTGCGCTCCTCAAGAGCAGAACCAGCCTGGGGTGCTCCACCTGCCTCAGGGTCATCCTCAGCACCCCCAGCCCGGCCAGCACCTGGGAGGAAACCTGTACATGAAACAACAGCAGCAGCAAGAGCAGCAGAGACACCACCTGTACCATCTGCAGCACCACCTGACCCAGCCGGACCCCGCACAGCGACACTCCCTCCACCAGAGGGCGCTCCAGCAGCAGCAGCAGCAGCAGGAGCAGCAGGTGCAGAAGAAGCGGGGGCCTGTCAGAGGAAGTCAGACCTCTGCTAACCTGCAGCAGAAGCCCCACCACCTGGAGAAGTCTGGAGTTCAGCAGCACTCACACCAACAACAACAGCACCAACAACACACACAGCAGCAGCACCAACAACAGTCACACCAACAGCATCAACAGCCGACGCAACACCAACAGTCTCAGCACCAACAGCACCAACAGCAGACACACCAACAGCAGACGCAGCAGCAGCACCAACATCAGCAGCAGCAGCAGCAGCAGCAGCAGCAGCAGATCCAGCAGCAGCAGAGCTCTCACTCCAGACACCAGCAGCACCTCCAGCAGCAGATCCAGCAGCAGCAGCAGCAGCAGCAGCACTTCAGACACCAGGAGAAGAGCTGTGAGGCTGCAGGGTCCAGGGGCCACCACAGCGGACACCTGGCCCCGCAGGAGCACCTCAAGGTGGGTGACACATGGTCGATGCAAAGACAGTTTGATTTGATAAGATGGGATCATAGCTGTGTCATCTGTGGTATTTATGTTGAGTATGCAGCTGGCATGTGCAGCGCTCAAACTGTATTGGTCAAATCACTCAAATGGGTTGTACCAAGAAAGTTACAACAGGTAGGCTCATATCTTTTGGACTGGTTTGTACATTTGAAATACTAAAAAGCAGCGGATCACGTTTACACTGCCACAGCATCAAATAATCCTGAAGCTGCTTGCGTAGGAGCTTTCCTCTGTCCTGGGCCTTGCTCATAGCTGCAGCTGAGATAAGAATGGAAAAATCATGATATATTATAATAAATAACTTCAGTTCAAAATGATTACAATAATTGTATCTTGTCAGTGTGGGAAGTTATACATCTTTCGGAACCGTTGGGAGAATATGTTGATAAAGTTATATCTAATAAGACTTTTCTTTGTACTTTGCTCGTCCCTCAGCCTGCTCAGGACCATAATGCAATGCAGAGGATGATGAGCACAAGGACTCTGGAGCAGCAGCTCATCCCGTCTCCCAGTAACTCTGTGTCCCGCCCCTCCTCCGACCCGTCCTGCGCTCCGTCCCGGCAGGAGCGCCACCGCGTCTCCAGCTACTCTGCGGAGGCTCTCATCGGTAAAACCTCCAGCAGTGGGGATCAGCAGCAGCAGCAGCGCATGGGGCTCCAGCAGCCGGACCTGCGCGGCTACCTGGACTCGTCACGGGGGAAGACCAACATCTCTCACAACCCACAGAACCGCCTCACTGCCGAGCATCCGGGATCAGCCGATGTTCAGAGGGTCTCTGAGTGTCCGCCTTTCAAAGCGATGGGAGGAGGGGGACATCAGCTGGGTGGCTTTGAGGTCCAGGTGTCCCGTGGGAGTGACATGGTGCCTAAGTCAGGTCCCTCGTCCCAGAGGGGCCCTCAGGGGCAGCAGCAGGGCGGCTTCAGGATGGGCATCGGCCCTCAATCAGATGGCAGGAACCGCTACAGTGCCGCTCATCCCGGCTCACAGGGCGTGCAGGTCGGACAGGAAGTGTGTCACCAGAGCTTCATGCAGAGCCTCCTGTCCCCCCACCTGCCCGAGCAGAGCAACCACCAGCGAGTGCAGTGCTGCCCCCCCGTCAGCATGGATTACAGCTGCGTCAGCTCGGCAGGAGACATCCAGGCCAAGAGCCCCAGCGTCCCCCAGACTCAGAAGGCCATGCGGCTCGGAGAGGGCAACAAGGGCCACATATCTCAGGTCAGCAGTAATATGCATGGAGGTGTGCGCCCAGGCCTCCCCCACCCTCCCCCCCCTCACAGCAGCTCTGAGCCAGGCCGCTCCTCTGCACCCTCCAGACCCCCCTCTGCTGTCAGCCAGCACTCCCGCCACTTAAACAGAGACTCTCAACCTACAAAGCTAAGACCTGGGGACCGGCCCCGATCGGGAGCTCTGAGGCACAGCAACCCCTTTGAGCCCGAGGGCCACCTGCCCCTCCCCTCGGGCGGGGGGGTGCTGCTGGGCAGGCCGCAGTCTGGAGGGGAGGGGAGGCGCAGCACTATCGTCCGCTTTATGGCAGATGGCGCTCAGGTTCCCGGCGACAACAACCTGGTTCCTGACCAACACCTCTCACAGAACTTTGGTTTCCCCTTTATTCCAGAAGGAGGCATGAATCCCCCGCCTTCCATTAACGCCAACTCCACCTTCATCCCCCCCGTCAGCCAGCCCAACTCCTCACGCACTCCCTCCCTCCTCCCCGTGGAGCCTCAGAACACCTTACCCTCCTTCTACCCTTCTTACTCTCCAGCCGCTCACCCCAGCCTCCCCAGTGACGTCACCCTTCAGTACTTCCCCAACCAGATGTTTGCCAGCCCGGGTGCAGATAAGGGCAGCTCCGCTCCGCTCAACAACCGCTTCGGCTCCATCCTCTCGCCCCCTCGCCCCGTTGGTTTCGGGCAGGCCAGCTTCCCCTTGCTTCCTGATATGCCTCCTATGCCCATCGCCAACTCCTCTGGGATCACCCCGCACATTTCCAACTTCAGCCTCACCTCGCTGTTCCCTGAGATCGCCACCGGGATGCCCACTGACGGCTCGGCCATGCCCATGTCCCCCCTGCTGTCTCTCTCCAACACCTCGGCTTCAGACTCCGGGAAGCAGCCGAACCGCCCGGCGCACAACATCAGCCACATCCTGGGCCACGACGGCAGCTCGGCCGTGTGAGGAGACTCTGCTGCTTTCTGTCCACATGTTCTGTTCCTTTTTAAACGTTCACAAAGCGGTGCTGAAGACACCATGTCCGTCTGATTGTTTACATGTTCACAATCTCAATTTTTGGCATATGTATGATGTCAAAGTTATAAGTTGTAATATTTCAAAAACTTTGTTGGTTAAACTGACTGTTTGGTATTAAAACATTACATTTAATGAATTGAATGTTTCTGGGTCGGTAAGAAACCTGCAGTTACCCACCGATGTAATTTACTAACTTATATCAGGTTGTATTGTACAGAATGTCAAGAGCTATTTTGTAAATAACAATGTTTCATATCAGAATTGCTAGATTATGTATGTATTTGTAAATACAAGATTGATTAATAAAGTTTATAAGAATACATTTGTATTTGATGCCAACTGAAGAACTGTGTGTGTTTATTCTTCCACTAGAGGGCACCTGAACTCTGTCACTGACTTTAGTTTGTTGAAGCTCTGGGAGGTTGTTTTTAAATCCACCAGTGAGACACAAAGGAGATTAGTGGTTGTAGTGGTGACTTGACTCTACCAAGAGTTGATTTTAAACTTAACTTGCCACATCTGTAGAAGGAAATTACACAGCAAATGATGTTTTACTGTAAAACATAGCTAAGCGTAACATTTTCGAATCACAATTTTTTAAGGTGTCCCATTACTCATTTTTAGCATCATATCAGTATTTATTGTCTCTACTGGGACATGTCTTCCCTGATTCAATGTTCAAAAAGCTCTTTATTTTTCTCATACTGCCTGCGCTGCGGCAGCTCTTTTCAACCCAGAAACAAATATGAACCTGAAAAAAGGATCAAATAGGGCTCCTTCATCAATCAATGATCAATCAATGTTTATTTATATAGCCCAATATCACAAATGAACGAGGATATCCATCCAGGACTTATGATCCAGGACCACAGCCACGACTCAAGATCCAGGACTCGAGATCCATGACACAGGACCGCAGGATCATCCATGACTCCGGATCCCGGCGTATATAGACACCAAAAAGAAAGACATTTGGGGAAGCTGGGTTAATCGGAACATGAGAGTACAAAGGTATAGACAGAGAGAAGGAAGAAGTAAGATGTCTGGGTCTTTAACATTAGTAATAACACACACATGGATTTTCCCGATTTAGCACACGTTATTTTTTACATAACATGTTTCCTCGACAATAGTGATAACCCACACAAATTCTCACCTTAACGCTAGTGATTTTACACATTAGCATTAGTGACAACACACTTTTTAGCCTTTGCAAACTATTTATATCCACAAAAATCTATATAACACACTACAGGAAAGGTAAAACCCCCCAAAAGCAGAATAGGTGGGTGTTGGGAAATAATTTGCTTAGGTATTCACCCTTTGACACAGTTCAGCATGTTCTCTTTTCACTGTCTCTTTCCAATGGCATAGGTCTACGGCCTTGGGTATTGCTGCTCTCTCTCTGAGGGGCAGCTTGGGCGCATTGTGAACATCTTGAAAATGAAACCTTGTGTCTCAATGAGATCTACACCTGTATAAATAAAGGCTTAATAAATTGTTGTTGCCAGTCTATGACAGAGCACAAGCCGCCATGTGGTAGTTTACTGGCGCACATTCTTTTCTATGGACGACAGCTCTAGTGAGATTCAGGGGCCATATTTGTTTAGTCTCGCTGATGAAGAATGTTGATTATTACAATCCAAACTAGTTCAAACCTGGAGCTACAGAAGAGTTCTTCAGAATTGATTGTGGCGTCTCAACCGTGTGGTCAAACCGTGTGGTCAAACCGTGGCCCGTGAATTCTCCGGCCGAAGCTCCAAATAAACAGTCAGTGTTTGCCATCAAAGCTCCAGCTCTCCTCGTGTCTCTCTGAGTCCTGACTCCTATTGCTTCAGAAGTTTCCCCCACAGTGGGCATACTGAAATTGTACCAAGATTTAAAGGATGAACCAAACTCTTTGTCAATTTTATAAGCTTTTATTTACATGCAATAGTGCTCCAGCATGTGCAACCACAGAGCGGCCACACTGATAAAGGGACGTAGATTCAGGATCTCCTTCATTTCGATTGCAGACGTCTCTGGCAAAGACTAATACTTGGACCTGTGAGGAGGAATAATACTGACACACCTGTCACAGCCCTCACCTGGCCGTCATTTGGTAACCAGCTAATGAGTAAACACAGACGTGGTTGCAGTATCAAGTTCAGCTTGAAGATATTTTTCCAGAATCTCTCCCATTCAGTGATTTAAAAAAATAAATAACTATACAATATATAATCTCTTGTACACTACTGAAACAGACTTATGTTGCATACACTTGTTAATAGGTTGTTAATGATGAACAATGCATAATACATGGGTTATTGCTATAGAAACAACTAAAGAGCAATGAAGCACCTTATAATTACAGCGTGAGACTGGTTCCAATGGTCCCTTTAAAGCGAGTTATCTAAGGATGGAGGAATGGTGCGAGGAAAGGAGACATGAAGTGCTGAGCTGCGAGGAATCCTCTGCAGACTAAAGGCTGATCTTCACACAAGGAATAAAAACATATTTCCCTCCCCAGGAAACGCAGAAAGAAATCAGCAAGAGCCTTTTTTTCAATGTGAAAATAACCTTATATACAGTATAACCAGACACTATGTACAAAAGCATAAATATATAAATATCTGTGATACAAAAATAAATATTTTCTCTTGTTTTCTTTGCTGAACAGTCTTTTTATGCATCTGTTGTGTTGGCTGTCCCTTCGCCCTCGGGGGACGCTTCATTTGGGAGGATGTTCACTTCCTGTATGTCCTGGGATTGCGGTGTCGTGGCCGCTGAAGACGGCGTGGTGAAAATCCCTTCGTCCTCCAGAGAGAGAAGAGGAAAGGAGGCTGGCTCTGCAGAAAAAAAGGGCGGGGTCAGAAATATGTGATTGTAGTGTTAAAAAATGAGGATGCAAGACATTGGTTAGAAGATGTTGTTAGATCGACAAATAGGAGTCCACTCGTACTGTAAATGACGTCATCCTCTGCTTCATCTTCAACATAAAAGTCTCCATCTCCTCCCAGCTCCTGAGAACCAAGATGCTGATGGGAAGAGTCGAGGAGCTGCAGAGTGGAGTCGTCTGCAGGACAGCAACCATGTTCATGATGGTCTGGACCTCTGAGGAACAAAAGAAATAAGGTGTTTATAGAAAGGCTGCATTTCAGGCAGTCTAACACAAAGGTTGGTCTTTTTTTTACTACAATAATATGATTTAACTCAGTCAACATTTTAACACAATCAAAGATCATTTTATTGCACATGAACAAAGTCTTTAGATTAATAGTCAGTGACCAAAAATGTGTATAATTCCCATTTTTAATCAAATATTTCATAATAGCCCACAAGCACATTTCAGTACATACTGTATATATGAGTGTTGTATGAAAACGCACCTGTTGGAGTAGTGGTAAACAGGCAGATGTCCGTTGGACCCCATCTGTGGTAACAGCGTGTCACACTCCATGTCACAGTCCTGCAAAACACACATAAACCTATAAATGAAATATTCCACCCAAAGCATTAAGAGCTCATTAACAACATACAGTTTAATGGGTTGTTTTTTGTACCTGCTGCAGGCCTGGCAGGAAGTGCGTGTTGTGGTGAAGTTTGCCGTTCCCGATGCATTCCCCGTTAGCCGGGTAGACCCCATGTGGTGCGGTCATGCGACTATCCAGAGGGCAGTGGCCAACCAGAGCGAGGCCCTGCAGGGGAACCATGGTGTACTGACAGGACAACCCGGGGGCCGCCACCGCGGGGAAACACAGGTCCGACATTTGCTCTGAAATAAAAATAAAAATAAATTACACAGATGCAGAGGCAAAAACTGTTTGAATCAAAATTATAATCTTTAATTCGTTTAGTTGTATTGTGGAGAAGATCAAACAAATACACATTTGTTTTTCTAATAAATAAATGCATGACAAATTATTAAGATCATTTTTCTTTTAACTTTTTTTATTTATTTATTTATTTTTTTTAAATTGGTTTAAAGTCCGATAATTTTCCGACGCTTAGCTAAAGAATCCATCTCTCAGCGAACCTTACACGTTAACAATGACAGAACTAGTAAATATATAAATGACTCCAAAAAGACCTGAGAAGAGCACTCACTCTGTTTGGCCCACGCCCTCCAGAGGCAGAAGGGGATGAAGGCGACGATGATGAAGACGAAGGCTCCCAGGACTATACCGACTATGAGGTAGGGGAGGTCTCCGGGCCGAGGCACCAGGCCGCTGGGGGGACCCATCGGGTGGTCGGGGGACTCTGAGGGGGACGGGCGGTGGTGATGAGGACGTGCTGAGGGGACAAGAAGAAGATGGAGAAACGGTTAAAAAAAAAAAAATAGCTTGGAATTAGTTTGAAGTTAGTAGGCTTCGATATATTCAAAACAGCTACGGCAAGTTTTGGAGATGAAAATCTTGAGTCTCAGGCTCCTCGAATAATGATACATACAATAACAAAAGTAAAATAAACAAAATAGTGAGTAATTTGCAAGATTAAGAAAAATACGTACATATTAATAGAATAATAGTTATACTGTGTTATTACACGGCTTGGTTGAATACTTGATTGTGATTGGTCAATTTCAGAGGTTGTTAATATTCGATAACACACCGTTGCTAAGCAAAATAATGACCGTTGCTTGGAGGATCATGGGAGAGAAGGAAAGAGGCTCAAAAGACACAGTTGGATGTCGAATAAATCGACAGAAGAACACAGACAGGAAGTGAACACTAACAGAAACAGGGTTTGGTCTCTGGCAGTGTTTAAAGACTGGGTACAAGAGTACGGGAATGATGATACAGGAACTGATAATATATCGTGTGTTGCAGTGAAATCTCCCCCCAATAAAACAGGAAGTAAACACTAATGGGAACATGGTTTGGGCTCCGGCTGTGTTTAAAGACTGGGGAAAACAGTACGTTAATGTTGACTCAGGAACAGATATTAGCTCGTGTGTGTTGCAGTCAAATCTCCCCCCAGTAAACCAGGACCCCACCTTTGGTCTCCAGGATCACCACGTTGCCGAACTCGCTCTCGCCCTTCTCGTTGAAGCTCTGCATCTTGATGTCGTAGGCGGTCTCCGGCTGCAGGTCGGTGACGGAGTGCCAGTATCTGTCGCCCTCCACCACGTCCTTCTTGTAGTCGCTGTCGTTGTCGCTGTCCGTCGGCCGGTAGTAGATGTAGAAACCGTAGATGGGCGTGTTGTTTACGGGAGTGTACTGTCGAGGGGGGGATAAATCATGTTGCAATCACAATGAACTGGAAATAAACGGCAATAACAAACGCTGTGTATCCTGATAAATAATAACACTGTTAAGCATCTCCTTTTCTATAAACCACAACAATTTGCACAATTGTAATGTCTATAGGTTTCTGTAGTATATACATGTTGCTTAGTCGAGCTTTAATCAAATGTGTTCAATATTTTCTCTATATTGTGTATTATTTAGATAATCTAGTGATACATTTTCTGCTGTGAATATATAGATGTAATTTGTATATATTTGCTGTTAATGTACATTTGTATTATATTTGTATTTTATTCTATCTTTGTCTGTCTGTCTGTCTGTCTGTCTGTCTGTCTGTCACTCACTCACCGTCCACTTGAGAATGATGGTGGTCTCATTGATGGCTTCATTGTATGTGATGTAGGGTCCATCAACGGGGCGTTCATGGGTCCTCCCCCCCACCACTGTGTAGGCCTTGGAGGGCGCACTGGGAGGACTGGAACCGATTACATTCACCGCCACAACTCTGAACTTATAGGAGGTACCTACAGGGAGAGGGACAGCCATTATTAATGTGTCTCTGGGGGGAACACGGCATCTAGAAATAGGGTCTATTTTGTGCTGACTGATGATGTTTGTCTTCACATCACATCATGTTTTCCTTTTGTACGATCTGCTTGTGATTGATGGCAGCAATTACTGAAATGACTGTAACAACACTCATTATGCTGATGAATTTACAGGCCGTGGGAATGTAATTATGAAGGACATCATCGTCGTAATTATACGTTACGGCATCTTCTTCCCCGCCCCCGACTCCATCAAGTCAGGACAAACAACTGTGAATAATAATAAGTTAAAGGAGATGGCCAACCTTTCTCCAGCTCCGTGATCTCCACAGAGAGGCGAGATGGGGGGATGTTTTCCACCGCAGTCACCCAGTCCTCCCCGGCCTTCTTCACCTTCTTGTACTCCACCCGAAACGACTGGATGGGAAAGCCGCGGTTACCACGAGGAATCCAAGTCACGTACGCTGACGTTTCCGTTGCAGTGGAGACTGTGGGCTTGTCCGGGGCTTCAGGAGCTGCAGAGGAGGAGGGACGGAGTCAGATAGAGGACGTAAACTCTCACACAACATTCTTTAAATATGACGGTGGAGGAAATACACACTATGTTAAGCACTTACTGAGAGCTCATCCTTCAGAGACAGAAAGGAAAAAGAGATTGAGAAGTTAGTCAAAAGGAGAAGGGTTAGAAGGTTTGCATAGCATGTTACAGTTATTTTGGTAAAGTTAGTAGGAGAAAGAGTTTGCAAATGGACCCTATGAGGTACACTTACGAGAGAGGCTTGGTGAAGGGACAGCAGGAGTTTTTGGAGGGACCATTTGACCTCTGCGACCTGAAGATACAAAACACCAGTTAGATGAAACAAAGAAATCGTCTTTTGAGCAACATGTTTTGAAGTCTCCTCTAAGGCAGAAGGTCATTTTAACAACCAACAAACTCCTATATTTGACTAAACAAAAATGAAGAGCATAAAATACAATTGAAAATGTTTGGTTAGGTAATAAATTAAGGATGTATCTTTGCAACCAGTGGATCTGACCATATAACAGAGCATTCACTAATGCATTGTCTTCTCTTTTCATACCCAGAGGTCGGCTGTACTTGGCTTGGCTAAATGTAGCTTCTAACTTGCTCTCAATGACTCTGCTAATGACAGCGTTTTTACCTTTGCCAGTTCTGAAGGTCATCATGGCAGGTTGTCCCAGACCAGCACAGTTTTTGGCGGCCATCTCCACCTCGTACAGGCTGTCCGGCTGCAGCTTGGCCAGAGTCAGCTTATGGAGAGCGCCTGATATACAGCTGGAGCTCCACTCCATCAGAGGGATTCCCACCTGAGAGAGAGAGAGGCTAGCTTAGCATTTTGGCTCCTACAAATATCATTGTTGATATTAAATGAGAACAGTGGTGTGACTGCAGTACCTTTCTGTATTTGACCATGTACTCCAGCACAGGGACTCCTCTCTCGTGCCTCGGCCTCCAGGTGAGCTCGTAGTAATCAGCCTTGCCTGTGCGGGGCTGGCTGAGGATGATGGGAGCGTCGGCTGGGAGGATCTGTCCCGGCAGCTCAGAGCAGTCGAGAGGCAACCCGGGCCCCGAAGGCCCAGGCCTCACAGGATCCTGCTCTTTAAGCACCTTATCGGGGCTGGTAGGCCAGTCGATAGTGGGCAGCTTCCCCCGGGATGTAATTCCTAAAAGAAAGAAAAGACAATGGAAGATCTAGTAAATGAAAATCTTAAGACATAAAAAAGGATCACATTTTTATTTGTTTACTTTGTTCATTGGGTATTGAGCATACAGTTATTCTATCGGAGCGTGTATCAAAAGCAGGTAGACAAATCTTCACTTTATAGAACAATAGGTAGAGTAACAATGTAAATACTGCTTAACACCAAGGCAAACTAAATCCCACACAGACAGAAGACAAACAAAAAATAAACAAACAAATAAATAGAAAACCAGCCAGCTAAAACAAAAATGTTAATAATAAACAATAAATGTTGCCACGACAACCCGACATTTGAAAAAAAAGGGCCCCATATTAAGGATCACATTTTCTAACAGATTACAAATGACCTGACGTACCGGTTGATACTGTGATGAGGCGGGTGGAGGCTTGGGAGCTGCCCACCTGGTTCTCGGC
The DNA here is from genome assembly GCF_949606895.1 of Notothenia rossii. NCBI lineage: Eukaryota > Metazoa > Chordata > Actinopteri > Perciformes > Nototheniidae > Notothenia > Notothenia rossii. The sequence continues at coordinate 20,562,395 of NC_136911.1, read as the reverse complement.
CATGCATTGGTACAGCCCGTCGTCCTGGGGGCCCACGTCGAAGACGCGCAGCGTCTTGGCGGTTAGGCGGTGGCGAGGAGACGGGGCGAGGGGCCGGGCGTTGTGAAGCCACATCACATAGGGGGTGGGTTTACCTCGAGCCTTGCAGGAGAAACGCACCATCTCCCCGAACACCACCTCCTGATGGAGCAGCTCCACCGTCACCTGGGGGGGCTCTGCAGGGGGAGGGGGGAGTTAGTGGCTGGTTCAAAACTTAAAAAGTAGCTTGGATTTGTAGCTGTTCATAGGCCAGGGGTAGGGGCAGGGGTAATATGGAACTTTATTAATCCCCGTGGGGAAATTCACTAGTTTAGCAGCAACAGGGTAAGGATGAAAAACAGGACAGATTCAAACAATTAAGGATAAAATCAAAGATACAAATAAAAAAATCACTATAAAATAAGAAATGTATCAAACATATATTTACATGTGTGTGAAAACAGTGTGTGTCCAGTAATTGTGTGTATTTGCTGTCAGAGGCCAAATGGGAACAGAAACAGATTTTTTCCACGACTACTTTTTGACTTAAAACAATATAACGTGTTTGAGCATGTGTGTGTGCTTGAAATCCCAATCATGCATACAGGTAGGGGGGTGTGTGTGTGAGAGAGAGACAGAGGGGTATAGAGCCATACAGGCGGGCCTGGCCGGGGAGTTGATGGTTGGCTGCTTGTGAATCAGGGAAAGACAGAACTCATTACAGCAGCTCTCTGGCTTTAATTAGAGCCAGCTGCAGAGAGACAAGCCCTCAACACACACACACGTATACACACACTCAGAAAATCACTGTAAAAACAGCCATCCATAACCTAGACACACTCAATCAGCTGCAGAATAGAGCGCTCTGTCTACACACACACACACACACACACACACACACACACACACACACACACACACACACACACACACACACACACACACACACACACACACACACACACACACACACACACACACACACACACACACACACACACACACACACACACACACACACACACACACACACACACACACACACACACACACACACACACACACACACACACCTTTGCAATTTGTCTATTAACCGGGACAAAAAGCTAAATTCATAAACTCCATTCCCGAATAAAGCCCAAACCCAGCTTCCACTCCACTCACCGAACACTTGCACTTCGTAGAGCACCGTGGCAGAGCTGTCGGAGCCCATGCCGTTGTCCGCTCTGCAGATGTAATAGCCTGAGTCGGCCTCGCCCACCGTGTCGATCAGCAGGTTGCTGAGCAGGAAGCGCGTGTTGTTATGGGAACGCAGCTCCTGTCCGTCTTTGGCCCATATGACATGCGGGGCGGGGATGCCGCTGGCCACACACTCCAACACCAGCCGCTGGCCTTTGGTCACCATGATGACGCGAGAGGACGGGGGGTAAATGATGCGAGCCGCTTCGGAGGTGGAGCCTGGGAGAAATGAGGACGAAGGGTAAGAATATTGACCTTCATTATGTGACCACCTCTGTAGTAGAGTTTTATTATTATTGTGCTGCTGTGTTTATTGTATTTTTGTAACTGGCACAACAATTTCCTTCGGGCTGAATAACGTCCCATCTTATTTCTATGAATACTTTATCAATATGAGGTGAAGGCGCATTTCCTGTTTGCATTATGTGGAGTTAATTACACCAAATCAAAGTTTATTTATACAGCGCAATATCACAAAACATGATGGCGGTGACAAGTGCTGCAGTATGACCCTTGACTTGTAATGTTAGTAAACAATGTGTTTTCTCTTATTATCATCATGGTGTTGGAGGTGAGACTCACGGCGTATACGCAGGCGGTCGGTGGACGATGATGTTTTGATTTCCTGAGTGACGGGGTTGTAGGCGGCACACTTGTACGACCCCTCATCGTCCCGAGTGGCGTTGGCGATTTGCAGGTTCCCTGACGGCATGATGAGGTAGTTCCCTGCAGAAATAAACAAACAAGATGTCCGATGAGCAACAACTTGAATTAAATACAACCTTAGGATCCAATTTAGCATTCTGACGCTGCGTTGAGAAGCGACTGTGCAGAGAAAGAATCATGGGAAACATTGTAGTTTGTAATGAGACAATTTTATAGGACGTTTTATATATAGTTCCTATCACTTTATTACGTCCATAATAATCCCTCAATGCACTAAAATGCATGATTACAGCTATTTATATCAGGAAAATGGTCTGTAAAAAATATCCAATATGATTGTCTTGATTTTTGACAATGTTAATGTATTTCTCATTTAAAAAGATATATATAAAAAATAGATATTACCAACTGTTTTGATAACGGATACTCATCGTTAAAGCAGCCGTTACATGAAATGCTTAAGTGTGTCTTGGCCTGGTGGTGAGGGTGCCTTCTAATTCTTCAGGAGCTTTATTTATATATGTCACAATTGCAA
>NC_136911.1:20529937-20554937 GCF_949606895.1 Notothenia rossii | reverse complement strand
TCTGTGTGTGTTTGTGTTTATTTGTCTCTCTTTGTGTGGGCGGCTACTCACTGGCAGCGGTGACGTTAGCAGAAACGCTAGCCAGGGACCCTGCGTTGGTGCTGGCCACACACTGATATCTGCCCACAGTCAGGTTGGACAGGGTGGGGATGTACAGGCTGTTGGGGCCCAGAACCACACCCAGATACCCGTCCAGCAGCTCCATGCCGTTCAGACGCCAGCTGATGTTGGCGGAGGTCGGCCGGGCGCTGCAGCGGAGATTCACGCTGCCGCCCAGCTTCTGCACCACGGACATGGGCTCCTCAGTGAAGAATGGCACCTCATCTAAAAAGGAAAAGGGTTAGGTCAGCAAGCACATTTAAGAAAAGCATGGGACACTTTTATTTTATTCCTAAATCGGAGTTTAAAGACATTTCCATGTGGCTAGCAGTGTGACACTTAGGAATATCTTCTGACATACATACAGTTAACAAGACCCCAAAAATATTAAGAAGGCAGCAAATTCTCCTGATTTGAAAACGATGTAGCTATCAAATTTGGGAATTTTTGTTTTAAAAAATACTTTTCTATCAATTAATCATCCAAAAAATTGTCCATTAATGTCCTTTCCATGTACTATTCAATAACGGGCCTTATAAATACAGCAGAGGGGTCAGAATGACATAATCTTTTTTTTTTTGCCAATCAGCATATAGTCAAATGTTTCCAGCAATGCAACACCTTGGATTTTCGTTGGACATCTATTAACATTATCAATAAGTCTTATTATGTAATAAGAAAGAAGCTTATTCTAGCATTTGGCGAACCTGGAACCAACCTGAAACCATTTCATTTATGATGTATTACTCACTTACTGCTCTAATCGCTGCAGCACAGTACTTCTTTTCTGTCTCAGTTCATTAATGTTGGCTGGTACAACTCAAACTACCCACTTCTTCAGTTCATTTCAAATAAACTGCTGTTCCTGCTGCCAACTGAGACTGTGCCAGGAGATTTTGTTCTTGGCAAGACTTATCCTGCACCAGGTGTTTGGAAAAACTAATACAAGGCATTCATACAGAAGGTCAGTGATAAACAGTTTGACAGAAAGCCCACTAACGGATCATTTCTGCAGGTTGTTAGTTTGTGTACTCACCGGATAGACAGGCGCCGCCCTGCAGGCAGCACAGCAGCACTGCACCCAGAGCGCACAACACTGGAGCCCTTCTCTTTTTCATCCACGGAGTCCAGTCTCGCTTTCCAGACATCTTCCATACACTACCCCCTGAAAGACAGGCAGAGGAGGGTCAGAGGGTCACTCATAGAGCTGGTACGTTTAAAACAAACAGCATAAACCACTTTGAAACAAACACACAAAGCTAGCAAAACTTGGAAACATACATCAAGCGTCTAAACAGCCGATCCTGATTCATAAGCTACTTGTATACACACACACGTACACAAACAGGCGGCCATTAAAAGAAACACAACCCAGGCGAGGGGTTGACATTTCTTCGTGCAAGCAGTTACTAAAGATAACCATTATTGAAAAGTCAGAAAACATACTAAGAGGGAAGCAAACTCTCATTTGAAAACCATGGAGTCATCACATTTTTGCTGATTGGGCTTTACCTTAGAACACAGAGGTCAGAAGGAAATAGAAAACACTTTAAGAGGGTCATTTAAAGACTTGGTACCTTAAACAAAATAAAACGTATTCTCACACAACTTGGAAACATACACAGAGCATCCAAACAGCCGATCTTGATTCATAAGCTATCTTCTTTGCAGGGGACTACATTTCTGAAGTAACCCCGCTCACTTGTATACACACACACACACACACACACACACACACGTACACAAACACACACACACACACACACACGTACACAAACAGGCGGCCATTAAGGAAACACAACCCCGGTACCCTCAGCTGCCAAACTCCAGACACAAATAAAGCCTTTCTTTTCCGCCAGCCCCCATCCTACGCTGACCCTCCGCCTGCATCCAGCCAGCGCCCATCAAAGGGACGCCTCATTCTGCGGGCCGTAACCCGACCCCTGCACCTTCCCGCTCAGGTGTAACCGATACAGGTAGAGGGGGGGGGAAACACACACAGGCTGCATTCAGGAGTCAGGACAAAGAACGACTAATGAGAGGCAGTAAGAGGAGGGGGAGGGAAATATATATCGAGGAGTGTGTGAGAGATGGAGGGCTTTATTATGGGTATGCATGGGGAGGAAAGTGGAGATGGCAATGGACAGTCTATTAACAGTTAATGCAGAGAGGGGAGCTCTCGTCTCTCCCTTTTCGCTTACTGCCAAGTTTTTCCAAATTCTTTCCTGTCAGGTTAAACTAACAACTTCCCGTCAGGATGAGAAGGGTGGTCCTGCAAAACTCTCCTTCCCCCCCCCTCTATATCGTATACATGCATTTCGCTGAACATGCACACACTTAAAGGGCATATTCTGCAACGATGGAGCTCAAAACTTTCTCATACATATTTGTCCTGGTCTTATTATGGCAAGGGGATGATTGATGAAGCTCAGAGTGACTTGGGACACACACACACACACACACACACACACACACACACACACACACACACACACACACACACACACACACACACACACACACACACACACACACACACACACACACACACACACACACACACACACACACACACACACACACACACACACACACACACACACACACACACACACAGTAAGAGAATGGAAACTCTTACAGTGAGTGCACCTCCATCATCTAATGGCAACAGTGAACATGTTTGGCTGCCTGGCCCATTTATTGAAAATGAGCGAAGCAGCAGGGCGACGGAAAATCAGCGGTTAGCCTCGCCACACATCGCGCTGCTACGCTTTGATTGCATATTATGGATGTGTGTAAACAATTTGAGATTGTTAATTCTCACGACATAAGGAGCCTTGATTAACTCCAGCCCAACAGAACTGTAACGATTAGTCAATAAAAGTGTCTGTGAATCAACAGATGCTTCATTCATTTATTAGGCTAATGCAGTTTGGAGTCGAGTTTCCGACTAATGAATGTAAGTCCCTCTCTTTTGCTCGCCACCAGCTTTTGGCTCTTGAGCAGCTAAATTCTTCAAGATGTTGACTTTTAACAACTTATTTTTCTGTGTTTTGTTTAAGTGCTGCAAGCTCGTTTGATTATTTTATTTTTTGAAGTTGTGACCCAACATTAAACGAGAGCCGAGAGCGAATCAATTCGTGGGCCAGAAAAAACAAAACAAAAGCTTAAAGACACTAAAAAGTCAGATGATGATTATCCACATATATCAAATAAATATTAAAACATGTCAATCATTTGCTCTAGCTTCTCAAATGTGTGGCTCTTAGCTATTTTGTGCACATGAACATATAATATCTAGGTTTTTGGACTGTTATTGAAACACTCGCAATATTAAGACCCGTGAGCTGTGAGAGGCCATTTAAGCAGTTTAGGTTTACCTGCTATTCTGCTCATTTTCAGGCTCATATTTGTATTCTGTACAAAGGGAAACCTCAAAGAGCATAATAGGGCCTCTTTGATAAGAGCCCAGCAGACACACGCAGAGCTTAATTCCCTCACTCCTCCTCTCAGTGACCCGTCAGTAGTGGGCTTACCCAGTAAACAAACACTACGCCAAGCTGAAGCTCTGTGGCTTCAGTAGTCTGGTCTCTGTATGGACACAACGAGGACGACTGCCCATAAAAACACACATCTGTACCAAACACCTGTCCTAACTGCGAGAGTCACCAACCGTAAACCACACGCACTACTTCACCAATGAGAACATGGAGTGTTTCCCACAGAAATGAAAGGGAGACAGGAGAAGAGACAGAGCTCTGATAGAGTATGAGAAGGCCTCTCGTACATCATCACTCCCTAAAAACAGTCTGTCTGAATCATTAGTCAGCTGGGTCCTGTGTTTGCTTAGCGGATACCCAGCCTCAAGATGAAAAGTTGGCCCCGACTTCCACGTCCAACTTTTTCCATCCATCCTTCCCGGAGAAGTCGCAGAGAGGAGCCTCCTACGCATCAGCGAGACTGATAAAAACCAGAGCACGCACACAGACAGCTCTCCTAAATTAGGAACCAGGGGAATGTGTGTGCGTGTTAATGTGTTCCCGTGACTGTTCTGTTCTGTTCAAGCCTTACAAGTGAGCACTGCGTGTCCAACACTTTGTTGAATTAAAACATACTTCAGTGACGCTGCAGTGAGCAGAACTCTGTGAACTGATCTCAGATCTATCTGGTAATCATGGGAAGGAACTGACACTTAACCGCGGTGAGATCTGACTTAGCTGACTCAAAAAGAAGGACAAAAATAAATGTTGAATCTGTAAAATCAAGGGATTATAAAAAAAACTCCCATGGTAGAAAGTTGGTCTGATTCAAAGTTGTGTTGTTCAGTCTGATACTCAATCATTCACAATATAGCGTTGTGTACATCTGCTTTGATTTTTAACATTTGAGACTACTACTGAAATGCCTTAAGACAACCCAGCTCCTGCGACAGGTGGGCCTTGCATGGACCCACATTGTCTTTTCATTTATTACATACAAGCACTCCGAAAGAAACTGTGTTAAAAAAACACTGACCTCATTATACGGATAGGATATTGCCCATGAAGTCAATGATCCACATTAATCACTCATTCTTTGTCAATGTCACTACAAAAGTGTTCAAAGTAACATTCAGCTTTTATTGCCATAGCACTTTCAAACCTATTCAATTAAGTTCCTTGTGATGTGCAGTTTTTAAAATTTGGAAAAAACCGCACTGGTATTTGATCAATGCTTTTCAGCTTTTATCCTAGGATGTGGTATAAGAATCAGAACCCAGGAAATAAACATGTCAAAGCCTGTGATACTTTACGGTAAACATTCAGGGAGAATCTTGACTTTGGGTTATAAAGGCGTGTGACTTTCCTTCAAGGACTTCAGAATTGATCGTGGATAACCCGTGTCTTGACTTTAAGGACTTAAAGATGGACGAGGGTGAAGCTCGATGAGCAGAGCGTCCCATGTTGTTGGCAACTATGTGCATGTGTGTGCGTGTGTGTGTGTGTGTGTGTGTGTTTGTGTGTGTGTGTAGGTATGAGAGTGCCTTATATGTCGTGGTGGGAGAGTCACTTGACAGAAGTTCATTGTGAGCGTGCTAAGTAAAGACACCGGGGCCCCTGTTCTCCCGGGGCCATTGTCCCGCTGCCTCCGTGGATAAATTCATTTTGACAACCCTGCTAATTGGATAAAACCAGACTGGAGCCGCCTCACATTCCATCTGCTTTCTGGCATGGAGAGGGCACACAGGAGGGGGGGGGGGGGGGGCAGTAACTTCTACTGAGGAGCTGTTGAATATTTATCACCTCCACAAACTCACCCTCCATCCCCAATTTATTTTGCATTTTAAGTAAAATATTTGATTGCAAGGCATACATACCAAAATAAACACTTAAATAACAATCGCCAGATCAGGAGAGGAGAAAAACAAACACAATTTGATATTTAATTGTTATCTTTTAACCAATTCCTTGTCATTTGTTTCCTAATTGTTATTGTTGTTACGAGAAATAAGTAGGAATCTTTAGTTTTTTAATTCCCTCTGGTATTTTCCCAAGTTGTAAAGTTAGTGGGTTTTTGTTTAGAGAAATTACAACAAATATTTGACAGTATCATGTTGAGTATAGGGCCTTTTTTAATTTGCAATCTTGAACATATAGAGAGGCGAAGCCCCTCCCTTTCCGGGGGAGCTCCATGGGACCTTATTTCGGAAAAAGTATGTATTGAAGTCAATGGCGAGAGAAAAGTTATCTTTCGATCCTGTTTGAATTGTGCCACGAATTACACATATGATGTTTGTCAATTTAAAAGATAATTTTGCAAGTCAAAAAAATACAAATGTGTCGTAAAATTGTGAAGTAACACTTTGTTTTGTGTGAAACCGCTCAATGAACTACATCTCCCGTCTCGCACCACACACCCAGACGGCCGTCACGTTGGCACATTTCACTTCTTTCTTTCAGAATGAGGCGAAAAGTATTAAAAGAAGTGAAAATCACTCAAAGTCTGGGCATGTTGGGAGCTGCCCATACACACAAGGGGAGTTAGTCGGTTCCTAAGAGCCAGCATGCGGGACCGGGACTCTGGGATTTGTAGTCTTTCTCGTTGCGTATTTTTCATAGTCTTATATTTCAACAGTTTTACGACAAACTGTGACTTTTTTGACATGGAAATGATTTTTTAGATTGACAAACATCATATGTGTAATTCGTGGCACAATTCAAACGGGATCAAAAGATAATCTCTCTCTCCGTTGACTTCAATACATAATTTTTCCGAAATAAGGTCCCATGGAGCGGAAGTAGATGGCCGGACTTCACCTCTCTATTGGTGCTCGATCAGGTATAGTTATTTTAGCTGTATGTAAATGTATTATTATCCAATTTAAGTCTCTATTACTAGCTTTTTGATGTTGTTGTTAACTTTTATGTAAGTAATAACCAGTGCATTAAACTCCATGTGCAGTGAATAAAGTAAATAACAAATAAAATAGATAAAGAAATAAAGAGGTGCTGCTGAGTTCTGGTATTGCCTGAATTATGGCGACCATTTTTCTACAAACCATCAGTTTTCAGCTAAAGTTTTTCTGTGTTTTTCTCCATTAAATACATTTGTTTTTTACCCTAATACTAGCTTTTAAGGGTCGTTTCATTTCATTTTTCTTAAGTGTATTTCATTCTACGTTGCACCTACGGGACCAACAGAGAAGATATTTGCTTGTGCTTTAACAATGACAATAAAGTTCTTGAATCTTGAATCCTCCCCCAGTTTTACGTCTTTTTACACCCCGAGTGCCCCCCCCCCCCCTTTCACTCGAGGTTCTCCAAACACCACAAAGCCCCCCCCCCCCCCCCCTTTAGATAAACACATGCGGTGTCAAGTGTGAGGAGTGCCGGGGGTTCAACTGCTCCGCTCGGGGGCCCGCGGCCCACAATGCCGCACTGCATAGCTGCCATGCGGGAGGCCGGTTGCCCCTGGCGACGCTAACAGGCAGAACGCACCTTAATAGAGTGGAGAGTCATTGTAAAGCAGTGAGCCGGCGCACGGACAAAGACCCTGCGGACCCCCGGAGAAAAGGGGAGACGCTGCTCTGAAGGGCCCGGGGAAGAGCTGATGGGCTCAATGACCAAAGAGGTTTGAGAGTTTTGGGGGGGGGGGGGAGGGTGGGGGGGGGGATTGATGTGAGATGGCTGAAGGGGGTTTATGGGTGGAGAGGGCGAGTGAGAAAGCAGAACGGAGGGGATGTCAACTGGCGGGCGATGAAGGGTGTGTGTGAGAGGGAGTGTGTGAGAGCGTCGCTGAGTGTCCCAACATATTTCCCCCCCCTCGACCTGTCAGTGTGCTCCGACTCTCCTGGTTTGGCCCCGGGGTTTGTTGGTGAAGGGGGGGTGGGGGTGGAGATCCTTAACAAACACACCAGGGTTACCATCAGACCATCACACAGGGGGAAGAGACACAACAAGGAACAAGGAGATGTGTGTGGAAGAACAGGTGATCACACTAAGCCTATACATTTCCAAGAAAATAGTGTTCATCCCATAATTGTACACAAATGGTAGTTAACTGCTCGATGTGTCACTGCTTGTTACTGACTTTTACAAGATGAATAGACTATCATAAGTTCAATGTGTCTATCGTTGTGATGTATCAAAAGTGGAGGATGAGGAGGGTCCGGATATTGCTTAACAAACACGCCATCAGACCCTCACACAGAGGAAAGAGCAACAGGAAATGGTGTATGGAAGAACAGCTGATCATAGATAGGACAGCGACTAATGGTTATCGTTGGAATAGCGTTAGTATTTTTGATTTAGCTGCTATAGCTATTCGTTATGTAAGAGATTTAAAAACACCCTTAGGTCATGTGATCTTTTTCAATAATGGCGGCCCCCCCTGCACATTATCCCGCTTATTACATCCTAAATAAACAACTGATTTTACTCCCAATATTAAATGAAAATGATCGTATTGACTTCATATTTTTGGTATTGCTTCCAATAAGTAAAACGAGTCCGTTCCAGGTGTCGGCTCAAACTGCAACAACGTAACTTTTAAAATATGTTCTTCTCTCCCTTGAACCTCCTTTGCTTAGCAGCGGTGTGTTATCAACCTCTGTAATGTCCAAATTGACCAATCACAATCGAGTATTCAACTAAGTCTTGTGATAATGATTGTTATTGACTTTAACAAGAGGGATAGAGGAACATAAGTTCAATGTGTCTATCATAAAGCACACAAATAAGGATCATATTGCTGAGTTGCTCTACTTCAAAGGATCAGATATAATGCAGAGTGGAGTTGAGGGTCTCTGTTGTGCTTCACACGAACACAAACTTGGCAGAGTGCAAATCTGAGAATCCATTCCCATCTATCTGTCGGACACAAGAGAACCTTGTGGAGTCTCGTCTTGGCACTGAAACCAACAGGTGGAGTCCAAATCCTCAGCTCCAGACATTCTCATGCCATAAAATTACACATCAAACGCAGCATCGCTAACGAGGGTTGGGATCGACCCCCCCTCCTCCTTCAAAATACACACACGCTTCACAAAGTATTAACGAGCTATATGCCCGTCCAAATCCACCTCCCCCCCCCTCAATCCGACACTAACGAGCGTCTCGAGGATTAACGAGAGGGATCTGGATGTAGAAGAGGGGGGGCGTTCTAATCAATTAGGCACCGATGCATTTGCATAATTTAGATAACGAAGCTGAATTAACCACGGAGAGCTAATTACCGAGCCACGGCGAACACACACACACCCACATTCCTGCTGTGGGATGCCAGCCTGCCCACCAGGACCATGGGAACAGGACCGAGCATCAGCAGAGGGATGAGGATGGGGTGTTAGCCAATCACGTCTCTTCATTTTGATCTGTTACAGTCTGTTAAATCGTTTTTTTTTTTAAATGTTATTATTTTTCTGTACCACAATCCCCTTTCTGTGTCTTTGTATGTGACATTTACACCAATGCATGTGTACTAACAATTCTGATTCAAACAGGAGGGAAGGAGGTATGGATAGAAGGAAGGTAGGAAAGATTGATATAGATTAGAGGAAAGAAGGAAAGGTGGGAGGAAAGGAAAGATGGATGGATGATAGGAGGAGGGAAGGATGGTTGTAGGAAAAGAGAAGGGATAGATAGGATGAAACGTGAATAAGAAAGGACAAATAGATATGATAGTCACGTATCCATTCTTTCTTTCCTTTTTGTACAGAAAATAATGTATATTTACTTGTCAAAGAGTATTCCTACACTGTGGTACTTCTACTTTTACTTAAGTACTGAGGTCTGAGTACTTCTACCACCTCTGCCATACATGCAAACACATTGATTATATAACCAGTATATTTAAAATAGGAAAATAATATCTGTTTACAACTTCTCAGATAAGACTAAATAACTTTTAGTTTTGGTCATACAAAACAAGCTATTTAATGAGAAGCTGGATGGTGTGTGTGCATGTGCGTTACTTAGTGACACACACACACACACACACATCTTTCTGTGAGTGTCAGTATCACACACACACAACCGTTCCCATACAGCGCTGGGAAACCTAATACCCAGGATTTCACAGTGCTCATCAGAACAGCTACATATTTCATTCACCCACAACTATTCTTTCCCTGCACACACACACACACACAATTGATGACACATAAGCAAGCAATCACACAAACTCTTATTATATGGTAAAAGTATACTCACAGAGGCACATAAATATGCAGACCTCAGGACGTTTTTCCAACACCAAATGTCAACAAAACAGACTACCGCTTCTGCCCGGCAACCGATAAACTACATACACGCCAATACGGACTTTCATAGCTGTACATATCTGCAGCTCCTTGTGTGTTCCTGCATCGAAGGGAGGGGAGGGGGGAGGGATGTGAGGGGGAGAAAAGGGGCCCCAAACTCTTTTGGCAGCTCATGCATCAGAGTGAATGGAACCAATTATAAATCAAGAGCAATTTCTCCCCTATTATTCAGCAGGAACCAGGAGGGGGGGGGGGCTGGCTCTAGAAATCTCAGTGGGAGACGAAGGAAGGAAGGGAAAAGCAGAGAGGGTGAAATATTATATGAAAAACAGATATGAGGAGGCATTAGGAAATTGAGATAAGGTGGAGGGGGATGGAGAAGTGGTTCGGTATAGGAAAAACAGATATGAGAGGGGGGAATTAGAAAATGGAGAGGTGGGAAATTAAACAAAATCGGGCCGTTCTCGAAGTTCTCGCTCCACGGTTATAACGTGGAAGCTGCTGCTCTGAGAGTTTCAGCTGGAGTAAGAGGCGTCAGAAGCTGGATGTGTGAGCTATAGCAGCCAGAGCTACCATTCGTCCCAAGACGTGAAGGAAAACTTTGAAATATAAAATAGAAACCTCACACACACGAGAAAGAGAGAGGAGCGCTGTCAATGGAAAATTCCAGTTGTGATAACCTCAGGGGAACGATAACTAACTAATCTGGTGCCCGGTGATTTATTCTGTTGAATCATGTCTTCTCCTGCCAGTTTGACATTCTTCAATGATGAGTTTTATTCTCTCCGGGGCAACACTTTACATCTGATTATTGGTTAAAGCTCTGGAACACAACCCAGATTGGTGCTTTTATTGTTCGCACACGCACTATGCAGTTAATAAAACGGCATAAAAGCAGATTTAAAGTGCATGTCTCATAAAGCTAACCGAAATGACGCAGATTTCAAAAAATGCATGCAATCGAGACAGAAAAGTGAGGGACAGAGGTCTAAATTGAGCAGCCCCCCATCTTGTGTCTGTGTGAATGATCCATTAGAGCGTCTGGGTTGCTTTTGGCTCGTAATAACACCTCCTAATCTTTGTCCAAATATCTGCTTTGCACACACAGGGCTATTTGTCTACACACACACATTGCTTTCTTACCCAAGTCTGGAGTTGATCAATGATCTAACAGCACTCACTGCGGACTCACTGTGTGTGTGTGTGTGTGTGTGTGTGTGTGTGTGTGTGTGTGTGTGTGTGTGTGTGTGTGTGTGTGTGTGTGTGTGTGTGTGTGTGTGTGTGTGTGTGTGTGTGTGTGTGTGTGTGTGTGTGTGTGTGTGTGTGTGTGTGTGTGTGTGTGTGTGTGTGAGAGAGAGTATAGCTTCATTATCCAATCAAGAGCTTCTTGACTTTTACTTTAAGTAGTGGAACAAATCAACTCAGCTGGTTTAAAGGCTTTGGATAATCCCTTATTAGGCTGTTGAGATAACACATGAGAGCTAGATTAGATTTATGAGATACTGATATAAACTGGACCAGCATCAACATATGGTTTCAGAAAAGCTGGTTTGCATTGGAAAAGTTGCACTAAAGTAAAAATACTCTCGCATATATTGTACTTTTACTTGAGTTGCTTTTTGATTGCAGGAATTGTACTTGTAACAGAGTATTCCTACACTCTCAAGTACAACATATGTGTACTCCTACCACCTCTGTCACACATGCAAACATGTTCATAAATCAGTTGTTTCAAATAAAAAACATACCGCTTCTCAAATAAGACGTAATAACTTTGTTCAAGCGATTTGATGCAGGAAATAAACAACATGTGTGTGTGTGTCTTACTTGGTGACACACACATGTTTCTGTGAGTCTCAGTACGCGTATCACACACTTACACTATGGTATTTCTACTTTTACTTAAGCACCAAGAGACGTGTATTTCTACCACCCATGCAAACATGTTCATTAACCAATTAACAATTGTTTAAAATAAGACAAAACTTCTCAAAATAACTTTTTCCCCTCGCGTTAGTCACCTCTCACTGTTTGATGGTGATCTGTTTAATTAAGCTCTCCAGCTCGCTGTCAGAACTTTCTCCCTCACATTCCTCCTCCTCTGTGGTCCTGGCAGGATCAGGAGGAGAGAGGTATGCAGCCCCAGGGGAGGAGCCTGGATCGTGGCCACCTGCTGCTCCAGGTGTCCCTCTCTGGTTCTCCGGTGTCTGCCTGGACACAGAAACCTCCCGGGGGCACGAGCCTCCAATCTGTCAGAGCCAGAGGACTAATGCAGAGAGAAACGGGCCAATAATGTCCGGTTCCAGGAAACCAGACAGCCTTATTTGGCTATGAGCTTTCTGAAAGTGATCTGAGGAACTATAAAGTGTTAACTACCCTCTTCCTTCGCCAGTGGTGTAAAGTAACCAAGTAGATTAACTCAAATTGGTTACTTAAGTGCAATTTTTGGCTACTTGATGCCAATAACTTTCTACATTTACTTGAGTAACATTTTGATTGCAGGACTTATACTTGTAAACAGAGTATTCCTACACTCTCTACTTTTACTCAAGTACAAGATCTGAGTACTTCTCCCACGTCTATCCTTCGCACACACACTCTTTTCCTCTTCCTCTAATGCAGTAATCTCAAAACGACCGTGCAGGTGAGCACCACAATGACAAGCAAAACATTCCAGTGTGCAGAGATAATCCTGATTGGACAGGAGCTATCACTCACACACACATCAGTGCAGAAAAGGCCCTCAGATGGTGCCTGCAGGCTGTTATGACTGCATGAGTGTACCCGCTGTCATAGAGATGAAAGCGTGCCCTCAGGAGGGATTTTTTTCGCCTTTGTCAATTAACGCCGATGTTACACCCTCTACAATAACAATGCTGATTTCCAGCCCTGCAGTCACATCTCGGGGATGTTTGGCTCGCAGACGTGAGAGCGGAGCAGCAGCAGCCGTCCTGATGGGACCGCTGGCTGTTTGCAATCTCAAAATACATCTTAAAAGTCCATCTAAAAGTCTTTGATCTACCTCCAGATGTTAAAAAAACAGCAGGCTGAAGTCAAACAAGTGAAATCCTTCAACTCGTGTCTCGCACAGTTCAAAATATGGAGTGAATTTCATACTAAGCTACGAAGGAGAAACTGTATTTCTATTGGCTGCACACCTAAATCCACACTTTCCTTTACACAGCTCAGCTCCTATAGACTGCACGACAGTCTATTCACCAGATCTGGTCAAATGCAGGAAAACTGGCAGCTTTTTTCTTCACTACAGGTCTGTTTGGCACGTTACCAAGATCAATCACATATCATTTAAAGCTTCATTGTAAAAGGTGCAGCTGGAAACTGTAAGAGAGAAAGTGACTTCAGTTCTGACACAAATCAGGGCTGTGTAACCAAAAGACAATAAAGGAGGTTTCCTGTCCTGACGCAGAGGTCTCTTTCGCCTGGAGGTATGAGCATTTTCAGCCCAAAAGCTTCAGAGGACAGACTATTATACACCTTAATGGACAAAAAAAGGAAACTAGCAGTAGATATAAACTCTTTCTGGAGGACCTCTGTTTTAAGCTTTTCCTTGGAACTACTTTGCTATCAAAGAAAAATGTATTAAAAATGAACGTTTCTCTACTTCCAGGAAATAGACGCTTTGGCATGGGCCTGAAAGAGTTTCATTCATCATAACGTCCTGAACTGTATATTATAATACTCCTATAGGGACCTGGAAGTGTGCCTGTGGTATTCAATAATGGATTTGCTCTACTTTCATGTAATCTAGTGCGTAAACTAACAATGTCGTCATCAATTTGTCTGATGATATCCCAATAATTTGGTCCAAAACAGGCAGATATTCAAAGTAAGATGAAGACAAATACAGAAAAGCTAAAAATCCTCACATTTCAAATGCTTGATATTAGAAATATGCAAGAAGACATTTATTAATAGGCTGTCAAAGTACTTGGAAAACTATTTGGTTGTCGTTTCGGCACTAAAGATGCAACCTGAGAGATGTTCATTCAGTATCATATACTGAAAAAACATTATAAAATTCCTATAGAGATTTACAGTGCATCTGTGGTATTCATTACTGAATTGGATCTACTTTTTACAGTCTTAGCCCCTAAAGTGTCGCTGTAGGAATTCTTTTTACAACTTACAATACTGCTGAGCGTGGAAATATTACGTAAACGTTGCATAATGTTGCATGATTGATTATGAAGTCCCATAATGGTGCTTTTCCAGATTCCACATCAGTAATCAAAGAGGGCAGACAGTGTGAGAAACGGGCAGATAATCAGACTGGAATCAATTAGTCCCAACTTTGATCCACCCGCCTGCCAGAGATGATCAACAACAACAAGAGGCTCTTTTTTTATATACTGAGACCAATTAATTCCCTTATAAACTGTGCGCCTAATTGGAGGAGGCCAGACCATTCGTTTCGACTTTTAATCCAAGTGACATTGATTCAGGGGGAACAATCAGAGCCTCTTGTCTGAAGCCATGTCTGTCACTGGATCTCTGAGGTTCCTGCATGCAGGCTAAATGTAATCCAAATAACAAAACGACACCTGGGGTTGGAAACTTGAGCCCCTGCGGCTGTTCCCGAAGTCCCCCCCCCCCTCCTCCATCCACTGCCTCACCCCCACGGTGAGTGACACCCCGGTCCAAACACTCATTAGCAGCCCCCGGGATTAAGGCAAACATTTTCTCATTAAATCAAACCTGAATGAGAGGATGATATCAGGAGAAACTCTCCATGACGGAAAGGCTGCATTCCTGTAAGTGCACCGAGCAGCTGTCAGTTTATTGGAGGCTCTAATGAGGTTATTCTCACACCACACTTTGCTTTGAACAGAGGAGGGCTGTATTGAAATGCACGCAGGTAGTGTTGTCTTTTGTTTTTGCCAATGATACAATCTAATGCTATGTTAAAATAGCCTAGTCATAATAAACTATTTTCTAATTTAAAGACACAAATCTACATGATGCACTTTTGAAAACATCCTTCATATCTGCAGCTTTCTCCCTTGCACATATATACTCTGTTATTTATTGAACTATTTGTATTGTTTTTTAATGTTTAGTTGTTTATGTCTTATATTTATTTGTGTTGTATTGGAAGTGGAGCATGGGTCTTACGATTTGCATTGCCACAACTACACTTTAGCTACTGTGCATATGGCAATAAAGCCTTTGAATATTGGATCTGATGGTCACTGTATGCCAGCCTGATGATAATATGGGGGTAAATCTGGCAGAGCTCACCATGTCTGTTTTCGGTTACCCTATGGGAGCGACTATAGGCTGCGGCCTGCAAAAAGCACACACATTTCCACCAAAAAAAGCACTTATAGCTAAAAACACAGCTATGAAACTCAGCAACGTGTCACACAAAGCTGATTCCTCTCCATCTTCATGTATCCTAATGCAAACGTCCGGTTGAAAATTAGGTAAAACTTAGCTAAAATCTGGACGTGGAGCTCAACCAATCAACAACAGGCTAAGTCCGTAAGCAAAGCTTGCGTTTCTTATTATAAATAACTCTAAATCCGAAAGCCAAACCGCACACTTCCACTTAAATAACTAGATGTATGATACATAAAAGTTGGTGCAAAGTTTATGCGTGTCAAAAAGATGAAAAATAACAAAACAAATGCGGCTATCAAAGCAGTCCCCGGCATTAAGTTGTAGTAATCCAACACCTAAAACAGAATTATCTCTGTAACTGCAACGTGAGGAGTAAAAACGTCCGTCGAGTTGCAAACAAACTCCAACTTGTATCAATAACTTAGTAAAACATGCTGATACAAAGCGTAACAACGCAAAAACATATGGACCGCATGAAGGGATAAAACTTACCCAAACTTCAGGATTTGGTGCTTACACCTCGTTTAAAACCGACCGATCTTCTCTTCGTCTCCTGTGCGGTGAGTTTAAGTCCCAAAAAACAAAAGTTTTTACTTCTCTTTTCCCTCTAAAGCCTCGCTGCTTTGGTAATTTACTGCGATGCCACCGACATTTTTCTTCGGCTCCCCAAGTTCTCACATTGAAAGGCCGTTTTTGGATGACTGAGCTCTCAAACAATTCTCCCTTTTGCGACGCCTTTTCGGGTCCTCCCACTTCCCAAGCAGGAGGAGGGATCTGAACAATAGGAACTGGCTCCCAAAATCCCAGAGCCGGGCACTGCACCGCCTTTTCTGCTCCACACAGATCCTTACGCACAGCACATGAGGACTTTCCAGAGGTTGTGCGTAAAACTACAACCTGGATCACTAGTTTTACAACACATGGATGTATCTTTCACCATACAAACTCCTAGAAAGTTAATTTCTTAAAAACTACGGTGTCCTGGAGGATAAAAGTGCGCCCCCTCCCCCTCCTCCTGCTCTGTTCCCCCTGATTTGGTATGCGTTGGTCCCCACAGAGTTTGTATTGACCCCCGTCCATTGAAGCCTGCAGGCCCTCCAGTGCAGCTGTGCAGTGCTGTGTTGTTGTGAACTGGACGGGACCAGTCAGGACTGTGACACACACACACACACACACACACACACACACACACACACACACACACACACACACACACACACACACACACACACACACACACACACACACACACACACACACACACACACACACTACAGTGATCACAGCTCGATCCCCCCTGTGTTCTCGCTCTGGAATTCTGTTCTCCACTTCAATCAGCACACTTTGAATCGAGGGGAGCCGTTCCTGTCCACTTCATTAATAACTGACTATTCTCAGATCACAGGGTTTGATAGGGGGGTCCGGTGGTGGGAAGTTTTCTGTCTCGCCCCCGTGAACGCAGGAACTCCCACCATGATGTACCTGAGGGGTATTTGCAACACAGCAGGGCTGCGTTCACTGACATAGCATTTTGTAACACCTGTTGCTCTTGTTCAGGGGAAAGTGTGTTTGTGTGGCCTTTTTCAATAAACAAAACATGATATTATGTGCATCATTTTGCACGTCACCCCCAGCGGGACGTCCCAGTGTCAAGATGTTTTCCAGGAGTCATCAACTGAGGGTGTTTCTTCCAGTGTTGTGCAGCAGTTTGCCAGCACTTTGCAGCCTCTGCCAATGTTTTGGTGGTGTTGCTACCGAGCTGTTTGAATGTGGCTGCCTCACCCTGCACTGAGTACAGAGAGGGAGAAAAAATGGGGGACTCCAACCCCAAAAAACCCCTCCATGGTGCCCCTCCCCCCTCTCCATCTCTCCATGCAGGGTTGGATGAATTAGCTCGGGACAAAAGGCTTTGTGGGCCGGCCATGAAAGGCCTATTAACCATACTGCATCCCCCAGAGGCCCTGCCCGCAGGACACCGCCTCCCAGAATGCCGCTCTCTCAGCAGGCCGCAATCCCAGCATGCACTGCTTCCCTTTAGCGCTCACCCTTGTCACCCCGGAGCCTCGCCGTAGAGCCCCACACAGATTGTCATGTAGATGATTGTAAATGTTGTTATGAAAGTAGTGGAGGGCGGGCAGCGTTTGTGTGGATGTGAGTTGTGCGTTTCACCAACAAAGAAGAGGGTGAGTTTAGGTGTTGGCTGTCAGGTGTGAACTCGTCCAGTGTGTCTCATAATTTAACGGTGTGTTCATCATCAGTGTGTGTGAGGTGATTTTTTTTCTGTTGCCTCCTCTTCGACCTCGTCTCTCCATTGTTTAGCCGGACGCCATGACAACGACCCTCTCTCTCCTTCCCTCTCTGTTTCCTGCTGACCTTAGCAGCTGTGTCACTTCCTCACTGTGACAAAACCAGATTGAATCAAACACACTCTTGTGCTTTGGAGTACTACATCAGCACACTTTCACTCTCACATTCATAAGAGCAAGACAGAAGAGGATTCATGTGCTTTCCCTCCCTCTTTCCCACTTGTTTAATTATGGATCCTGTTGGGTAGAGTTGCCAGGAAGAATATCAGAGTAAAGGCATCCCTCCTGTCCATATTGTCCGTAAAGTGATCCCTTCCTATAGTGACACCTACGGTAGTTATTTTCCGGCAGTATGAGTAAAATAAAGAGCTTTTTGAACACATGTCACAGGAGAGACACTACATACTGATATGAACCAGACAAAACTAGGAAGACGCTTCTGCAATCTCACAATACCAGAGATATGAGACGATATCTAGACTCATACCACAATAACAATACAATATCAGCATATTGCCTACGTATTTTAAGTTTTGCCTGAAAAATAAGGCTGATTTTGTCCCTTATCTTTAACAGTTTACTCTATGGCAGGGGGGTCAAACTCAAATACACAGTGGGCCAAAATAAAAAAATGGGTTCTAGTCGAGGGCCGGACTGGTTCAATGTTTATTGCAGAACTTATTGAAATGAACTTATTGAACATATTAAACCTGGAACTAACAAAGCTTAAATGAATGCCTATAAAAACAACATTAAACATTAAATAATCAGTTCATTCATTTCTTATGGCTCTATCTGCAGCTTTTCCAGAGTCATTTCTTATGATTACATTTTCCCACAGGCCAACAAAACTATTTCCCTCAAAGAACAAACCAAACATGCCCTGTTGTCGTGAGAGAGAAAGTGCAGAAGGAAACATCCATTAAACTCAGTGTGCTGCTCTGTGATGCTAGCTCAGATACTTGGCATCTCATCTTGGGGGCAAGGTCATCAATGTTTGGGCTCAGGCTCTGAGCTGAGGAGACCCTCAGGATGGAGTGAAGGTGTGCGTGCAATATACCGGAGGGCCAGATCTAATAGGAATTAGAAATTATCCTGCGGGCCGAAATTAAATCCAACAAGGCCCTGATTTGGCCCCCGGGCCTCGAGTTTGACACATGTGCTCTATGGGGTCATCACTTCTTAGCAAGTTAAAGCTATAATGTGTTAAGATAACAACTGAAAACAATTGAAGCCTAATCTCTATAGTGGCTTTTCAGTGTAAACAACAACAGCCTATAACTCTGTGTGAGCTTCAGGGCACATCAACACTGTCTGCAGCACCGTGCTGCACAAACACCCTCAGTCATGGTTCAAATCTTTACAGAAACCCAGACATTCAAACAACAGGTGTTTCTACACCGACACACTGAAGGCCTTCCTGTTCCGACACATAATACCATTACAGTATCTGGATAAAGGATTCAATGAAGCGTGAGAGGAGGTAGATTCGACAGCGCAGTGGCAGGACTTCCTGATATTTTCTAAGCAGATACAAAGCAAAAAAGAAACGTCCAATGAGGGATTTCAGCTGTTTTTCCCACAACTTCTCCTAACGTTCTTTCCAGCACTCCTAAATAATAGTAAAAAGGACCCACAGAGGAGCTCATGGGAAAAGGTCTTCGTATGGAGAAGTAAATGGTTGTTTTATGACCTCTGAACTGCAGCTTCATGCACATCATCAATCTGAAATCCAGTGGAAGGAAAGCTCCTTGGACATGTGGTAGTGTCCAACGTGAGGGCTGTGGATGATCCAGGATTCAACCCGGATATTGTTGCTTTATGGAGACGTTGCCGCCGGTGATATTCTAAAATGAACCCTCTGCTACGAAGACTTGATTTCTTTCAGAGGGTTGGATGGGGAAATGCTACTCTCATGTCTGTAGGGTAAATAGGAAGCTACAACAGCTTAGCATTACGAATTGAACTCAGTGCAAATGAATGTGTTGAATAATGAGCTTTGGTATTATGGATTGATTTGACTGATTGAATTCAGATGTGCAAGATATTCAACATACAAGCTTGATTACAGTAAAGAAAATAAATATATACTTAAGGCTTAATTGCTATTGTTGTGAAACCCTATGGCTGAGTAATCCCTAATTTTGCCCCTCAAATGTATTTCTTATAACTTTCTGTGTGCCCTCCAAAGTCAAATAAAGCATCATCTGTCAAAAATAACAAGTAGCCGCTGCGTTTGTACTGGAAATGTTCAATTAGATCCTTAATAACAAACCAAAGATTCTTTAAAAAGGTAGTAATACCTCTAATAATACATCTCTTTTATGAGCTCTCTGTTTTGCGTACAGCTTGAAAGTGTGCAAAGTGTTCATGTTGGTAACTACAGCCATCAGATAAGCATAATGAAGTATATAATGAAGTACCCGTACATTACAGCAATAAACATAAATTACTATTTCTTAGAGATAGTTCTGCCTTGGGCCTCACATCAAAACGCACAATCTAAATTGTCAGTACAAGTCATGAAGAGGAGATTTATGGCGTCAGATGCTCACACACACACACACACACACACACACACACACACACACACACACACACACACACACACACACACACACACTACAGTGATCACAGCTCGATCCCTGCTGCCTCGGGAGCTTTTCATATCCGGAGATTTTATTGTCCTTTATGATTCTCACTGATGTAAAGCTCGCTCTCCGTGTGTGTGTCGGAGGGGTATGGAGGGTAATTGGCTGTTATTGGTTCTCATTCCAGTCTATTGAGCTGTTGAGACAGGGATCCAGACTCAGGTGGGGTCGGACCTCAGGCTGAGTTGTGTGTGTCATGGTGAGGAATGTGCTGTGTGACGGCTCTGATTAGATGTTGTTTTTCTGCAGCGTATCTCCACCGAGACTCCGGGAAGCAATTTGCTGCAAGTGTTTTTTATTGTACATGCAGAAGTGATGGCATCTGTTTGCTGAGCTCAGTTTGATTTATTTTATTAGCTATGTTTACTTGTTTGTTCCAGAGATCTTGCAGCTTGATGACTATCCAGTACTGCGTCATCGTCACATAGCTTGAAGCTGAAATGTTTAATTTTTCCATCTCTGTTTGGATCCGGTTCCATTTGCTGTTGTTTCCAGAGTGCAAAAGGCTTCTGGTCCAATATTCATTCCCCGTATATGAGCAATTTCCATTTGGTCTTCTTAGCTGCCTCGCTTCTTCTTTTATAAATCTGGTGCAGAAGTGTGCGTCAAAGTCTGGTATTCATTTAAACCCTCCTTAATAAAAAAAGCTCTCTCCGATAAGTTCTTTAGACTCAGAAGAGAGAATAAGTTCTTTCCTATGTAAGCGTTGAAACATATTAAAGAGTCCTCTCCTGCTGATGTTCAGGTGTATATCAGTATGTAGTGTCTCTACTTTAAAGAGTCCTCTCCTGCTGATGTTCAGGTGTATATCAGTATGTAGTGTCTCTACTTTAAAGAGTCCTCTCCTGCTGATGTCCAGGTGTATATCAGTATGTAGTGTCTCTACTTTAAAGAGTCCTCTCCTGCTGATGTTCAGGTGTATATCAGTATGTAGTGTCTCTACTTTAAAGAGTCCTCTCCTGCTGATGCTCAGGTGTATATCAGTATGTAGTGTCTCTACTTTAAAAAGTCCTCTCCTGCTGATGTCCAGGTGTATATCAGTATGTAGTGTCTCTACTTTAAAGAGTCCTCTCCTGCTGATGTTCAGGTGTATATCAGTATGTAGTGTCTCTACTTTAAAGAGTCCTCTCCTGCTGATGTTCAGGTGTATATCAGTATGTAGTGTCTCTACTTTAAAGAGTCCTCTCCTGCTGATGTTCAGGTGTATATCAGTATGTAGTGTCTCTACTGTCTCCATGCTTTAATGTTTTAAAAGCTACAGCACCTCTTTTCACCCTCTGTCTGAAACCAGAGCCCAGTCTGCTCTGATTGGTTAACTGGCCGGCTCTGTTGTGATTGGTCAACCGCTTAAAGATGTCGCGCCCAATATTTTATCACGTGCAATGTGTTGGAGCGCTAGCCAATAGTAGCGCAAGTGTTACATAGTGATGTCACTAGAGAGAAACTGGATGGAACATAGGGATTTTAGCCTTTGCAGACCATTTACATGCACACAAAGCTATAACTCACTATAGGAAAGGGAAAACCCTAAAAAGCAGAATAAAGCCTCTTTAAAGTTGAACATCATACGTGGGAGAAAGGCATCCAAACAACTATAGGAGGATAGTAACTTCCAGCAGCTAGTTAGCTTAGCATGAACAAAACAGGAAACTGCTGCCTATATCCGTCCAAAAAGCATTCGTTCTCCATACAAACTAATTTTTTATTGGCTTTCTTGGAATTTTAACAACAAAAGATTATTCTAGAAGATCCTGGCTCTTGTTGGAATCCAAACTTTCCATGATCAGTGTGTTTCTTGGCCCGGGCCTGCACACTTAAGAGACACTTGGGAAGCAAAACTTAGAGCATTGTCAGTGCACAGATCTTGATCTTGCGATTGTTTCCAGTAATTGTTAGCCCTGAGCAAAAGCCTCAAACATAACTATGCTGCAAGATGGAAATAAAATCCTCTTGTTGACTCAATCTGACAGCAGCAGGCCAGCCTCGCTCCGTCCAACGCTGCCTTCTCTGCTTTCGGGTTTTATCTGTGCAGCCATGTTATGACTGCTGCAGAGCCGTAAATATTCCCTGCTCTTTGTGGAATAAAGCTTAACTGGCTGGTCGTCTAAAAAGTTGTGACTTTATATCCCTATTGGAGCGGAGTGTGAGTTTTGACTGTTACTCTAACTGGGTCCACATGTGGCAGACTGTCCTAATTGGACCTGGAGCCGGTTAAATCCGCTGTGCTCATATAGCTGCCTTCAGTAGAGGGGAGTACATTTACTCAAGTACACATTTGAGGAACTTCACTGAGTATTGTCCTACAATTCGGAAGCCAACTTTTCACTCCCCTACATTTATTTGGTAAAGATTAAACCAGCGAACGAGTACTATTCTGAATACGTACCTTTTCCTTGTCGTACTAAAATACTTTACTTAAGAACCATTCTCGATGCAGTACTTTTACTTGGAATCAGTACGTTTACAGTCTGGTATTAGTCCTTTTACTCAAGTAAAGAATCTGAATACTTTCCCCCCACTGCATGCTTCAGCAACTGTCCTTAAATCTGGCTTTTCTCTTGGGGGAGTGAGATGAAGAACGACCCATCAGAGGAGAAAGGCTTGCGTAGTAAAGTTAAGTTATAGGTACGAGCTGGTGCTGCTGAAAGGGTCAAAAGGTCGGATGAAAGCCAAGGTCGGGAGTGTGAGTCGTTCATCAGAAGTCAGGGAGGGAGTGCACGCCTGAAACCCTGACGTGGCTAAAAGAAAAAACATGGCATTCCACCTTTTATCAAGCACCTGGTTCCATCGTCCACTCCCTGCATATGGTTTTATTTCGTCTCCCTATGACTCCCCCATCATTTTTTACGGAATCCCCCTTCATAGTTTTCCTTCTTTCCTCCATCATCCATCTTGGTTTTTCTCCTCCCTTATTTTGACTTGCTTTCTCAACCCCCCCCCCCCCCCCTCCACTCACTCCTATCATCTATCTACCATCCCTCCCTCTTTCCATCTCTCCCTCTCTGACTTCCTGCTCTCCAGCCTGCCAGACGGTCATAATTAACGGGGAAAGCGATAGTCCCCCTGGCCCTCAGGAGCCCTGCACTCGCTGCCCGGGGAGAGAAAGTGTGTGTGCAGTTTCCCCCGTACCTCCAGACTCCTCTCAAGGACCCTTTATGTTCAGCGTCAGAGCAGAAGCATGATCTCCGCCGCTCCAAGAAACACACCAAGTGACAGGGACTCCCAAACGCAGGCCGCAAACACAGAGCGGCCCACTATCCAAGAGCAATAACACACACACACACACACACACACACACACACACACGCGCACACACACACACACACACACACACACACACACACACACACACACGGGCAGTAACTCTCATTATGACTAATTCTGACAAGAAAAGTAAAGAAAGGCAGGGAGAAAGAATCCATGTGATGAATCTGCTCGTTCTTCAGTTAAACAGAAACTGCACTGTGTGGTTTCTGGATCATTTTTCAAATCTGTCAGACAAAAATTCACATAAATCATAAAACGGAGCAGAGAGACAGAGCTCTACCTGTCCATATATGTGCATAACTGTTGTCTTGTGTGCCCTCCAGTGTCCCCCCCCCCTTCC
Organism: Notothenia rossii; assembly: GCF_949606895.1. Lineage (NCBI taxonomy): Eukaryota > Metazoa > Chordata > Actinopteri > Perciformes > Nototheniidae > Notothenia > Notothenia rossii. Next base: position 20,531,174 of record NC_136911.1, on the reverse strand, counting down.
TCCCTCCTCACAGATCCCAGATCAGAGGGAAGGGAGCTGATAAGGAGCTGGACTGATGCTATCTGTCAGTCACAGCCGGAGGGCGGGGCTCTGAAGCCAGGAGGTCAGGACTCTCAGTCCCTCCACTCCCAAACTAAAACAAACAAATCCTCAAGATGCTCTCACATATGTGATCACACGGGGTGGACACAATAACAAGAACACCTTACAGACTGCAGGTTTGAATCAATGTTGGCACTAGTTTAGTATGCACAATTGTGCAAAAAGTAGTGGAAATGCATTAGTTCACCAAGCCCAAGTTGAGTTCTATTTACATTTTGTACAAAATAATGTTAAAGTTCACACTTGCTATCTCTTTTTCTTTTGTATTGCACAGGAGTAATACGCACACATGGTTTGGCAGATGCTTTTCTCAACTTTGGTTAATAACTAAAAGATCATTCTCGCTGTAAATTCTCACATTTGAGATGCAATGAAAAACTAATCTTTCGCTATCTGTGTGGTTGTTTAACGAGTGACTTAATACTATGATAACATCTGACAAAATAAAACATTGCTTACCCACCGTCTGTGGTTAACAAATGAGTTGCAATAACAACACCAGTGATGGACAGACATACCCTGGGGGGGTGCACGTCTACATCACTGGAAAACACTGGATCTAATAGGACATTGTCTTTCTATTTCCCACACTAACTGTATGCCCACACATGCTCAATTTGCACCAACGCATCCCCACAATCTCTTCTGTTTGTTCGACTAAAATCATGTTGTTTTTCAGATTCTGTTTCCACCCCCCAGCACCTGCTCCCCCTCTGAGGTTCTGTATATGTACAAACGTCTCAGTGTTTGTCCACCGCTACATGTGTGCAGGTAAATGTGCTGGGCGACCCTGTGTGTGTGTGTGTGTGTGTGTGTGTGTGTGTGTGTGTGTGTGTGTGTGTGTGTGTGTGTGTGTGTGTGTGTGTGTGTGTGTGTGTGTGTGTGCGTGCGTGCGTGTGTGTGTCCAGCAGTGTAAATATTGTGCTGTGCTCTAGTAGAAGCTCTTCCTCCGGCCCTGCAGTAGCAGCACGCTCGGCTGTTTATTTTCCTTCCTGACGGACGACTTCTTATCAAATAAGCAGACACTGCCTGCAACCCGCTGTCCAACCACACGCTCCCAGAGGATATCCCGCCCACTTTCCTCCAGGCTCTCAAACCTCTCCTTGTTGATTGACAGCTAAATTAACCACTCACA
>NC_136911.1:20499307-20529737 GCF_949606895.1 Notothenia rossii | reverse complement strand
GGATGAAGCAGCGGAGGGAATGTGTGTGAATGATGCCGCTCTGCAGAGGAATGTGTCTAATGGATGTCAGTGTGTGCCACAGGTGTCCAACATGCTGGATGTGAGGGTTTGTCAGGGAAACACAATGCATTGTGGATGATCCTGATGTATGCAGGCAACACACTGAGCACGCTGCATCTGTAATACTCATCAATAGTGTTGGGAAGAAAGCATGAGGGCAGTTCATAAGTTCATAAGAGAACTCCAACTGGAAAGAGAGGGAGAAAAGGATCCTTTGCATTGTTCAGATCCACACCATTTTATAAAGATCCTTTCAAAACAACCAAAGATGACCTGACAGATACTGCATCGATAATTGATAAAAAGGTGACTTAGTGCTGAGGATGGATAGATGTGTGGTTCAGAAAGAGGGTAACTTTTGAAATGCAACTAGTCAAAGGTTGAATGTGTGTCGAAGTACAACGTGTTTTTTGTAGTATGGCCCAGATTATTTGGGGGGGGGGGGGGTTCAGAGGAGTAGAGTGAAGCTGCAGTTGTTTAAAAAGCCCTTCCCTTGCCTTGCCCATTGTGCCGGAGACAGGGTGTGTGTGGGGGAAGTGGGGGGTCACGCTGAGAGCTCGTTTCTCCTGCCTGTCAGAACTCTATCTGGGATCCAGCCGGAACTAATCAACTCCAATAGGGCTCCCCATTACCCAGGGTGCACTGGGCCAGGGGTTTGAGGGCTGGCCGGTGGGAAACATAGAGGTGGAGAAGAGAGAGCAAACCCCCCCTCTACACACACACACACACACACACACACACACACACACACACACACACACACACACACACACACACACACACACACACACACACACACACACACACACACACACACACACACACACACACACACACACACACACACACACACAACACTCCCACTGTTTCACACTGCAGCAATAATAAACACTTGCAATAATATTTTCACAGCAAGCAATAGCCTGCTTCGGATCAGAACTCTGCACAGCTGCCGAGCGCACATGGGCACACACTCTCACACACTCACACACACGCAGAGGTCCATGGTCACGCACATGTCACACCACGCTGATTCTAAAACATGAGACATTTTAAAGGCACTTTTGGTGAGAAAGCTGCAGACTGGATTCAACAAAATGGCTTACGCATCTGATGACAAACTTATTACAGAAATAAAATGTTCTAAAGTCCCAGTGACACATGAGGTAGGCCTAGCTAAATTATTGAAGTAAAAAAAGTTGGAACATTTAATTTAATCTAGTGTATCTAAATGCCTCTTTTTGTTTCCATTTCTAGTTTAAAAAGTTGAAGAAATGTTAATACTGACTGAAAAAAATACTCCTTTTTTTATTTGTGTTGTTAGTGTTAGGTGTAGTTTTATTAAATTCATAAAATGTTATGGGTAAAAAGGAAAGTTGGTTAAGTAATGCAACATTAACAGTGCCCTCTAGTGGCAGGATAACACCACTACAGCATCTAAGGAAAACTGAATAAATATGACAAAATACTAAATATATAATATCTCTATACAGTTTGCATTTGTCTAAACTTATTTTAATCTACAAACAATAAGCACACAGAGGTAATTTAATCAGGATATGTTATTTGGATTTATGGTGTTTGGCATAATAATTATTGTTCAAAAAAGAAACGCAAGAAGTTTGACGGATTTTGCAGGAAAAAAACAGAAAAATAATGTTTGTGATAAATCTGACTCAACGAGAACTGGTAGACATTGCCAAAAAGCAGAAGTAAGATTTATAATTGCCTCCACCTGTTAAGAAGCTGCTCCTGGAGTCTAGACTTTGTAACACCGTCACTTTGGAGCTATCAAAGGCAGCAGTGTGAGCCAGTGTGTGAGTGTGTGCACAAGCTTTAGTGTGTGTGTTTTCCTGAGTGACTTCAGCCTCCTTCACTGAGGTGAAGTGGGGGCACATTTAAATGAGTAAAGAAAACTACCCCTCACCATCCTCCACACCCCTACATTAATGTGTGTGTGTGTGTGTGTGTGTGTGTGTGTGTGTGTGTGTGTGTGTGTGTGTGTGTGTGTGTGTGTGTGTGTGTGTGTGTGTGTGACTTCACTCCAGTCTGCTTATTAAACCAGCTGAGTTTTTCCCTCTGCTATAAAGACATGGATGTGTGAGTATGTGAGTATGAGAAGTAAAGGAGGGGTGTTGAGGCTCCTCAGATAGTGTTGGGGGGGGGGGGGGGTGGGAGTCACATGGGAACCTTCTCCATGCCCTGTAGTGGGTGGGGGGTGGGGGGGGGGCATTGAGAGGCGCTGGGCTGGGGTTAATCCCCATTCACCCCGTCCTTCACTCAGCCTGGCCGGGCACAATAGACCCCGCCCCCCTCCCCCCGCTGACCTCTGACCCCTCAATTACGGCCGCTGTCCCCGGCCCCTTTATGCCCCCGTCCCGTTATTATCTGCAATATTTACTCCTTTTGATTCCCCTGCCGGCCATTGTGGAAGCCCACTCTGAGTCCTGAGTGACGGAGAACTCAAGTGCTCTCCTTCCTCCTCCAGCTCCATCTGAAGCTCAGCAAACACCACCTGAAGTGGAGCACAGTCGCTTCACACCACGTATTCATGGCTTTTTGATTCAGAGGAGCCGCACAGAAGAGCAGCGGCCGATGAATGGACCGAGTCACAGGAGGGCCTTTTAGTTTAGAGTCAATACATCAAGACTGCTGGTTCAATTCCAGCTGTTATACCCCCCTGAATCTTTACTATTAAGTGGCAATACTTTCTTTTAAATACATAATGACAGTGTAAATACTTCTGAAGTTTTACTTTAAACACACATTTGAATGCAGGACTCTTACTCATAACAGAGTTGGGTAACGGGTAGTCATTACGCTAACATAAATAAAAGTGTATATTATCAAAACTATGAGAAATACGCCAATATTATTATACAAAACTCATACATCACATAGAATTAAATCCAGTGATTGAATGAGCTAAGCACACGTTTTATTTGGACATAATTGTACTTTACTTTTGTACTTATATTTTAGAATTTTAGAGGCAAAAATTGTACATTTTTCTCTACATTTATTTAACAGACAAAGTTGCCAGTTACTTTTTACATATAAAAACGCATGTGTATATGGTATGATATATGATTATGATATAATAACTATAATAACATAGTAGGCCTACCGTGAAAAATGAATACTTTGAATTGTAATACTTACACTTTGATTGTAATACTATTGTGCTTTTACGTAATCGAGAAGACCATGGTATTTCTACTTATACTTGTATTCTTAATTTCCTGCCCTGTATGGATCAGGGAGATGGTGGTGTGTGTTGAAGTCTTTATGTACCTGTATGAAGTTCAGCTGGACATCTTGTTGCTTCCTCCTCTGAACATCAGGATGTATCAACTGTGTGAGCTGTGTCTGTTACAAAAGAAAGAGAAAAAGAAACATTAAAAACCTCATTTTAAAGGGGGCTTTCTAAGATGGCAGTGTTATGGCTGCCAGCTGTTGCACCCCCTGTCTAACTCTGGGCAGGATGCTCATAATCTCACCAAAATCACACTGGTGTTAGTTATTCCCCTCTAGTTTAAGCGATCAAAAGCATTTTGCTCTGAGCCTTTCAGGTGACAAATCAAACGTTGGTTTACCTGCTGTTGTCTCTCTCTGATAAATGACCGCAGGTTGCCTTCTGCTGGCTTTTGTTGGCACTGCACCATCTTCTCCTGCACACACAAACACAACCTGCTGCATATGATATGAATGTGACAACACTTCATATAGAGACATAATAATAATAATAATAATAATAATAATACATTACATTTACAAAGCGCTTACAAGCAAGTAAAACCAAAATAACAACAAAAGTAGAAAGTGCTAAGCTAGGTGGAATCAGGGCGAGGGGTTAGTGGATTAGGAGTTGAAGGCAAGAGTGAAAAGGTGAGTTTTGAGGGATTGTTTGAATGATGTGAGAGTGTTGGCGGATCTGACGTGGCTGGGGAGGGAGATCCAGAGTGAGGGGGGGCAGCAGGGAAGGCCCTGTCACCCCAGGTCCGGAGCTTTGTCCTGATGGGCTGCAGTAGGTTAGCTTCAGCAGACCTGAGGCGACGGGTGGGGGTGTGTCGTTGGATGAGGTCACAGAGGTGGGGGGGGGGGGAAGATTGTTGAGTGCTTTGAAAGTGAACATGGTCATCACAACATGTGGAAATCAGACATGACAATGTATTTTAAAGTAGAAGTGTGTACACGGAGAGCCAGATAAAAACATTGCTATAGTTCTGTCATGTAAAGTATGCACAAGCCATTAATCAAAGTATAAATAAAGTGTGTGGAATGGATTGTTTTAGGAGAATTTATGATTGAAGGGTCCACAGAGACAGAGATAAACCAAGACTTCAGAACAAAGCAGGAAAACAAATGTTTGTGTGAATGCATCGTATCTTCGTGAACCATAAATAGCTAGCAGAGGCCATACTTAAGCTGAAGCCACAACAGAGGAGGACACAGTGGGTTGAAGCATCAGTCTTTCTTTATGACCTACTGGAACACAATTATCTTCTACACATAAATCACAAACACACAGAAACTAAGGGATATCAAAATGTCTCAAAGGATTAGAAACAGTTCGAAATTAAAGCCAAACCACAAGCAGAGAAACAAAAATACAGAGCACTTAGTTTTGACCTCATTGTCACTTAGACACACACTTTTCTTTGGAGACAGTAACACACATGTTCTTTACACACACAGATGGTGATGAGATTAAACAAGCATCTAAAACGCTCATTTGAATGGATTTATTTCAAACAAAGGACAGTGTACATTAAAAGATGGGGTATGTCATTTTGGAGAAACCAGCTCGAGTTCACTAGAATTTGAAAATACACAACCGAAAAAATCTGCCCCTTCCTTCAGACTTCCTTACAGAGCCCCTCCTCCAACACACACGAACGCGCACATGACCAATGAGGGCACGAGATACGTTTGTGCCCAGATGGAAGGCTGACAGGCAGGTAGGCCATCCAGTTACTTTAGCCGGCTCAGATGATTGGTCGTGCTTTTTACAGCGCCACGGCTTCCACAGATGATATTTGTTATGTATTTATTGTTAAAGCATTTAATGTATTCATTGCTATCGGGATGTTAAGAGCATTCCTTGGAATATAATATATATATATAAATGACATACCCCACCTTTAATCAACATATTAAAAACATGTAAAAGTACTTGAATTAACCAAATTCACCGATAGTCCCTTTGCCAGGTGGTGATAGACATCCTAAAAGCAAGAATACAAATACCACGACATTGATATACCAAAATAAAACAAATGACATATTTACAATAGACGACAGACATCACTGAATACAGGTACGGAGCAAGTCATGCTAATAAATTCCAGTGGTTTTAGATTTCTGGATCAGTTATAGAAACAACGATGACAAAAACACAAAGGTAATTAAAAATCATATTTAATGCATAGATAACATAATAAAAAACAGGTTTAAAATCAGCTTCAATAAATACGCTTCTTCTCGTCATGTCACATGAGCGGACAACGAAAACCAGCCTTCCCTCTCTCTGCGTTTCTCCATCTGTTGTGGAGAAGAGAGTAAGTTATAGAAACAAGTGGAACAGTTTGGTGTAAAATGTGTGTGTGTGTGTGTGTGTGTGTGTGTGTGTACTGTACCTGTGTTTTACTCTCTTTTGTTTCAACTCCAAGACTGTGAGAACACAATTCAGAACCAGCAGATCTGCAGCAAAGAAATATAACCATAATGAATGAATCCCCGCAAACTGTTAACGTATATCACTTTCATTTAAAACACTTGACTTACCGTCTCTCTACACCTCCTCTCTGTAGCAGCACGGAGCTCTCTGGACTCCCCCCTCCATCTGAAAATGACATGATACAGTTATTTTGCACACCGACAGGGCGTCACACAGATGGACAGGAACATGTTGAGTTATTCTACCGGCTGACTGTGGGCTGAAGGCGGAAGGAGGGACGGGGGAGTTGGAGGGAGAGACTCTGGCTGACACGCTCTGCTTCTGTTTGTCGATGAGCTCCAGCAGGCGGCCCCTGGCTGCTGCGCTCTGTCTGTTCAGCTCCAGGAGGCGCTGCTCCACTCTGCTCACAGGCAGGGGGGGTGATGCTGCCTGAGCAGGACAAAAACAAATCATTATAGAAAGGATAAAAGATTAAAGTTAACGGATCTTTCTAAAAAGGGTATTGCCATGGGATAAAAGCATGTGAGTGAAGTGATGGTAATGTAGATGGAAGCTCAGGGTATCTGCAGGAGTCCTGAAGTCACATGTAAGACCCTTCAAGACCTTTTTTAAGACCCTTCCCATACATTTTAAGACCTGATCGCCACTTCGAGTTCTAACCGGTTACCTTGGCGACACACTTTACCTCACATTGACTATATACAGTATTGATTGTCCTTCCTCCTTATCTTCCAACCATTTGGACGCAGACTTGCATTTCCCCATAACGATGTTGCTTAGCAACAGTCGTAAACGGGCCTTCGCGCGCTATCAAGCAGTGAGCGTGCGATGTCCTGTTCAGATGACGTCAAATCCAACGGGATGCCATAAATAAACTACACAGAATCACACTACACACCTACGCAATGATTACATTCAGGCACACTGTAGAATACAACCTCTTTGGACAATTTATATACTTATTGAAAACAATTGATTGATCAACTTTTAATACTTTAAGACCCCGCGGACACCCTGGAGCTTGGTGATGGAAGCTAGTTTCAGGGAAGACAGATGCGAAGAGATGGGGTTTGAGTTTGCTTTTAAAGGAGTCAACGGAAATAGCTTTGCGGATCTGAAATGGTAGACGATTCCAAAGGAGAGGAATGAAAAGGCTCTGCCACCTACGGATGATTTCTACACTGTGGGGATGGAAAGGAGACTTGCATTAGATAAGATTATCCTTTATAGACTCACCTGATTGGTCAGTTGCTCTCCATCAGCTGCCTGGACACTTTGGCTCCGCCTCCCTGTGCTGCTGGACCCAGACGTCCTCCTCTCTCCAACACTTTGAGGAGTGACCCTCCCCGTGCTGCTGGAGCTCCGCCTCCTCGGCTCGATGCTGCCGGTAGGAGACCCTCTGGACCCCGACCCTTTAGCCTGGCTGAGCTGGGCCTTGATCCGGTCGTTCTGCCTGCTGAGCTGAGTGATCTCTGCCAGCATGGCTTCAGGTGAGAGCTGCGAGCTAAGGGGCTCTGAGGTCAGCGATGGTGAGGAAGAAGAGGATAGGCTGGCGAGAGGAAGGCTGGTGAGGCTGGAGGAGGAGCTGTGGGAGGGGGCGTCCTCTCGGGAACGTAGGGTATCTACAGGAGGAAAATCCCGGTGCTTAGGAAAGAGAAGGGGCGCTGAAAAGAGGGAGGAGGGGATCAAAGCTTCTCCAAACTGTGGGAGAACATGAAACAACTTCAATCAGAAAGCAGCGGTTACCAGGAAGGTGTCTCCACTCGTCTCTCTGTCGAGGGGGGGAGATCAGGACAGCTGGATTAACCGAGGTTGATGGTTGTTGAGGATCTCGCTCAGCGACTAGTGCAGACTGACAAGCTGTCACAGACGGACCTATAACATGAGAGTCCTGCGGGGGGGCAATGGAAGCCTCCAGTAGTCCCAGTCCCCCCATCAGCAACACCACCGTGTCCAGCTTCTGCTCCAGTGCCTCTGTGCGCTGCTCCAGCCCGGCCTGAGACCAGCACAAAGGAAGCACAGTTTGAAATGTGGACTCTGAAGGCATCTCAGACCACGTGGTAGTGAGTGTCTCACCTGCAGGGCGGCCTCCTCTCTCAGAGCCATCGTCTCCGCAGTGAGAGCATCGATCAGCCCCCGCTGCTCCCTCAGCTCCTCCTCCAGTCTCCTCCTCTCCAGAGCATCTTCCTCAGCTTCCTCTTCCCTCTGAGGGTAATGGAATTAGGGATGAGCGGGCAGAGTGTCAAACAGGAAGCACTGAGAGGACAGTAGCAGTGAACCTTCTGGTGCAGATTCATGTGAAAAGCATTCAACACGGCGCACTGATGAAGCAACGATGGAGCAAGTTAAGTGAAATGAATTGCAGGCTGCTTGGGAGGTAGGGAAGATTTTCAAGAGTACAATAGCTTCACAAAATGTGAAATGTACCAAATGGGTTTGTAATGAAGACATTAAGGGTGCATTCACACCTGCCTTGTAAAGTCCGGTTGAATCGAACCCTGGTGCGTTTACCCGCTTGGTGCGGTTCATTTGGGTCGGTGTGAACGCAGTCCGAGACCTCTGAAGTGAACTAAACAACCGGACTCTGGTCCGCTAAAAGAGGTGGTCTCGGAGCGCTTGCTCGTGAACTCTGGAGCGGTTCATCGCTGGTGTGAACGCAGTCCGGACCAAAACATAGGAAGTGAAGTATTTACGTGTCACAAGAACGCGGATGTCTTCAAAATCTTTCGCGAAAGATTTTTTCAAGACATCCGAGGTTGTTTCGTTAAAGAGTGAAGCAGAATGAAGTGTTGAACAGAAACGTTGTCTGATTATATAATCATATGCGCGGGCCGCTAGAGTCTGTTGATCTCCAGATTAACAGCAGCATCAGAACAACCTGCCGAAAGTGCCGATGCTCCATGGCGGAGGCTCCGCTAGAAATTGCCGGGATTTGCGGTTTTACCCCCTTAATGTCTGACCAATGGTTGAACAGCATTTCCGAGCACATGACTTGTGTTTAAAGTTTATAGTCCGTTTGAGTTTTGCCCGAACGCAAACCGAACCTTCTGAAAAATGAAACAATGTAACAAACTGTGGTCTGGTGAGCACCAGAAAACGGACTATTAGGTGTGAATGCAGCTTTAGTCTCAAAGTACATTATAGTACAGTGTTTTAACAGAATATTAAAAAAACGTTGGACCCTCAATTAGATCGACAAAAACTAATATAATAACCTTTAAAAGACATTGATAGATGTAAGCGGCTCCAATGAGCAAAGTCAATAACATTCTGCATTCTGGGTGAATGTGAGTGAATGGATTACTGACCTGTTTGAGGAGGTGCACCAAACGTCCCAGAGTAGTGACCAAGGCGACGGAGAACCCAGTGAGGCCTTGTTGTGCTCTGTGGGGTTTCTGACTCTGTGCTGCAGGGGGTGCAGTGTCAGGACTCAGAGTGTCCAGGTCCGCCTCCACTTGACCCAGCATGGCCTGCAGCAGACCCAGGCTGGACTGGTCCCCGCTGAGGGAGGCCACAGAGGAACCATCCAGCCGTGAACTCTGGGACACACACTTCCTGTTCCTGCTGGGGCGACTGTCGGTCATGCCTGGAAGAAACATACAGAAAAACCACCCATTTATATCAGTTTATATGCTGGAACACTTACGGCACCTTTTTAAAACGTGCACCTGTTGCTGGTTCTCTCCAACGGTCATATACAATGTTCTGGGGGTCATTTTCAAATGAGCTTTTCTGCTGTTTAGGTATGAAAGAAACATTAGAATATAGCTTCCTGTTATTACCTGACTGGTTTAGATGCTCAGGGTTCAGGACTTGAGACACCAGCACTGACGGTTCCTCCCTGGCTTCCTCTGATTGGCTCCGTCTGGACCGGAAACGCTGAACAGTCACCGTGGCGTTGAGAGCTGAAACGAGGCGGGATACGATTCTATGTGGACTATTTTTTTTTTTTACATACATTTTTAAAAATTGCTCTTGTCTTTTCGTCCTACCTGCATGTCCTGGAGCTCTGTCTGAAGTGCAGGGGGTCACAGGAGCATTATCCTGGTCTGCCTGCTCAGAGTTGGGACGATGGGCTTTTTGTCGCTGTTTCCCTTTACCCCGAGACTCCGCCTTCATTTTACTTACATTTGACCTGTAAAAGGAAATAATGACAAGCAATGAAGTGGTGTCAACAAGATCTAACATATTATATTTCCCCCCAAAACAAATCAGTTTCATATCTCAGGTTGCGTAATGTTCTGCAGATATAAGCACCTTCTGATCACATGATACTCTGATCTGGAAGTGGGACCTGTTTCTTCATCGCTGTAGTCTTCCTCTGAAGCTTCAAATTCATTAAGAGCCTGGAAAAAAACATTATATACATGCAAACACATTAATATGGCCCGAAATCTTTACCCAGGAAGGCACAACTAGGGTGTTAAAAGACACAGAGTTGCATTACATTTATTTGTAAAAGAAAATGAAACATGAATAAATGAAAAACAAACACATATGACGTTATCTTGCGACACCTGTTGGTCCATCATAGACTGGCTGAGCAGGGACAGCTGGGTCGGAGGATCTGGTCTTTGAAGTACAGGAAGTCCTGAGTCAGGTCCGCAGTTTGGAGCCATCGTCACACTGGGATGACCTGAGGAAGTACACAAGCCTCAAGTAAAATCTCAGGAGGAAATACTGAAGAGAATGTACATGGAATGATCTGAGAAACAGAGTCTGCGTGTTTCAGACACTTAATACGTATCTTAAGCTACAACAGAGTGAATGGGAAGCTTTGTACCAGTCTGCCTGCGTGGAGCGTCTCCAAACAAGTCTTTGACCACAGCCATGGCTCTGTCGGAGCGAGCCAGAACGTCCTGGAGCAGCAGCTGGTCTGAGAACACCTGCAGCAGTCAAACACACCACACACACATTAAGTAAGGGACAAAAGACAGTAACAGGTAAACCCTCACCACACACACCTCCCTGATGATGTTGAGGCTGGCGTTGTCGAGCGGTGCCGGGCTCCCCACGTGTCTGAGACGCCGCTGTAGGGCTTTCTCTCTCAGATCCCACTGAGCCGCCACCTTGTTGTGGGACTTGTGGATCTCATGGCGATGGCTCTGTAGCAGAAGAGATCACACAGACGAGCAAATTAGGTTGGACATATGTGCAAATATGTACAGTTTGAGTATGATAACAATATGTTATAGACACACTAACTAGGCACACATTCGAACACCTTACCAGCTCTGCAGGAGATAACTTGTGCACAGACAGGTCATTGACAGTGCTCTGAAAGAGAGAGGGCTGTCAATACTTCATCACATTCAATACATGCATTGTGTAATTTCCCAGCAGATGTCTGTACTCACCACCCAGTCTCTTTTCGGAAGGGCTGCCTTCTTGGGGGGGCGAACAGGCCTTTTTCCTTTGCTGTGTTGTTGTGGACGCCCAGCTCTCATAAACGACATCTGCTCACACACAATATGAAGATTAGCAGAGGTGTAAAGTAACTAAGTGCATTTACCCAAGTGCTGTTTTGAGGGACTTGTATCTTACTGCTTTATCTGCATAATGAGTACTTGAACTTTTGTAAGTACATTTACATATTTTGATGCTAATATTTGTCTACTTGAGTTACATTTTGATTGCAGGACTTTTCGTATTCCTACACTCTGGTACTTCTACCTTTACCTAAGTAAAACATCTGAGTACTTCTTCCACCTCTGAAGATTAGTCCTTCACATAGTAGACGTGTACACACTTAGCTTAATGCACAGCACATGTGACTAGCTGCAGATCTGTGTTCATCAGTAACAGTTAGATATGTTTACACAGGTTCTCCACACGAAGCTTTCCTCACTTTTAGCTGATAATTTCATACAAAGCTAGCCAAACATTGAAACAACACTTACGTTTGACGATACGAAGCCACTGTAAGTCGTATTTAAGGAGCTTTAGGTTGCGTATAACTTTACATCAACACTAAACTCTGAACAGCATCAAACTATCCACGGTTTGTTTTGTGACAGTTTTTCAACAGTGCGCGCCACTTCCTGTTGCTACGGACACCGCTTCAGGACAGAGCATTGTGGGTAATGTAGTTTGGTTGAGCCAGTAGGATAAGTGATTGAAGAGGAATCCAGTAAGTATAGAAAATAAAAGTATACATCATGCAGCAAAACAGACACAGTAAGTGTAGCATTAATAAGTGTTATATTATGTGGTTATTATTACTAATACACAACGTTTAGTCAGCATTTTAATGTTGTAGCTAGCTGTTTGAGTGGTGCTAACTGCTTTACATGTTGCTAAGAAGAATTTAATTCCACTGTGTAAAAAAGGCAATTCAAGTAGATTTATTTTCCTGCAATTAGACTTATTATTAGCAAAATATATCAGAAGTGAAACCCTATAAAGTAGAATGAGCCTGCCTGTGTGTTATTATTATCCTATACCTTTTATTAATGTATTTATTTACTTTCTTAAAGTTGTTGATAAGAGATATTAGATTCGTTAGTTATCAAAGAAGAAGAACAAAATGCAAATACTCAAGTAAAGTAAAATTATCTGACATTAATACTCAAGTTTCCTCCAAAATAATTTAATATATACTCACTCGGTACTAATATTGTTTAAATATATAGTCATGATTATATTGGAACACCTAGCAATTTATACTTATTGTGTAATGTGTTGGTATCAAGTGTATCTGATGTTAGGAGTTGTTTGCAAAGGGGTGAGTAACTGGAAACTCCACTAGATGGCGATGTCACCAAGTAAATCCCTGTTAGTGAGGACAGAGGAGGGAAACCTTCGGGAGCAAAGTTTAACTGTAAAAACTCTCAGCGGTTTTCAACCATGAGAAAACTAACCAACAAAACTCAAACCAAAGTAAGCCTGGTTTAAAGGAACTTTGAGGCATGTGTTTCAAGAAAATCTCGGATGAAGTCATGAGAGAAGCAGCTCCAAATGAACATTAACAAGCAACCGGATATGAAGTAAGTAAAATAAAAGCACAACATAGCGATACAAAAAGTGGTTAATTACAAAGTTTAGCTTGAATAAGAAGGGCATGCATAGACAGGGACAAATACATGTGATTAGCAGCTAATTCATTCATAATTGATAGCTATTGTAGCCAGAATAAAACATTCAGAAGCAGATCTGAAAGTAGAAAAAAAAGATCCAACAATTCTTAGCTTGATAGAAATTATTGTTCTAAAACAAGTTGAATATATGAGTATTTTAAATCATCTAACTTTACTCAAGTAGCCTATAAAGTTGCAACAAGCACATTTATTAGGCTTTTATTTTATAGGTGTCTACCGGAAGTATTATTTTACTCATGCATCTTAACACTGGTAGTTCCTAGGATGAGTAACTTGATGAAAGAGGTTGTGTATTGGCGTATGGCTTCCTCCACACCCCTCTCACTCTGACGCACAGTTGGATAGTCTCTGCGCGCTTTAGTTCAACCGGGCTACACTGACCCGGACCAGACTGGCTCTCTTCTGACGCCCAACAATGCGGACTGAGCCACACAAGTTTGGAAATCTTGTCGTTACGCAAGGGGTTTGGCGGTGAGGGGTCTAAGGGGTGACAGCGGCATGGATCAGACTACAAGTGTTGGATTCTCTGCATCCCTCTGGAAAGCCATTTGAAAAGTTTGGAGACATGAGCAGCCTCTCGGTGCCAGAGATCATTTAGCCTCTCCAAGCAGGATTCTAGCAAGACAACTGGAGTATTACTTAAGCTAAGAGCATCTTTAATGTAATTTCCCATCGTGTTTTTGTTTTCTACAACTCTTGGATAATCACCCACACTGCAGACCCACTTTTGGAGACGTTGGATCTAAATTTACGCACATTTTACGCACGGGATTCCTCTAACAAATGACAGCTTCTAAGTGGTTTATTCCTCCCTCAAATCATCCCCACTTCTCCCTGTATTGCACCGACCCCCCATATCTCTCCCCTCACCGGGTTACACGCGGGGAGTGAAAGCCTCTCTGTCTCTTTCTGTGCGCAACAGCGTGCGTCCTGAGGATGAGGAGGGGAAGTTTCCCGATGTCTGTCACCGCGATTGTGACCCTACTCCTGGTTATTATCGACGTGAAAGCCAGCGGGGAGTATTGCCACGGCTGGCACGACTCCGAAGGCGCGTGGAAGGAAGGGTTCCAGTGTCCGGAGAAGATCGATGCACAGGATGCTATCATCTGCTGCGGGAAATGTGAGCTTCGCTACTGCTGCTCCAGCACCGACGCGCGGCTGGATCAGGGGAGCTGTGACAACGACCGGCAGGCTGTGGAGCCCGGGCCCGGGTCTAAGGAGGACAAGGACAACGCTGCAGGTATTTATCCATAACTTCTACTGTTTCAGCAACTCCTACCATGATCAGAGGTGGGAGAAGTACTCTGATCTTGTACTTAAGAAAAAGTAGAAGTAGTAGTAGAAGTAGTTGAGTATGTATACTCTGTTACAAGTAAAAGTCCTGCATTCAAAATGTTACTCAAGTAAAAGTCGAAAAGTAATGGCATTCAAATATAGTTAAAGTACCAAAAACTAAAAGTAGTCATTGTGCAGCTTGGTCCATTTCAGAATAATATATATGATATGTTTTATAATTATTGATCATTAAAGTGTTCTCAGAGCTGGTAAAGTTGCAGCTAGTTTGAATGACTTTGTATACTGCAGGGTAGCTTGTGTTAAAAAAACACAATCCAAAAGACACTACAAAAGAGAGATTAACATAAAAGAATGTTGCTTAAAATATGTAATTGGGAGGATTAGGAGTGGGTATTGGCACTTTAAAAGCCCACTAACCCTTATATACATAACCCTTACAGACTGTCTTCACTGTGATTTATGTCAGTCGCACTGAGACTGATTGAGCTGTTGCTTCAGCCCAGGGGTGAGTGGAGTGTTAATCTTATGGAATCAAGTTGGTGCCATTAAGATCAAGCAACACTTCTTCAGTGTCACGCAAAAATAAGAGTTTGAGAGAAAATAAAACTCAAGAAAATGTCATCTCATAAGTAAAACGTATAACTTGTAAACAAATCACTATTTAATCTCAGCCAAACCTTTGTTTTATTCCTAAAATAATGAAGTTGGAAGTGAGTCAGCTGATAGTAAATGACTGCAAATACTGATATTGTCCATTTCAGACCTATTGGGTTTCCCCTCATGAAGCCAACTGTCCCTCAGTGTCTCCCCCGTTAAAAGGCTCATCTGCTGCCGTCCTGACAGCTGCACAGGAGACAGCAGCAGACTGCTCCAAAAAAAAACAGTTAAACTGCACTCACAAATGGCAAACTGCGCCGGGCTGCACTTATAAATAGCTGTGTTTGTTCTGGCCTGAAACAGTGCAAGAGGGGCTGGGCCCGGACCCCTCCGTCCCCACGGGGATCACGTTTGGACTTGACCGGATCTTGGACAGTGGTTCATCAGAGGCGCTGACAGCTCCGCTCATAAAAAACATAAATCACGTTATGTATCATTTCCTTCCAGGATCGAGGAGTCCCTCTACACACACACACACACACACATACACACACACACACACACACACACACACACACACACACACACACACACACACACACACACACACACACACACACACACACACACACACACGCTGCATACTCTCTGGGGTCTGTGGGATTTTCCGGACTTCACACCTGCTTCAGACAAGACACGGTAGTGGAAGAAGTGTTCACATGCTTAACTTGAGTGCCAATACATTATTGTCAAAATACTTAATTACAAGTACAAATCTGAGTTTTTGTAAAATATTTAAATAATTTGACTATTTTTGTGACAAAAAGATTTAGTTTACTAGTTACATTTTTAGAGATCCATTTTGTTAAAAGGAGCTAAAGATGTTGAACAAATGAAGCGGAGTACAATTACATTATGTCCATTTTTAAATGTAGTGGAGAAGAAGTAAAAAGTAGCATAGAAATGAAATACTTATAAAGTAGTACCTCAAAATTGTACTTGAGTAAATGTACTTAGTTACTTCCCACCTCTGAAATTGAACACATATTTTTCTGCTTCGTGTTTCCCTGGAGGATATCAGGCCCTCTTTTGGACCTCCAGCTATAATCGGTCATTTGCTGTGACAATCGGGCCTTATCAGTGCAGGAAGAGGTATATACATTTCCTCCAGTGGCCTGCAGCCAAAATAACTTAAAGACAAGCAGCTTTTTTCCTCACAAAAAACAAAATTTCATAGGCTATTAATCATCCGGGAAAGATACACAGTGAAACGTCTACGGACAACAGACAGGAAATTATTAATGTGCTCAACATGAATGAACATATGGTGTTCAGGAACAGGAGAACGCCCGTGGGATATCCGAGGGAGAGTCCGGCCACAAAGACTGTGCCCAAAACAAGAGCTTAAGAAGGGGGGAAGGGGGGGGGGGGGTTAGCGAGCCATGGCTGCCACAGCTCAACTGCAGCGACAGGTGTGGAGGAGTGACAGGGAACAATAGCCGGGTTTAACTACTGTGGGCACAGAATGAGAACATCACACATTAGCGAGAGCCGAGGAAATACAAGCCTTTTTTTAAAGTTGGAACAGTTGTCTTGGTTCACTCAGTGCACTCTGAGCGGTGTGAAGAACATTTACTGAGCGTACTGTTTTAAACTTGGCATTGTATGCTGCTTTATACTTCATTCCAAATTCAAGTTTACTATGCTACAATTCTTTGAAAGCTAGTTAGTATTTACATAAAAACATGATAGGCTAAAAGCTTATAAAGAGCAATACATTGTTACATATCAAAGAGGCCCTATTATGCTTTTGGGGGTTTCCCAACAGTGTGTTTTAGTATAGGTTTTAGTGCATGTAAATGGTCTGCAAAGGCTAAAATCCTTGAGGGAGTTTCTTTTCCCAGCATACTTAAACTCACAACAGGGTAAAAGTAGACACATTGGTTTTTAAATTAGGTTTTGAACCTTGTTAGCGGCACGGCTCTCTGGACCAGATTTCTCTCAAAAGGATTATTTTAATGTCGTTTGTCCACCTCATCATAAAATGAGATGCAATAACTCTCCATGTAGTTTCTTAATTAAACATTTTAATATGTGCATTGCTTTGATTTCAATCCAAACATCTGCAATTCCCACTTCTTTCCTTGCCCCCAGATTCATCTTGTGACCCTTATGATCCGTCTAATGATTCATTTGATTTTTTAAGCCTCCAGTCAAAGATGTTATTTGTAATAGGAGTTCTGCATTGGAGCACTCTGTTTGCTTGACTCTAAGCAGCCCTCTTCCTCCCCCTGCAACCCTGATTTACCGTACAGAGTTTTGGAAAGGAGCTCTGCTGTTAAAAGTAGGGATGAAGTAAAAGTTTTTGTGATTACTAATCCTCAGCAGCCATGGAAGCAGAGAGGTGCAGACCATATAAGTGCAGGGGAAGAAGGCAGACATTACTGCGCTTTTAAAGAGTCCTCTCCTGCTGATGTTCAGGTGTATATCAGTATGTCGTGTCTCTACTTTAAAGAGTCCTCTCCTGCTGATGTTCAGGTGTATATCAGTATGTAGTGTCTCTACTTTAAAGAGTCCTCTCCTGCTGATGTTCAGGTGTATATCAGTATGTAGTGTCTCTACTTTAAAGAGTCCTCTCCTGCTGATGTTCAGGTGTATATCAGTATGTAGTGTCTCTACTTTAAAGAGTCCTCTCCTGCTGATGTTCAGGTGTATATCAGTAGTGTCTCTACTTTAAAGAGTCCTCTCCTGCTGATGTTCAGGTGTATATCAGTATGTAGTGTCTCTACTTTAAAGAGTCCTCTCCTGCTGATGTGCAGGTGTATATCAGTATGTAGTGTCTCTATTTTAAAGAGTCCTCTCCTGCAGATGTTCAGGTGTATATCAGTATTTAGTGTCTCTACTTTAAAGAGTCCTCTGCTGCTGATGTTCAGGTGTATATCAGTATGTAGTGTCTCTACTTTAAAGAGTCCTCTGCTGCTGATGTTCAGGTGTATATCAGTATGTAGTGTCTCTACATGTCTCCATGCTTTAATGTTCAAAAAGCTCTTTATTTTTCTCATACAGTCTGTGCTGCAGCACATCTTTTCACCCTCTGTCTGAAACCAGAGCCCAGTCCGCTCTGATTGGTTAGCTGGCCGGCTCTGTTGTGATTGGTCAACCGCTTAGAGATGTCCCACCCCTTTAAAACCTGTCACGTACAATGTGTTGGAGCGTTAGCCAATAGCAGTTATGTTACTCTGATCTGGAAATCTGAGATTGTAGCCTTTGCAGACCATTTACATGCACTATAACCTACTGTATATAACACACTACAGGGAAGGGAGAACCACCACCGCCTCTTTAATTTAAACATATGTAGCCATGACAGAGTTCCTGTTAAGACGTGTTTATTATATCTGTGAGGCGCATTAACCTCTGAAGTGAGCAGTGCTCCTTGTTAAAAGGAAAAGGCTCGAGGTCCTGGTTTGTTTCATGTCCCAGAGTGCTGCTGGCCTGTGTCTTTTGTCACCTGGACTTACCGTCTGAGCCCTTGAATGTCCCCGAGCTCTTCACAGGTTTCCCGCAGTAATCCCTTTAATACCCCGCTACTTTTGATGAGCATTTCGAAACGTTTCTCAAGGCCGCCTGGATGTATTTCAAAGAGACAAAGGGAAACCGGAGCCAGTTGCCACCTCTCTTTCTTCGGCTTACAGTTACACCTCATAATACATAGGCACATTCAGAGCGGAAAATAACTACACCCTGTGGGAACAATAAAACAAAACTAATCAATTATACTGTAACATGGTCGTTATTGTGTTTGTAAGGTGTGTGCATGGGAATAAGGAAAGTGACGTCGCCCTGTTTCGGCCAGAAAACGCTTCACAGTGCAGCCAAGAGGTGAAAGGAGAAGGAAAACTGTGATTTATTCGTAAGGAGAGTTATTGTTGATCATGTTTCAAGGTGGAGCTTCTTCGGCTCACTTAGCCAATTTGCAGACATTTAAGGGGAACCGGAGATCTTAACACATAAAGATGTCGAGATGTGTAACTGTTAAGTAATGCCTCAGCTATTTGACCCAGCGAAGCAGACTGATTGGTGAGGACTGTCTTACCAGTCTGATTTGCTATTTTAAACAAAAAGTCAGTGAGATGAAATTGGCTTAGCCCTTTGATTTAAAAGGTCTGAATGAGCTCCCATGCAGCTACATTAAATCAGCCTTAATACCTTTATGTAAGCTGGAGCCAAGGACTGTAGTTCAACCTATCTTCAAAGGTTCGCTCAGAAATAGACTGAGAAAAAAAAGGAGGGTCACAAATATTTGCTGGCAGCCGGGCTTAAGAATGTCATACACACACACACACACACACACACACAGGTCTGCAGGGTCGCGGCTGGGGACACAGCAGGGTGCTCAGGATTAAAACAGATCAAAACAAAGTTAATAACTGCTAACGAGAGCCCGGGACACCCTGGGGACTCGGTCCCTGTGCAAGACCGAGTCCAAACACTCCTCTCTGCTCACTCTTTTGTTTCACTGTCTCACCAAATCTGCTCTCACATGTAGGAGCTTTGCTTGTGCAGGGAAGCAAGACAAGTGTGTGTGGTGCTTTGAAGTTTAGATAGATTTAAAAATGACTTGGCCAATTTGTGGTGTGGTTTTTGACGTATCATTTCGAACATTTTCAGGATCAAAAATGGCAGTTTTTAGTTTAAACTTTGAAATCGTCCCAAAATGCATCAGCCCAACGGGAGTAGAAATGTGGCCAGTGGCCAGTAAATGAGAACGGCCATTTTTGATCCTGTAAATGTCAGAAATGGATGGTGAACCACCAAAACCACTCAGAGATCATCCAAATTGGCCAAGCCACATTAGTCTGCATGTTAATTAATGGCACTTATGCTAATTGTGCAAATTGCCCAACATATGCAAAGAAACATCCGGCAGTTTCTCTGTGCTGGGAGTGGGGACACTACTATAGATTACTATTATGAAACTTTGGTGTGCTCAACATTTCCGGGTTCACAACAGGACTCTGAGCTGACAAACAGACAAGACTTTAAATATGACTTCCATATTTGAACGTGTCCTCTCTTGTCCCTGCAGTGCCTATCTACGTGCCGTTCCTGATCGTGGGCTCCGTGTTCGTGGCGTTCATCCTGGTGGGCTCCGTGGTGGCCGTGTGCTGCTGCCGCTGCCTGCGCCCCAAACAGGAGCTCTCATCAGGCGGAGCATCAGGGGGGGGGTCCGGCGGTGGGGGGCGCCTCCTGGAAACCATCCCTATGATGTCCAGCGCCGGGACCTCCAGGGGTTCCTCGTCCCGTCAGTCCAGCACAGCCACGTCCTCCAGCTCCTCTGCCCCCCCCACCGCCCCCCGACAGAACCCCCCTCAGATGATGAGGGCCCAGGCCTCCTGCTGCCTCCCCCCCGACGCCAGCGTCTTCGTCAACATGCCCACCAACTTCTCCATGCTCAACTGCCAGCAGGCCACGCAGATCATGCCCCACCAGGGACAGTTTCTGCACCCGCAGTACATCGGGTACGCCCACCCGGCCGCCACATTCATGGACCCCACTCAGGGGGGGTACAGACCCCTGCAGTCCCCCTGCCCCCCTCCCAACATGGGGTGTATTGTCAATGACCAGAAATACCCTGCAGTGACTGTGTGACGAGACTGCAGACCACTTTGTTGTGAAGTTGAACCTGTGAGGGGGGGCCGCGCCAGAGACTTTTACAGTGGAAAAGAAACTGAAGGACTGGTGAAGCTGTTGCTGGCTGCAGGCCCACCTCTCCATTGTGTGTTTTGTGTGTCTGTTTAGTGTCATGTGATCTCCTGACTAAGATGATGGATGCATAGACAATTTTCTGTCTCGATGCAAAGACAAAACTGCATAAAGGAGGATTTACAGCCCAGGTGGGGGACCGTGCACGGCTCACTCAAATAAATCTGTGCGAGAGTGAGAGTGGGAGTGAGTGATGACTGCATGATTTATAGCAGCGAAATGAATGAAAAGTGGATATACAGTAGAAACAAAACAAAGTTATGACCACATGCTGTTTTCATGCCATCTGCACTTGTGAACGGCTCATACGTGCAGTGTGTTTGTTTGTGTTGAACGTGTGCAGAGATGATTGTACTGTATGTGTGAGTTAGTGGGAAGTGTGGAGGGATGTGGTCGTGTGAGTGAACTGTGTGTAATGGGAAATGCAGGTGGTGTAATGTGAAAGGCAGTCGCCGTCTCCCTGCAGACCCTTTCAACTGTAATGAAGTGAACACAGGACGCAGACTGTGACGCTCCACCCTGCCATACAACCCCCCCTGAATAAAACCCCACAAACCGGAGCGGAAACACGGACAATTTAAATATCCAGCCAAGACTCACAGTTAATGTACCTTAAAAGTGAGAGGCAGGTTAATTATACATTGCAAACGGCCCTCTTCACTACTCAGAGGTGTGTGTGTGTGTGTGTGTGTGTGTGTGTGTGTGTGTGTGTGTGTGTGTGTGTGTGTGTGTGTGTGTGTGTGTGTGTGTGTGTGTGTGTGTGTGTGTGTGTGTGTGTGTGTGTGTGTATGCGCGCATATGTGTATTTAACACTGCCACAGTTCAGTGCGTTAGCCGAGGGCAAGGGCAGCTCTGACTCATTATTTCCCACTTAAGAAACAGCACAGAAATGGCACGTTTTGGGCTTTTTAATCCAAGAAAAATAAGTCTGTTTTCCTCTGTTGTGCAGCTAACAGGTCATTCAGTAACATGCAACTTGAGGAATGTGCTGCTCCACTGAGCTGCAGACTGAGATGTCCCAAAGTACTGAAACTGTGTGTGTACGGCCGAGCACAAAGTCTGTAACTCACTACCGACAGATGTATGAAAAGTGGTCCATTTTGATGTCATTTTTCATATGAATTCAAAAAAAATAAACAACTTTTAAACAGAAACCAGTGTGTTGAGCGCTAATGTGTTTCACCTACAGGCGTAAGCATAGCCTATATCAGGGAAGGCTTTGTTTGGAGTACATGAGATTTACATACACACACTTGGTTAACAAAGAGACACATCTGTGAGGTGAACGGGTTTTACACAAAGAACTGTCTCACACTCTTAATCCTCTTGAAACACAAACAACTTCATGGTTAAGCTATCAGAAACACTCATTACGCACATTCACACACAGCTCTACCACCCACAGTGGATACCTGTCCATCACAAAGAGAGGAGGAGGAACAATAAAACACAACAATGGCCGCTTTTAAAGCTACGACCCTGAGGAGGTGCAGCTCTGGGAGCCTCCTGCAGGATAATGTGGAAAGTGGAGTCACAGGGGAGGAGTTGTAAAGCAGAAACGGCTCGATGGATTCTCCATACGGGAGCAGCTGTAACAGTTTGGGCTGGGCCTCGTCCAGGAAGGTGGGTGGGAAAGAGAGGGGGGGGGGGGGGTATTAATCGTCTAATGCTGTCTGCGGTGACTCTCAGGAGCTTTGAGACGGAGCGTGGGACAGGCTTGAAATCAAACGCATATCATGTCAAATCAAGCCTTTTCTCCCTCTAACTGGCTAGTGTACTTGCCGGCATTGTACCACAAAGTTTGATGTTAGAAATGTATAGTGGGGGTCCCCAGCACATAGAAACTGCCTGATGCTAACTTGCATATTTTGGGCAATTTGCACAATTAGCAGATACAGTTGCGCTAATTAGATTTAAATTGCATTATAGCCTATGCTTTTAAAAATGGCTTGGCCGATTGGGTACATTTTGGTGTGGTTTTGGAGGTTATTGAGGATGCTAGGTCAATTTCTGACATTTTCAGGGTATAGAAATGGACGTTTTAACCAGAAAGTGTCTATATCTGCACTCTCGGTGGGATTATGAGTAGTGTTGCAACCATTGGATATTGAGAGCACAAGATGAAAAGTATAACCTCAACTGTGGACAATTTTTTTGCCCAACATTTGCAGGTTAGCATCTGGTAGTTTCTATATGCTGGGGACCCGTATACATTTCATAATGAAACTTTGGTGTACTCAACATTTCTGAGTTCACAATAGGAGTCTGAGCTGCAAACGTTATGAAGCCAGAGTCTGAAGAAAAACACACACCTGATCACATGACAGCGTACAGTGAAGACACGGAGACATTGGTTCAGGCCATGGATTGATTAGATTTAATGATTAGGACTTGGATGGACAACCCCCTTCTCCCACCCTTCACTCTTTCTCACTTGCATTCCTGAATCAGTGTCTCCACACACACACACACACACACACACACACACACACACACACACACACACACACACACACACACACACACACACACACACACACACACACACACACACACACACACACACACACACACACACACACACACACACACACACACACACACACACACACACACACACACACACACACACACACACACACACACACACACACACACACACACACACACACACACACACACACACACACACACACACACACACCCCAGAGCAACACATGATCCAGTCTCTATCAGATCCCTTCTGTTTCTGTATTAGTTCAAGTAAAATATTCCCTCTATGAGTACAAAAACAGGAATGAATGAAAAGAGGAAAACACATTACACATTAATGTCCACTTTAATAATAATAATAATGATAAAAAAAGTAAAGAAACCGTCCCGTTGAAAGTGGAAATCCAACACAAGTGAAGGAGGAAGCTCTAATGCCTGTCAGCTGACATCAGAAATCACAGGAGCGGTCGGAAAACAACAACAGGAAACAAAGATTTTATTTAAAAACTGGCCAAGACGAGGGGGAGGCGATGCGTGGAGGCTGCAGAGCAGGGGGGGGGGAGATAGATACGGAGATAATGGGGGAGAGATATGGAGATAATGGGGGAGATATAAGCAGCAGGGTGGTGGTCCGGCGTGGCGTTCAGCCTCAGTGGCATCTCTGTGGTGTTTGGCAGTGAGGCTCGCTGCTGCGATCAGTAGAAGGGGGTGGAGGGGGGGCGGGATGGGGTTCAGGGCTCGGGTCCTTCCCTCCCTCTCTTTTCAAGGAATTCATCAGTGTGTGTGTTTATTTTGACTTCCCCTCCCCTCCTGTGATGACAGACAAGCTAAACCCACCTCCTGAGACGAGATGAAGCGAATACACACACATGCACACAAACACGGCAGCGCCAACGCGTGCACACACACATGCACAGGCGGATACACACACGTAGGGATATACACACAGTGGCATGGAGCAAACCCAGTCTGAAGGGTATACGGATATGAGGAGCAGTCTCTGAGTTTGACTCGTCATGTCTGTGCGTGGTTATGATTGCTCATGCCTGTGCAGCTTAGTGTTTTTTTTCCCGTATAGTCGGCCTTCTCTCGAGTCTACGGCCTCCACGCCTGACCGTGAGCCCCTCCCCCGGGCGAGGGTCCAGTTCCAGTAAGGCCACAACAGGGGGTCAGTCACCCGCGGGAGGGTGTCACATGAGTCTGTCTCCGCTGTCACCTTGGTAACCGTTGCTAGCGGTGAGCTGAAGCCGTGGTCAGGGGTGGGGCTAGAGGCTGGGGCGTTCGCGCGTGGTGTCGTAGGAGCGGACCATCTCGGACTGGGACACCACACCGTGCTCCTCTTGAGAGAAGGCGTATCCATCTGCAGAGGGACAAGAGGGGGGGGGGGGGGGACGTTTAAATGACTTGTTTATGTATTAAACTGCTCTCTACTTCAGTTCTTCTGGTGTTTGTGTGCTTAAGAAATTACCTTAAGGTCATGTGCACATACATTTTGGGTCAGGGTTACTCAGATTCTGGAAAAAATATAAGATGCCCTGTGACCCCGGGGTTATGTACTCGGGCTTGATTCCAGATAGTATCATTGAAAATAAAGATTGTTACGCTTTTTAAAATCCTTATTACTTGCAGGTAAGGAGCTGGTTTGAAAGTGACCCTCCTGCACTGGGTCAGTGGCTGTACGTATATACTATGGAAATACTGACCTACTGTCTAACAACTGAAGCAGAGACCTGTGAACATCGCTGGGAAAAATGTACTTTATAAAAGGGATAAGAGAAGCTGTGAATGTGGAATAGTGTGGTCCCCCGTTTAGTCTTTTCTTTTAATCAGTTTCTGTGTGTGTTGTGTTTGTCATTTGAAAAATAAAAAGGAACAAAACTGTTGCTACGATCCTGAACATCTGAAAAAGTTCCCAACGTTTGATATGCGGCCAAAAGGATTTAGGAAATGTTTACATCGAGATCAAATCAGATGTCATACAGAGAGGGACTCTTTCAGAGAACCTGGCAACCTGTGGCATGTGCTATTTAAAAATAGAAGTGAACAGTTCTAACAGGGTAACTAATATATACTATCACATGTCAACACCTTTTAACCTATGGGATTAACTGTGCTGCATTTCAGATGTCGTGTTAGTCCGATGTTTCTTCTTGTCTGTTTTGCTGTATTTCTATCCCACTAACAAACAGATGATAAAAGAAACTAAACCAAATATGTGTGTATTGTTGGTTTGCATAACTTTGTGCATGTGTTTCTTTCCAAAAACTGGGAATTGTTTTGACAATTTCTTGTTTCTTGGCGACACAAGATAGAGACATGCCTTTCTCTCTTCCTCTCTGCATAGTTTACCAGCTTCTCAAATGACACCCTGAATAAGTTCAGAAGCAAACTAAACTTCTCTACATCCATACTTTAAGACTTTACTTCATGCACAAACGGAAACCCAACTGTTTGATGGTATTACTACAGTATCTGTGAGAGGACACTCACGTGACACAGTCTGCTGCACCGAGTTGGAGCGTCCCACGGTTGAAGGCGCTTTTCTAAAGACTCTTGTCAGCAGATGGGCTCGTTCGTTTAGACTGCAGAGAGAGGGAAGAAGGATCAGTAACATGGCAGATCAATACTAAATAATCAGCAATCAAAGAGAGAATATCATCACTATTGACACTACTGCACGACACCATCACAAGCTACAGGGGGGATGGTCATATCGATGTCTTGGTGAAACATGTTTGCTGCTTTTTAAAAAAGACATTTAAATCAAACTAATGTCTTAATTTCCCAGAGACAATCTCTCACCCTCAAATTGTCCTTCAGCAAGACACTTAAGGACGTAAGCTAACGTACATTCCTCCTTCTCAGATCATGAGCAAACCGAATATGAGGGGATTCAAATCCAGAACGTTGGGATTGGATACCGACGGCTCCTGACTATGCAATTGAACCCACGGAAAGTCATAAAGTGGCTGCAGGCTAACAGGACATCCACAGTAAACTATTCCCCCCCCCCCCCACTCCGCTCCTCGCTCCTCTCTTCTCCCCCTTTCCGAGCAGAAGACTGGATCCTGTGTTCGGAGACCACACGCCGTCATGGCTCCTCTCCTCCTGTGACCAAAAATAACTAAGCCCTTTCCAGATATTGCACAACACACACACACACACACACACACACACACACACACACACACACACACACACACACACACACACACACACACACACACACACACACACACACACACACACACACACACACACACACACACACACACACACACACACACACACACACACACACACACACACACACACACACACACACACACACACACACACACACACACACACACACACACCTATGATTACCTCTATTAAAGTTATTAAGCAGAGGCGTTGGATGTTAATGTGTGGACAGTGGCCTCGTACGAAAGTCCCTTGAAATAATACGTGTTCTAAACTCATCTGCCCTGGGAGCATTACATTAACACCACGCTGGCTCTTGAGATGATCAACGGAGTCGTGATGGGCCTCAGCCAGCCTTCCCAAGATTAGGATTTGGAAATTCCTCATACTGTATGTGACTTTTGGGAACGATCTCTAAATAAAGAAACCAGCAGAGCGGCTCTGAAGTTTCCTATAGAAGTTTTAAATGTCTGCTAGATAGATGACAGTGCTGAGTGGATGATAACATAATAAATGGTGCAGGACGAGCAGATGAAAGGCTCATGCTTCAGTTCTTTAATGTTCCTTTGTGATATAAAAAAGCCCAGGGATGTGCTCCGTCTGAGCTCTCCCCTCGAGACGCTCTCCCTACCTTTCCCATGTCTACCAACTACAAACACAGATGTGCTTTTCCCCCCTTTCTGCTCCATTGCTTTGGAGAGGACCCATTTCTTTTTTCCCCCCTGGGTTTTACAAGCAGGGTTAGTCGGGGACGGGGCCTTGTGTGGGGTAGCAGTTTGGTTACCTTGAAAACACACCTCATGCTAAACCGGCTCTGAGAGAGAAGCTTACTCTGTGACTCACTACCAGCTGCATCTTTATTATAATGAGTCATATTAGAAGAATATTATATAAAAAAAGAAAATCCTTTTTGGCAAACTGTGGTGGAGAAAGTACTCAGACGCTTGATTTAATACAAGTATTCGTATCACAGTGCAAAAATACTTACTTTTTCATTAAAAAAATGTATGTAACTTTTAATCAAAATTGTATTTTTTAGGAGACTTTCGTCTAACTCTAGTGACACAACACGACTACATCACACAGAGAGAAACACGAACACAGCCAGAAACACACCAGGTCTGTACAGCAGCTCACATTGAGCCACCTGTGTTCCACAGATGAAGGAATGGAGGAGAAATGGAAATAAGCAGAGAAATGAAATGTAAAAATGAAACCGAGGATAAAGGGGAAGGAGTGATTTAATGAAAGGTCAACAGAGGGAGGTGTGAACTCATTTAGTGGGGAAACAGGTGAAGGTCACTCCAGAGCCGTTTGAGGTCACACAGTAAACCCAAAAACTACCTCTGTGATCATGTGACAGCTGGGGCTCTACGGGACCTCAGCCTTGGCTTCGGCCCTGTGGACGACGCCACCGGGGAGTTAGAAATATATTTAGTTCCACAAACATACCTGCTATGGTGACTTTATTGGGTCCATCTATACAATTTAATGCAACACGATACAGCAGTTCTGCCACACATTATCCTTAAAGAGGCTTATTATGACCTTTTTGGTATTAAATGTGTTAAAGAGTCCTATCCTGCTGATGTTCAGGTGTATATCAGTATGTAGTGTCTCTACTTTAAAGAGTCCTCTCCTGCTGATGTTCAAGTGTATATCAGTATGTAGTGTCTCTACTTTAAAGAGTCCTCTCCTGCTGATGTTCAGGTGTATATCAGTATGTAGTGTCTCTACTTTAAAGAGTCCTCTCCTGCTGATGTTCAAGTGTATATCAGTATGTAGTGTCTCTACTTTAAAGAGTCCTCTCCTGCTGATGTTCAGGTGTATATCAGTATGTAGTGTCTCTACTTTAAAGAGTCCTCTCCTGCTGATGTTCAGGTGTATATCAGTACGTAGTGTCTCTACTTTAAAGAGTCCTCTCCTGCTGATGTTCAGGTGTATATCAGAATGTAGTGTCTCTACTTTAAAGAGTCCTCTCCTGCTGATGTTCAGGTGTATATCAGTATGTAGTGTCTCTACTTTAAAGAGTCCTCTCCTGCTGATGTTCAGGTGTATATCAGTATGTAGTGTCTCTACTTTAAAGAGTCCTCTCCTGCTGATGTTCAGGTGTATATCAGTATGTAGTGTCTCTACTTTAAAGAGTCCTCTCCTGCTGATGTTCAGGTATATATCAGTATGTAGTGTCTCTACTTTAAAGAGTCCTCTCCTGCTGATGTTCAGGTGTATATCAGTATGTAGTGTCTCTACTTTAAAGAGTCCTCTCCTGCTGATGTTCAGGTGTATATCAGTATGTAGTGTCTCTACTTTAAAGAGTCCTCTCCTGCTGATGTTCAGGTGTATATCAGTATGTAGTGTCTCTACTTTAAAGAGTCCTCTCCTGCTGATGTTCAGGTGTATATCAGTATGTAGTGTCTCTACTTTAAAGAGTCCTCTCCTGCTGATGTTCAGGTGTATATCAGTATGTAGTGTCTCTACTTTAAAGAGTCCTCTCCTACTGATGTTCAGGTGTATATCAGTATGTAGTGTCTCTACTTTAAAGAGTCCTCTCCTACTGATGTCCAGGTGTATATCAGTATGTAGTGTCTCTACTGTGACATGTCTCCATGCTTTAATGTCCAAAAAGCTCTGGTCTGCTCTGTTGTGATTGGTCAACCGCTTAGAGATGTCCCGCCCCTTAGCCTATCACGTACAATAGCATAATAGAGAAACTCCATCTGGAGGGAACACCAGGATTTGAGCCCTTGCAGACCATTTACAAGCACTAAAACCTATATAAGGAAAGGGAAACCCCCCAAAAGCACAATAGGGCCTCTTTAAATGAACACCTCTCTGACAGAGTCAACCAAAACGTTATTAAATCTTTGTAAAGATAACATGTCTTACTCTGCTGCTGTATTGAGTTGCATCAAATGTTACAGTCGTACCCAACATAGTGGCCTCAGTGCTAATATAAAAACATAATGGCTAACACATGGATTAAAACACCTTCAAATAAATCATAAAAAATATGATGTAGGTGTGATCCTTTGATGCTCTTCAGCACTGTACATACCTGCGCCCGCTGGCGTCCCGCAGCACGGCGGCCCCCGGGTCCACAGCCCGGGCCTCCAGCTCCTGCACCTCCTCCAGCAGAGACTTCCTCACCGTGCGCCGGGTGCTGAGAGCAGGAAGAAGCCCGTCAGACATCATGCAGGAAACTTTGAGTGTTACTTTGCCGACACGTGTGATTCATAACCTAAAGTGCGCGCGAGTGTTGACACAGACTCAATATGGGTTATGTAAACGCCTCGCTTCAGCTAAATAGCCTCAGTATGGATTTCCAACGTATTTATATTAAATGTGTTCTACTTACGCGATCCAGGCGAAGTCTTTGAGTAAACACGCAGCCGGCACCAGGATCAGACCCAGCCAGAAGTACCAGCACTGCATCACCTTGCCAGCCTGCAGGGACAACACACAGGCTCCTTTATTTCACTCGCATATTCATTCAGATCCAGTATCGAGTCATTTTTCAAACACATGTGGAAACGGCAAAGAGGAGACAAAGCACATTGAGAGCCTTTCAGAGCGTTGAGTACTTCAGACGTTAGCTTAGCATATTTACAGCTTCTTCACGCACCAAATGCTGGAATTAGGAGATGAAATGGTAAAATTGCTCTGACTCTGCAGTCCATCCTTATCGACCTCTGACCCCCTCCTCAGTGTGTCTCCAGGCATTAATCGTGCATCTAACCACTGTCTCAATTTGCCCATCTGCCATGACTCTCACTCCTACTCACTCCTTTCTCCTGTGGCTCCCTGTAATCTCACTCTTTCACAACCTCCTTTCATTATTAGTGAGGTATCTCCTGCTGCCTGTCCCCGCCTGTTACTGTTAATCCCTCCATTTCAAATGTATTATCCTTCAGTTATCTGCAGGAGCTCTGTGGTGTTTCACAAGTCTTTGTCTCAGGGCGGTTACGTTTAAGGCAATAAATGCCCCATAACCCCCCTCCCCGAAAAAAAGAAATTCGATTTAAAGAGAATGTGAAATTAAACCGTATTGTAATCTGAACATGGACCTGGATGCACTTCTTTAACTTTCTTTTGGTATTTTATTTTCTTCTTGTCCTGGAATTGACTTTTTTCAATCCTACCTTGAAACCTGAAGTATGCGTATATATATATATATATATATATATACACACACACACACACACACATGTGTACATACATATGTGTGTATATATATCTATATGTCTGTATTTATATA
>NC_136911.1:20456807-20494307 GCF_949606895.1 Notothenia rossii | reverse complement strand
TGTACACCATATTTCCAACAAATAGGTAGTCATTTCCCTGACCGCTGCTGAACGGGGCGTCTGTGGGAAACACACACACACACCTCATGACAAAGTGAAACCAGCCAGAATTATGGGCATTTGCACGAGTTACTCAGGCGTGTTTCTTACCATGCTCTAACATTTTGAGAGGAAACCAAAAGAGAATAATTGAATGAATCAGTGCATTGATACAAGTCCCCCAGAACACCTGAGAGACAGAAAGAGAGGGGAGGGAAAGTGAAACAAGTCAGTAGAGAGTAATGCCAAAGCACATATATGCCCCCACACACACCTTCCACTGTGTTCCTGCCATCAGAAGTGCCCTCCACACACACTCCCACACATACAGTAGGTTGGGTTGCTAGTGTACCGTCCAAAATGAAAGACTTCATTATTCCTATGACTCTCATTAGGCGTTGCCATGGAAACATCCCAGTCCCCTATGCCACTCTTGTTTACTCGCCGGCGTCCCAAACAAACAGTAGGCATCACCCGTCAATCCCACAGGGCCCGCAAGGCAGGACGAGTCGAAGGCAGAGGTGAGGTGTGTGTGCGCGTGTACCTACCTTGGTGTTGAAGCCCTCAGCATTCTGGGTGATTCGGTAGAGCTGCGGGAAGCGGAGCATGTTCTGTTGGCTGCACGGCCGGTCAAATATTCCCAGAGTGAACGGGGGCAGTGCGGTAAATATCTGCAACACACAACAAACACACACAGACATTAAAACACACATTGACAATCAGCAGTGGCATTAAAGAGGCCCTATTATGATTTTGGGTTATATGTAATTATTTGCAGTTAAGTGATCTGCAAAGGCTAAGAATCCCAACGTTCCTGAAACTCCTCCATACGACTCCTTTGTTTACTTCCATTAAATCGCTATGTACCACTTCTATTGGCTAGCCTTTCAACACATTGTACGTGATAGGTTAAGGGGCGAGACATCTCTAAGCGGTTGACCAATCACAACAGAGCCGGCCAGCTAACCAATCAGAGCAGACTGGGCTCTGGTTTCAGACAGAGGGTGAAAAGAGGTGCTGCAGCACAGACAGTATGAGAACAATAAAGAGCTTTTTGAACATTAAAGGTGACCTATCATGCAAAATGCACTTTTGTACGTCTTGTATACATGAATATGTGTCCCCGGGGTTCCAGGGAACTCACCAAGTGTCAGAAAACACAACGCTCTCTATTTTCCTCCATACCCAAATCTCTTAAAAAGGGGCTGCAACGGATCTGATCCAGACTGATCCAGATTTGAACACTTCTATGACGTCACAGAAGTGGCGCTACGGCTATTGGGCCAACTCCACCAATCAGGAGGAGACAGCCACGGACATTGCCGTTGGAAAGCGCTGGAGACGCTGTAGTACATATGCCAGGCCTGTAGATGGTGCTGTTCTCACAGAATCAGCCCATGATGCAAAGACAGTGTTAAATTGAGCGAAATGAAGAATGGCTAAAATGCATGATCTGTTTGGTATTTTGAAAAATAAAAAGTATAAATATGCCTTATATAGGTATGGTCCTACACTATATTATTCAAATATAGCATGATAGGTCCACTTCAAAGCATGGAGACATGTAGAGACACTACATACTGGGTGTTTCTCAATGTCAAGGAAGGCTGCTCCAGAGCCACTATTTCAAGGATGCTACGCCATCGGGGTCCCGCCGTAGCGAGAAATTTCGCTCATGTGTATCCTCCGCGGTCTTAAAATCCCCACAATGCTTTGCGCAAAGACCAATTTCCCAAAATCTGTGGCGGAAAATTGAAGGCGGGGCCTCTCATATGACGCACTTGCTCGCCTGTTCCACTCTTTGTTTTCCGAATGCCAGGAAGGATTCTTGCCTAGCTTCTGAAGGAAGTGACTCGGAAGACATGTCCTACCAAGGAAGCGTCCTCGACATTGAGAAACACCAACTGATATGAACCTGAATGAGAATAATAGGGCCTCTTTAAAAGGAATTCCATAAAGCCTGAAGGTATTTGCAGACAGTCGGACGTATTCACTAACAGCTGGCACTAAAACAGAAAAAACTCTGCATGCAAACAAACATTTCTGGCTGAGATTAAGAGACAACGTGGAGAGAGATTGATGTTGAGATAGCAAGAGAGCGAAAGACACACTTAAGGTGAACAGGGAGGGGGAGAGACTGAGTGGAGGAATGGAAAAGAGTTAGGGCGGGTACTCACCACGTTGTAGAGGCCTATACACCAGCGCTCAAAAAGGATCTGTCCGGAGAACCCGTTCACAAAGGCGAACCAGAGCTGGGACACAAAGAGAGGGATGAGAGGGGATGAGAGGGACAATGGCGGAGGTACATCTGCCTTAGGGAGGTACTGATAGTGGAAACAGCAGCAGGACATGGCCAAATGTGTGCCTCTGTTTACAAAATGAGAGGTTCACACGAGGAACATTTTGTACTTTATAGCGTCAGAGGAAACCAGGAATCCCAACGGTGTCTGTCACTTTAATGACGTTTCAGTCGTTCAGAAGGTAAGATCATGAAATGTAAATCAAAGTGTATCATAGGTCAACTTTTTTAAATCAGTTCCAAACAATGGTTGATTTCTGTTGCATTTAAGTCAATAGTACTCTTTGTAAAATGTCTTTATGTGTTGGTATTTATTGTAGTGTAATTGTAGTGTTTTCTTCCTGGTTAAAAACAGGAACAAAGTAAATACATCTTTAGTTAACGAAAAAAGTAAGCCCATCCTTCAGAAAGCAGTTATGGGAATTGTGGTCATAGTTTTATGAAACATAAGAGCAATAAACAGCACTATGTACACGAGACGGTTGTCCCGTTTGTTTGCTGTAATTAATCCAAAGCATAATGATTCTTCTGGCTGTGTTGCATTGGTTTTTAAATATAAATTATAGCAGTTGCACTTCCTGTACCTCCATTAAACTCAAGTAGTAAAAGCATTCCTCCTGCAGGTTGTGGCTGGCTCTGAAACCTCTTCCTGATTTTATAGAAGATAATTTACTGAAATCACAGCCTTTAAATATGACTGGCTCAGGGGAGAACTTCATTAACGCCATGACACACACACACACACACACACACACACACACACACACACACACACACACACACACACACACACACACACACACACACACACACACACACACACACACACACACACACACACACACACACACACACACACACACACACACACACACACACACACACACACACACACACACACACACACACACACACACACACACACACACAGCCGCTGCTGGGAGTTGTGGCATTCCTCGGGCATACAGTGCAGCATACAGCCCAGGGGTGAGGTCAGATACACAAAAACACACACACACACACACCCCCCCATCCCCCTTATTCTGTCTCCACTAAGTGGACAGAGACAGTCTCTAACCTTTGGCCCACAGCGCCCCGCAGGGAGCCAAT
Organism: Notothenia rossii; assembly: GCF_949606895.1. Lineage (NCBI taxonomy): Eukaryota > Metazoa > Chordata > Actinopteri > Perciformes > Nototheniidae > Notothenia > Notothenia rossii. The sequence goes on along the minus strand of NC_136911.1, from coordinate 20,490,859 downwards.
CATGTGAGATAATCATGGAAACACAGAAACACAGAAACACAGGCATACACATACACAGGCACACACATACACAGGCACACACACAGGCACGCACACACACACACACACACACAGGCACACACACAGGCACACACACCCACGCTGTAGTGGTGTGAGCGGGACAGTAGTCTCCCATGAGGACCTGCACCTGCTGGCATCCTTAATGTGAGACACAGGGTGAGGAGGGGGTGTGGAGCACAGCTGACACACACACACACACACACACACACACACACACACACCCCCAAGGTCTCATCGCTGCTGATCTAAACACACGTTTTTTTTTCTGTGTGTGTGTGTGCAAAAGAGACAGAAAGCAGACACCAGGAGGGCAGCTCGTCCATCACTGTCAGCCATGTCGACAAACAGCTGCAGAACGTCTCTGTTAATGTAACTGAGTGTGTGTGTGTGTGTGTGTGTGTGTTACCTCTATAATGTATAGGACCACGTTCTTGTAGAAACAGTAGAGGATGCACTTGGTGACACGGTTGTAGCTCCACGCCCCATGGACCAATAGCAGCTTCTCTAGATAGCAGAACTACCAATCAGGGGAAAGGAGAGCAGAGAGAGATGAATTACTATAATTACAAGACAAAAAAAAGAGGGAAAAAAAAGAACATTTAGTCTGGAAATGGAGCCGAGATAACATTAAGAATGTGGTAACGAGACAAGTGGAGGCAAGATGCCAAAAGGCTAAGAGATCAACAACCCAAACAGCGAAAGTGACAGAAAAGACAGACTCAGCAGTAATTAGGAGAACCCTCTGGCTAGTTTCATCAACTTGGTGTTATGGGTCACACAGATAACAGATAACAGATACTATTCATGTAAGAATTGCGGGGAAAAGAGATGGTATATTAATATCTTAAATACGTTTTTAATTGATTAAATGCTACCATTAAATAGACCTTAGCATTAAGAAGCAAATGCACACTCCCTGAAATTACTAGGAGCATAAATGTCTTTAGATTTCTTATCGACTTAATTGTAAGAGTTGTAAGAGTTCTTGTTAGATAATATGACACTTGAGTGACCCCCTAAGTTAATTAAGCTTCCCTCTGCAGTGATGTCAAAGATCAGTATGATGAGGACAGGACTCATAAGACACTTGATTAGGGTGCATGGACCGAGCGAAAATCCATTATCTACGTTCAAATTAAGCCTGTAACCTATCTGTACGAGCCTAATGAAGCATGAAGGACTGTCCTCTGCATGTCTCTACGCTGTGTCTGCGTCCCACCTGTGCTATGGAGTAATCAGAGGAGTTGGTGGCCTGCATGCCCTCGTTGCCGCTGATCCCGACTCCAACGTGAGCCGTCTGGATCATCCCCACGTCGTTGGCACCGTCGCCTATCGCCAGCGTGATCGCCTTCACGTGCTTCTTCACCATGTCCACGATCTCTGACTTCTGAAGCGGAGACACTCTGCGGACACAATGAGAAGAGAAGGACAGATTCAGAATACTTGATTGTACATTAGATTAACATATAATGAACTATAAATACAATTCATTATACATACAAAATGTGATGATGGTAATGGTGGCAGATTGTCCTCAGAAGGATCCTTGAAAAGGGGGCTTAAGTGTGTGTGTGTGTGTGTGTGTGTGTGTGTGTATTATAGGCATGCACAGCAGTACAAATACAAGAACACTGTGAAAAATGGAAAACAAGAAACACATTTTGAAATAAAACAAAAATGGCAGCAATTAAGAGACGAAGAATAAAGCCTGAAAAGTGGGAAACTGTTGAACGCGTAAAAAGAAAGATCACACACACACACACGCACACGCACACGCACACGCACACGCACACGCACACACAGCTTCGTTTCTATACGTGGTACAGCGGTGCGTTGTGTGTGTGAGTGTGTGTTCAGGGAGCTTCCAGCGGTACTCCACCCTCTTGACCTGTATCACTGATCCCTCTTTTCATAACCGGTTCTGTGTCTTCGGTGACAATGAGGGAGTCAGGGAGGCTGGATTACAGACGTCTCCCTCGGGGGGGGACTGAGAGACGACGGGGAGGTGTTGCATTTTGCTGAAGTACTGCGGGTATGTGTTGCATTTTGTGGTGCCGTGTGTAACATCTGCAGACATATGAGAACACACGGCTCCAACACATGGCCTCTGGTGTGTTGGTTTGCTGTTTGGAGGTTTAGGAAGTGGTTTTCACATCAATTATTACTTTCTTCAACCGGCTGCCATGGAATACACTGTGAGAACATGAGCTGTTAATCACATGGTCTTCCTCAGGATTTAATCTATTTTTTCTAACCACTTTAACCCTTAAATGGTTTCTGTATCATATGGGATTGTATAAGTTTCTTTTGTTGCATTGTTGGAGGAGCTCAGGTCAGAAGAATTTCATTTCCATTTCTACACTGTAGCTTAATATGAGAATAACACATTTGAATCTTTTGACCTTGAAAACAATACCACAAGTTCTATTAGTAGTGTGGGGGAAACTTCTGTGTAGCAATGTAGTGGGAGTCACTGACTCACGAAGGAGACACGGGAAGAGCAGGAGCTTTGATGTCAAACACTGATGGTTTATTGTAGGAGCTTCGGCCGGAGAATTCACATCACAAGTCCAAGAGCCTGAGTTTCTGACTGCACGGTAGAGTTGCCACGTCAATTCTGGAGCGCCGCTCTCTCGTTAGCCCATTGAACTGGTTTCACAGAGAGTGATCAACATATTTTGAGAAGATAGCCTAAACAGTTGGGAACACTGAGTCACTTGCGTCCAATACCTATGGCCTCGAAGATTTCACACCTTGGAGTCCACAAACACCAAGAAGGAAGTTTCCCAGTGCACCCACAACAATAAACCATCTGTGAACTAGGGTTGCCCGGTCACAGAATGGGAACAACAACATTATGGCTGAAGCAGCCTACCTCCTTAAAGGACATAACAGACGTCAGGGTTGGTCATGCACGTCATATCTAGGAGTCTAGGACAATTATTTCCCTAACAAGTAGCAATTCTGAATTTTTGATCAGATCCCCGTGCGTTTTGTCATCCTACTAAGACATTTATACAATCCTGTTTAAAAGTGATTTTCAAAAGAGATAAAAATACGTGAATTGCTCCAGCTCACCTTTCATAACATGCTTTGCTACTCTCTGTCACTCACATGAACACAGCTTAAGTGAGCCTTGTTCTGACTACCTGCACTGCGCTGTGAAATCACATATATCAACAAAGGAGGAGACATGTGATACTGGGAGTGGGGTTACACCTGTATAACAAAGCAAGTTATATTTCCCACAGTACAGGACATGCAATTGTAGAGTCTTACGGTATGCGTAGTATGAGATAAACGCTAAAAGTGTATATAAAATGAGGTATTTCATTCATAAATGTTACGTCATGTTGAGTTACAGTAGGCCATTTGCCTGTTGGCTGCATTACTAGAGATTAGCATAAATCCAGGTGTTAAATATTTACATTACAATTCAGTGATTATAGTAATTACCTGAGCCTCAGTGATGTATTAGGTGATAGTGATAGTATCAACACGGGGCTTTGGTGTGGACAATACTTCAAAACGGTTCCTAAAAAGAGGAGTGACTGTGTGTGTGTGTGTGTGTGTGTGTGTCTAGAGTCTTGCATTAAATCCCTGCCATGTTCGTCCGTGTTCAGATAATGATATTACAAAAATCTAATAATGTGCAGCTGCATGGAGAGTCACATGCAAACAGAATGCAGCGAGGCGCTTTGATAAAGATATGACAAAATCAAATTACACACACACACACACACACACACACACACACACACACACACACACACACACACACACACACACACACACACACACACACACACACACACACACACACACACACACACACACACACACACACACACACACACACACACACACACACACACACACACACACACACACACACACACACACACACACACACACACACACACACACACACACACACACACACACACACACACACACACACTTCTATGAATATGGAAGAAGGATCATGTGCCGGTCAAGCTGGAATCACAGAGCTGGGTGGTCTGCTTAGTATTCATACATAGGCGTGTGCGTAAACACACATTTACACCCACGCACAAACACACTCACTTCCCCCCATGAGCCAAAAGGGGAAAACCTCAGCAGATTCTTGCAGAAGGATGGGATCAACCTCTGCCCTTTGTTGCTAAAGTGTGTGAGAGTGTGTGAGAGTGTGTGTCTGCCTGAGTCTCTTGGCCTCCGACCACAAATCTCTCTTTATCTCTCCGCCTCCCCGCCGCTCTACCTTTGCTCTAAACACCGCTCACAGAGTCTGGGATTGTGTAAAGTGGCGTTGGAGAGATGAAAGGCTCCCAGTGCTCTTCACGGTGGAACTGAGCAGAAAATAAGCAGCCGCTAAATCCTCCTATAAACAAGCGCACAGTGAAGTCAGGAAGCCAAGCGTACGAGTGCGCCCGAGACAAACACACATTCCCAAATGTCGGAACAACACATACAGGAGGTGCGATCCTTTTAAGTCTTAAAGCTAACGCTCATTATGCACAGGCTCCTTATTAACGGTGTTATGGCACACTTACATTGGGAATCACCTGCAGCGCTGGTTCCCAAAGTGCAGGTCAGGACCTCCCAAGGCATTGTGGGATGTCAAATAAATTAAAATCTAACCTCAGGCACCCTAATAAAGATTAAGGATATTATAATAATCTCAAGTACGCTCTTTTACATGCGAATACCTACATTTGCCTCTTTTGCACAAGCTGGAAACATTGGCGTTTGATCCCAGCATGAAGCAGTTCAGCGAAAGGGAGGAGGGAGTAGGGATGGAGGGAAGGAAAGAGGAAAGGAAGCAAGTGGCTGTTCACAAGGCCTGAGAGACTGAGTCCGGATATGGCCTGGATATGTAAGGGAGAATCAATGACTTCCCTTCTGGCCGCACACACGCGCACGATCACACACATAAAAGCCGTGTGGAAAGTCTTTTGTTAAACATCACAGCTGGTGCCGGAGTGGAACATGACCAAAAAAGGGAACGCGCAGTAAACATTCAATGAACAGAGTGCACTTTGTATGAATGGAAATGTACAGTATAATGACAATGTGTGTGTCTGAGTGTGTGTCGGTGCCCATTCCTGGGGTGCCACCCGTTAGTGAGTCATTGCTTTGACATTTCCATACAGTGTGTTACTCTCGTCCTGCTGTGCAGTGGAAAGGCTTTTATCGTACTCCTTCATGTGCAACCAACGACCCACACACACACACACACACGCAGGTACACACACCAAACAAGGGTCTGCGTGGCAAAGACTTTGTATGTTAAAATACTGCTTTAAAAGTGTTTAATTTGCTTGGAGCCTGCACATTTTCTCTGCACAGAGGGGGTTTTCCACATATAAATCATCCTGTGTATCTCTAAATGTTGATCCAACAACTGGTGCCTGACCCTTTAATGGATTACAATTCCAGACTTTTGTCTAGACTTCCTGCAGACTCTATTTTTGTTTAGTTACAGGAAAGGGAAAGTGTAAAAAGGCCCCTTTAAAAAAAACCACTGAATTGTATATTTTGTGTGAATTCAGACTTCCAAAATGTGTGTATATCCCCTGTGGATGACCAAAGCTTGCTCATGTAAGTGAATCTCTGTGTGTGATGGATGAGTCTTCCCTACCGGCAGCAGATGACAGCCTTGCAGGACAACGCCAAGTCGAGGAAGGCCTGGCGCAGCTCGAAGGACAGAGCGTACTTCAGCGTCTGGCCGTCGATGATCAACGCCAGCTCGTTCTCCTTCCCCAGAGAGTCGCCCAGGGACGAGCAGTGAGCGGTCAGCTTGGCTCGGGTCGCCTGCGAGGAGACAAAGAAACACAGAGGGGGGGGTTTGAGTTCTTCCTTTTCGTTGACCCTGAAAATGACTCAATCTGGCAACATCCCTCAAAGTGAGTGCATGTTCAGGTCCTGCAGATACTGCGGCCTCATAAAGCGGTGAAAGTACACATCAAAAACACACACACATTAGTAGGAAAGGTCAGAATCACGGCGGGTAAATGGAAGACATATGCTCATGCTTCCACGAGCTGCTTTCATCTGGGGGAAGAATTCGCTTCTGTATACACGAAACAATGAAGAATGCCAGTATAAAGTTCACAGAGGTTTTTTGACATTATCACAACACGCTTAAAAGACCTGAGGGCACCACCATCAAATGTGAAGTCTTTACAACACACTACAGAACATTATGCAAAGACACACACACACAATAGGGGGAAACAGATAAATGTGCAGGTTTAATGTTGTGATGCGGTTAAAAGGCATCATGTATATCTGTGTGTGTAGATGCCAGCGTGCCTGCAGGGCAGTAGTTTGGGGGCAGCTCTTGATAATAGAGGAACACGGATTAATGGAGAAAGTAAACATCCCCCGGAGTTGTAATGAATTCCAGGTGGAGGACCAGGCACGCTACAAGTTAACACACACTCACACACACACACCTGATTGCTGAAATTAAGATTTCCACGGCCCCAATGTTACGGAGCATTCAAATGGTTCAATATGTATCATCCCTGCCTTGTGTGGTCCAGATGATTCTCCAACAAGAAATACACTTTTAGCTTTAAATAGGGGTCGCCATTAAACCTGGGAAAAGAGTGGACTTAAATCTAAGCTCTGGCTTTATGTTTCTAAGAGCGCTAAACATTAAGGAGATCTCCAGGTGAGTCCAGGTTAAAGCTACTCCAACACAGATGCTCTATCCATCAAATGTCAAACACTATTGTAACAGCTCATCTGCCGTCCATCAGGGGACAGCTTTGTTTGGTGAGCATGTGGAATTCAGCTTAAACGCATAATAAATAAGGACTGACGCAAAACTAAATTCCCCATAACAGGAGCTGTTTGTGGAAACAAAGCCAATCCAACTAAACACAAGGCCATCAGATACACAGAGCAAAACATTCAGAGACGCAGAAGGGACAAACATTTGGAGATTTGAAGAATGTACACAGCGGGTTACTGGCGGCCGTCGGACCTGAGAGTCAGTGACCCGCAGAGAGACAGCATGACACACACACACACACACACACACACACACACACACACACACACACACACACACACACACACACACACACACACACACACACACACACACACACACACACACACACACACACACACACACACACACACACACACACACACACACACACACACACACACACACACACACACACACACACACACACACACACACACACACACACACACACACACACACACACCAGCCTCTCTTCTTCTTGCCAAATAGCGATGCTCACATGCACACAAGTATCCCTCCTCTCTTCCCCAACACAAAAAAAAAAGTTCCCTGCTCTTGTTTTCTCAGCCTGAGGCGGTGTGTTTTTCTTTGTGCGCCGGAATTCCTGTTTGCATTCACCTTTTTCCCCAAACAGGGGGAAAGGAAAACAAAAACATAATGAAGGGATTAAAGGAGATTACAGGTTGTCAGAGTCCTGGAACTCAAAGTGACTATGTGTGTGTGATGTGCATGTGTTTTTACAGAGGGAGAAACATGTGTGTGTTTGTATGTAAGTGCACAGGGGTTGTGTGTGTACATGTTGTGCAAGTGTTGGAGATGAGAATGGGACAAAGCTGAGTCCTACTTGTCCTCACTTCATCACAGAGGGATACACACAGAAAGCCTCAGCAGCGTAATGCAAAGTAAACAGCATGTAAGTGAAAGATTATTGTGTAAAAACACAGCGTTTGGGGCGGTTGGTGTTCAGTGGTGGAAGAAATACTCAGATCTAGTACTTAAGTAAAAGTACCAGAGAGTAGGGGTACTCAGTTACAAGTAAAAGTCCTGCATTCAAAATGTTACTAAAGTAAAAGTACAAAAGTATTGGCATCAAAAAGTACCAAATCCAAAGTGGCCATATATTATATCACTGGAGTATGAGTGATGCATTCAAGTGCGTTTCATATTAATGTTGCAGCTGTTAAAAGGAATCGATAACATTGATTACTTTGTATATTGCCCGATATCTCCATCCATAATAGTATGTTCAAGTTTATTCTGGATTTAATTGTCGTATTCATTAAATGAACCTGCAAAAGTAACTAGTAGCTTTTCAAATAAATGTAATGAGTAAAAAGTACAATATTTGCTGCTAAGATGTAATGGATTAGGAGTAGAGATTTCCCGATCCGATCACGTGATCGGGGATCAGAGCCGATCACGTGATTTTCAAAAGATCGGAATCGGGAGAAAAAAATCGGGGATCGGGATTTTTTTATTTTTTTTATTCAATGTTACAAAACAAAAATGACCATGTTCAAGTCTTAAAGTCATCCTGAGGCCTTAGTTTGGTTTCAAATTACACAACATCATGTATGTGTTGCTTCTTTGGGGCTTGTTTTCATAGACCTGCTTATTTCTCTCAGATCTGGCAACAGAGTGGGCGCAGTGTCTAATTGTAGCAGTAAGCTAACGAGTACTGAAAGCTTTATTTTGTTTTGATCCAATGCTGCACAACTGAACTGATCCAATGCTGCTGTGAAAGAAAGAAGCTATATCCATGTTGGATAGAATATCCAATTTAAATAAAAAAATAACCTTAAGGGACAACTTGAATGCTTTTTTTCTTTTTTTTCTCTTAATGCATTTTATAAAGATCGGATCGGGAAAAATCGGTATCGGCAAATTGTCAAAATCAAATGATCGGAATCGGATCGGGAGCAAAAAAAGGTGAAAATGTAAATACATGTACCTCAAAATGTACTTTAGCAAAGTACTTCAGTACATTTACTTTTTGGGTGTTAATGCATAAAGTCTTGCAAAACCTGCATACAAAGGTGCATGATTGGGAGTAGATGCAGAAGAATTGAATAACAGATTAGTTGCTAAATGTCTAAATTCACATGATATGTTCGCATCATAAAGGGCACTAGAAGAGCATCACACACACACGGGTTAATCCTCACGTGAAAGCAGATACTTCAGCAGCCTAGCAGTGAGGTGCTAATGCAACACAGTGGCTTGTCACAGCAGGTCCAGTCAGAGCTTAAGATAACCTGGGATAACAACCAGGCTAATTCTGCAGGGAGCTAATGCAGATTCAAAAAGGTAACTAAGGTACAGACACTAGTTAAAGCAAACAGGCGGCCATTCACTGAAGTACAGCAAGTCCAGACCCAACAGCGTCCTCCTGAGAAAGAGCAGGGTCTCAACATGAAATGAACCAGCTCCGCTACGATCTGTTAACACGTGCTCAAAGAGAACAAACATGAGTAAAAAAAAAAAAGAACTCCATTACTGTGTAACTTTTCTCTTTCTCACGATAAATTAGCCGCTATTTCTGGAGACGCTAGAGGGGAAAATTTGCTAAATTCTTTGATTGCACCGTTTGCAATAAGACAGAACTCATTAGCGAGCGTTTGGGTGCCAGACTAAATGTTTATTTTTCATAAGCATCTGAGCTGAAAGAGGTCGGAAAACCACACACACACTTTGTAAACCATGTTCACAGGCCCCTTCTGCGTGGAATCTTATCAGGTTTATATTTGGATCGCCAATGGGAAGGGCATGGAGACGCTTTGAGATATCACAGGTCACCTTCTCTATTGCATACTTTACTAACACACACACGCACACACATATACAGATATCTATCTATATATATGAATGCATACAAGGAGGATAAGGAAAGCCAAATGTTGATCCATCCCAGACCATCCTTTACATTCAGAGAGCTAAATCTACCATCATGACAAGTGTACATAGAATATTTGAAAAAGCATTAAGCGAGGGACAGCTGATAAAAGCGAGAAATAATAAGTATGAAAGTGGATTTGTCTACATATTATTTGTGTGAACAGATGAATAATCTGTGTGTAAAGATGAAACCACATTTGTAAACTCACTAAAAATGTCTTTGCAAACATTGAAATGATCTGCATGCAAACAAAAGGGAAAGGATTGAAAACTAGACTCGAGGAAAAGAGACGGAGTGAGGAGAAAGGCATGCTCATATCCGAAGTGCAGATTCTCTCACCACTGAGATTTAATACTCCGTTTAATTATCACACTGTGCATCTGTGCAAACATCCACAACACACACACACACACACACACACACACACACACACACACACACACACACACACACACACACACACACACACACACACACACACACACACACACACACACACACACACACACACACACACACACACACACACACACACACACACACACACACACACACACACACACACACACACACACACACACACACACACACACACACACACACACACACACACACACACACACACACACACACACACACACAAATGTTCGTATAAGAAAAACGTATAAGGAATTGCAATTTGGCAGAGCAACAGAGCATGTGCTTCAGTGAGTGTGTGTGTGTGTGTGTGTGTGTGTGTGTGTGTGTGTGTGTGTGTGTGTGTGTGTGTGTGCGTGCAAAAAGATGATTAATGAGCAGAAGAGAGATGTTGTTTGTTTAAGAGTTGTACTGCGGGCAGCGAGACGGGAGAGAGGGATTGTGGGAAAGTTGGATGTAATGTATATTCAGAACTATCAAGATGATCAGGGTGATCACGTGCCACTGCATCTAGGGTAAACAGTGTGTGTGTGTGTGTGTGTGTGTGTGTGTGTGTGTGTGTGAGACTGTTTCAGAGGCAAACATTTGGGGTACTCAGCTTTTCAAGGTTCACAATAAGACTAGGAGCTGGAAACTAGACTAAAACGAAAGGGGGCGGGGCTCAGTGTGTGTGTGGCATGTGATGAAGGTGACAGATGGCGCTCGTCACAGCTCCAGTGGTCGCAAAGCGTTTACCCAGGAGGCATTGCTCACACGGTTTGTTTTGATGAGGAGGAGCACCAAAAGGAGATCGCGTTACTACTCACTCATCGCCTTCACATTTCCCCCTTTCTTTCCCACCCCCTCTTTCTTTGTCCATCCAGATTGTCTATCTCATACATGAAGTACAATAAACACTTCGATTCCCAAACACACTCCCGCGCCTACAGTAAGATAAACACACATGCATTTGTTGCTTGTTCCTGCTCTTCCTCTGGCTCACACATTCATTTTTTAATCCAGCGTAGTTGCTTCCTGTGCATAGAGAGGGTGCTGACAGATGTGGAGGTAGCAGTGTGAAGGAGACATATAGTAGGGGGGGGGGGGGGGGAGTGCATCTGCTGACAAAATTGGAAACTGCAAAATTGGAAAATCCAACGCTACAGCCGAAAGGAAGTGATACGGTGGGACTATTTTTTTGTTTTAAAACGAGGGCAAGAGGTCAAACTGGAGGTGAGATTTTGATAAGCAGCCTCTGTTTCCGCTCACACGTTCAGAACGGTCCCACGGACGTAAAGAAGCTGAGCCAACGGCAGTTATTTTAAGTGTGAGATAAGTTTTGTGCTGAAGACAGTGTCGCTTTCATCCACGCCGACCAGCAGTCACCACCGGACTGTTTGAAGTCCTCCTGATTGACAGGCGTGACTGTGACACCACATGCTAACATGCATACATTTGAACATTTATGTCGGGATATAAATCTAATCAAGGTATTCATGCGTTTATTTAGGAGATATCTGACTGTCAGTGGGACGGCATTACTGTATTTTGTGATCACTTTGTATCAATAAAGATCCATCTTATCTCATCCTATAATAGGAGGTGAATCAGCTTTCATTATTCCCATGTTTTAAATATGGGTTTGAATGCAGCAGTTTGTTTATTCTGTCTGGTGTTTGCTGCATTGCATTTCCAGCCTCTTGAAAGCATGCGCCATGCATACTGTAGATCATGGACTTGTCACATGAAGAATTCCACTCATGACCCGTGGTTTATGTTTCATGTCAACCAGCTGTCCCTCTCAACTCTGCTGTCTCTGTGCACCATATAGAGTTGTGTCAGTACAACTATTTTACAAAGCATCTCTCATGAGTGATAATGACCCTGAGATTTCAAAAGCCTACTCAAGGACACATCAGCAGGGTGCATGTTTGGCATTTCTGTGTACTGAGGCCAGCTGAAAGATGGATTCCTGAGTGAACCGAGTTGTTTTGAGTTGCTGATAAATGAGTATTAAATGGAAAGTCTGCATTTAGCATAAGGACCTTTTAAAGGGGCCTACTTTGTTAACTTTCAGGTTCATATTAGTACGTAGTGTCTCCACTGTGACATGTCTCCATGCTTTCATGTTCAAAAAGCTCTCCATTTTTCTCATACTACCCAGTCTGCTCTGATTGGATAGCTGGCTCTGTTGTGGGGCGGGAAAACCCAAAAAAGCATAATAGGGCCTCTTTAATAAACTCAGCAACTCACTAACTATGCCCACCAGTTTTTTCTTTGTGTTTTCAGAATATTTCTTTTTGGGAAAGATTAGCATCTATTGGTGAGTGACAGTGTACTCGGGTCACCAGCTCTTATCACTAAGTAGTATTTGTTTATACTGGAAGTCCCATCTTAAAACAGCAACTCTCAACAAAGGCCTTCTTTGCAACAGTACACTCTGACTCATTACATGTCATTCACCTGTAGACATATTTCAAATGAGAGGGTTAGATATTTTTTCTGGCATGTTGGTGCGGAAAAAGACTTAAATGACAACAAGAACCTCTTGTCTTAAGGGCTATTGGATCTATCTCCATGTATATGTAATCTTTGGGGAAGAATTTATCCAAGAAGATAAGTATAACATTTCCTCTGACTGCAATTAAAGCCTATAGACAGGAATGTCAAATATGTCCAAGCAATAACGGCGGGGCATGAAAATGAAAGAAACTACTTTTTTTTAAATTTGTCACCGGTTGGAGCTGAATGCTTCATGCTCTGACCCAGACCGTTGACCAGACTGTGAACTTTATAGATGAAGAGTACTGTATGTGGTGGCTACTAATAAAATCCTCCAAACCATATTAAGAATGATTCACTTAAATAGTGCTAACTGTATTAGCTTTACCCTCTTGTACTTATAGCGTAGGCAGTTCTAAGGCTTAAGTTTCTATATTACCTTGACATTAAATGGTCACACTGTGCGGCTCAGTTTACTAAGCGTCTAAGCGGCCTTGCATGCTGTCTGGCCCACTTTGAATCATGGGAATGTAAAATCCCATATGTTTTCTTTACTAGAACTTGGAATAACTGAGAAAACAAAAGCTATTATAGGTGTGAAGTGGTGCAATTATATTTAAATTCCTGACCAAGATGAACATTTTCCCACAGGATTCCACAATGCTATCCACATATAGGTTTCTAAAGACTGTGCTATGACTAAAAAAATCCCTCTTTGTGCCCACACCCACCCATAAACAGACACACCAGTACACACACACACAGTTCCGACGCTTAAACTTTACGAGGCATAATCTCCCCGGTCTCGCGTATAAACAAACTCTGTAAAAGTGAACATTGGGATTGTGTGTGTGTGTGTGTGTGTGTGTGTGTGTGTGTGTGTGTGTGTGTGTGTGTGTGTGTGTGTGTGTGTGTGTGTGTGTGTGTGTGTGTGTGTGTGTGTGTGTGTGTGTGTGTGTGTGTGTGTGTGTGTGTACACATGTTGTGGGTCATGGAGTGTGTGAAAGCGAGACAGACACAGAGACACATGACAGGAATCAGGCCATTTAGGTTAAGCAATCACACATGAAACCTGAATTTAAAGAACATGGAACTCAGGATTGAATCCAATGTACAGAGCTCAGACATCACTGTAAATAGCAACCAGAAATAATGAACATGTGAACACACATTTAGCTAGAAATAGGTTAATAGAGCAGGGATTTTCAACCAAATTGTCAGATTTCACTTCATCTGTCCCAAAGAATGATGCCTTAATAAGACCCAACAGTGCCTTGAACGTCATCTCCATACAAAACAACTGTCACTTCAAAACAAGACTATTATTTATCTTCAACTGTTATGAGAAGGTGTCAGAGATCTCAAAGCTAGCTACTTCGGGTCTGAACTCGTAGCCAAATTCAGAGACTTGTCATTAAATTACCAAAATATATATGATGTGTTAGGCTACATGTGTCATTTAGTTATTTGATTTGGTTGTTGGTGTGATCCTTGAAATGTAAATAATGTACCACAGCTCAAAAAGATTGAGATAGAGAGACAGAGACTGTGTGTTGAAAGCCAGGCACTGTATGTGAATGTGGAAGAAGATGTGATGCTACACTACTCGTCTCTTTTCATCTCCAGAGGGACACCAGAGACTTTAATTACCTGCACCTGTGAGCACACAAAGAGCCCCACCCACCAATCTGGCCGCGGACCACACCTTAGTTTCCACAGTAACCTGCTCAAAACCCTACTAACTCCTACCTGTACACACAACAAATCTCAATCCTGTACACAGAAATAATGTGTACTCACATCCAGAGAGTCCTCGTTGACGATGATGAGGGACATGCCGTGTGTAATCAGACGACAGGAGTAACCTGAGAGACGGATAGGTGGAGAATGGGAGGGAAGGGTGGGGGATTAGATTTAGTCAAACCCAGACCACAAGGGGGAGAAACTGGTCTCATGTATGACTGGATTTACACAGCTATCTGACTCCATTCAGCCTCCGGACTGTCTGATCTCTATTGTAGTGTGTCATGCATACTTCGACTCCATCATGCAGCGATCAGTAAAACAAACCTCTGAATATCAGGTTTAGGAAGCAGTTTGATTATAAAAGGTGTGGGAGAAATTACAATGCAGTTCAGAGGGTGTCCAGACTCTTTGTTTTTTTCTTTGTAGTTTTTGTGGACAAACTTGCACTGGCCCTTTTCACTTAGAGATTGGAGACATGTCTAGCATTTCACAGCCTACATAATGGCGGCTATTCTTCTCGCAGTGATTTCATTAACTCCACAATAAGAACAGTTTCCTCTACTGCAGGGACAAGGGGACTTCCAGTTAACAGCACCTCCACAGCTCTTACTTTCCATGAAGTTGTGGCACGACCGTCTTTCTTTTGATTCACATTTTGTCCATTAGGGATTATTTTCTCACCGATGTTGATGGCGGTCTCCTGTTTGTCTCCGGTGAGGACCCAGATCTTGATGTCGGCCTTCATCAGAGTAGCGATGGTCTCGGGAACGCCGGCCTGCAGCCGGTCCTCTATGGCCGTGGCACCAAGCAGCAGTAAGTTCTGTTCGTGGAAAAAGATAAGAACAAGAGATCATTTAAAAAAGGATAAGATATACTTTATTGATCTTGTGACTGACTGACTAACTGACAAACTAACTAACTGACTGAGTAATAGACTAACTGACTGACTGACTAACTCACTGACTGACTGACTGACTGACTAACTAACTGACTGACTGACTAACTGAAGAACTAACTGAATGACTGACTAACTAACTAACTGACTGAGTAATAGACTAACTGACTGACTGACTATCTCACTGACTGACTGACTAACTAACTGACTGAGTAATAGACTAACTAACTGACTGACTGACTGACTGACTGACTGACTGACTAACTGACTGACGAACTAACTGAATGACTGACTGACGAACGAACTGACTGACTAACTGACTGACTGACTAACTAACTGACTGACTGACTAACTGACTGATTAACTAACTGACTGACTGACTGATTAACTGACGAACTAACTGACTGACTAACTGACTGACTGATTAACTGACGAACTAACTGACTGACTAACTGACTGACTGACTGACTGACTAACTGACTGACTGACTAACTAACTGACTGACTAACTGACTGACTGACTAACTAACTGACTGACTAACTGACTAACTCACTGACTGAATGACTGACTGACTAACTAACTGACTAACTGACAAACTAACTGAATGACTGACTGACTAACTAACTGACTGACTGACTAACTAACTGACTGACTGACTGACTGACTAACTGACTGACTGACTGACTGACTAACTGACTGACTGATTAACTGACGAACTAACTGACTGACTAACTGACTGACTAACTAACTAACTGACTGACTAACTAACTAACTGACTAACTAACTGACTAACTGACTAACTGACTAACTAACTGACTGACTAACTAACTGACTGACTAACTGACTGACTAACTAACTGACTAACTAACTGACTAACTGACTAACTGACTAACTAACTGACTGACTAACTAACTGACTGACTAACTGACTGACTAACTAACTAACTAACTAACTAACTGACTGAGCAACTGACCAACTGACTAACTGACTGACTAACTGACTGACTAACTAACTGACTGACTAACTAACTAACTGACTGACTAACTGACTGAGTAACTGACTAACTGACTGACTAACTGACTGACTAACTAACTAACTGACTAACTAACTGACTGACTAACTAACTAACTGACTGACTAACTAACTGACTGACTAACTAACTAACTGACTGACTAACTGACTGACTAACTGACTGACTAACTAACTGACTGACTAACTAACTGACTAACTGACTAACTGACTGAGTAACTGACTAACTGACTGACTAACTGACTGACTAACTAACTGACTGACTAACTAACTAACTGACTGACTAACTGACTGAGTAACTGACTAACTGACTGACTAACTGACTAACTAACTGACTCACTTTAGTCTAAGTTATCTCAGTGGGTCTCAAACGTTTTGATCACAATTTATGTAAACACATATTTCTAAGGCACTCCTTTATAATTATTGGGATAAATAAAAACAGGTTTGAAATCCTTTCAATGTATACAATAGGACAGTAAACTACAAATATCGTTTAAAACTGGAGAGATACAAAAAATATGCATAAATAAATAAATAAATGTTAACTAGGTAAAATAAGATATGAATGAACAACAAAAATAAAATAAGTTACATTTATTTGTTATTGGCTATGGTAGGTTATTGGTTATGTTCACATACTTATTTGAATATTAAAATGTTAACTAGGGATGGGTACCGAGCCCCGGTATTAAAGGGGCCCCGGGGCTGAATTATTAAAGACCGTACCGTTAAGCTCCGACGTTAGCGGTCTTTCTATCGGTACTGGAGACATGTAAAAAAGATATGTCATGTGTATTATTGCTACACAAACATTATATTGCAGTTTTAGTGTCGCCAACTCCGTTTCTAACATGCAAAAAGACTGCAAAATGCGTCTATGATTCGCCAGCTAAAATCTTGCCGAGGGCAGCAAATTGTCTAGAGCCGGCCCTGGTCACAGCAGCACTTAGAAAAGACATTGCACATTAATTAAAAGTAAAGCTGTGAGTTTCTCTCTATTTTGATAGAGGCTAAAAATGGCCCAGAATAAGTGAGTTAAAATAAATCATATTTAGGATTTGTCCCGGTATGTGAGGGCTCTTTCTCTGCGGAGAGCATCATCCATATCTAGTTAGAGGACGAGCACCATGCCAGCGAGTTCAGTTGGTACAGCAGCTCTGTACCAGCTGTGTCTTTGTGCCAAGAAGTAACCCATTACCTAACCCCCCCCCCCCCTTACTTTAATTTGTTCAGCATTTAAATGCATGTGTACCCTCATTAGACACACTCGGACGCTCACACAGACACACAAGTTAACACTGCAGTGTTGTTGACTTCAGTTTTACGGGGCTTTTGGCAGCCTGGTGCAGGTAATTACCCTTGTGGTCTCCCAGTCTGAGCCCCCCCTCCTCCTGCTTCCTCTTTTCTTCCCTCTTCACTTACTTCTCTCACCAGGACCCTCTAAATCCTGGGTTTTACCACCTATAAGTACAACCTCAGAAAAACCCTATTGTTCTGAAACATCTGTATTCTTTTTTTCTCACGTATGCTATATTTATTGTAAACAAGATACATACGTCAATACAAGATGACCAGTAAATAAACACCAGCATCTGTCTTTGCAATCTGCTTTAAAGTCAATATACTTAATACTTAGGGACATCTAATTGTGTATTGCAATGTACAGATTAGTAATGAATGAGTATCATGCTTCTATCAGTGTAGGAATCAATGGAGCCACTCTGCCCCCTGCTGGACAACATCAGGGTATCTGCAGGAGTCCTGAATTCAAATGTAAAACCTTTTAAGAGCTTTTCTAAGACCCTTCATACATTTTAAGACCTCATCGCCACTTTGAGTTCTAACCGGTTACCTTGGCGACACACTTTACCTCACATTGACTATATACAGTATTGATTGTCCTTCCTCCTTATCGTCCAACCATTTGGACGCAGACTTGCATTTCCCATAACGATGTTTTTTAACAACCGGCGTAAACGGACCTTCGTGCTATCAAGCAGTGAGAGCGTGATGTCCTGTTCAGATGATGTCAAATCCAACGGGATGCCATAAATAAACTACACAGAATCACACTACACACCTACGCAATGATTACATTCAGGCACACTGTAGAAAACTGTAGAATACAACCTCTTTGGACCATTTACGGTATATAGTTATTGAAAACAAGCTACAAAATGTAATACCTTGGAAAATGCCGTTTAATACTTTTTAATAGCCTTAATTTTCGCTAAATTGATTTATCAACTTTTAATACTTTTTAAGACCCCGCGGACCCCCTGAACATGAAGTGTGTGTTTGAGAATATTCCGGTCTCTCGACGTCGTGTTTACCTTTTCCAGTAGTTCGTAACACTCCTCTAGTTTCTGAGCTCGGTCTTTCAGCACCGTGCTGATGATAGTGTATTCTTTCAGCCACTCCTGGTAAGCCTCTTCCTCCAGGTCCACATAGGCAAAGCACAGAGTCCTCAGACCTGGAGGGATGGGACGAGGACAACATGATCAGTGAGTGTGAACATGGAGAATACAACATGTTTCTAACTCAATTGAAACACTAAGAAACAGGAAAGATTGCGTAATTTAAAAGGTGGGGTAGGTAATTCACTTCAGAAACACTTTTCTGTTATATTCCATGGAATGCTCTTAACATCCCCATAGCAACGAATACATTAAATGCTTTGACAATAAATACATCTGTGGAAGCCGTGGCGCTGTAAAAAGCACGTCCAATCATCTGAACCGGCCCGGGTCAGATAACTGGATGGCCTACCTGCCTGTCAGCCTTCCATCTGTGCACAAACTTATCTCGTGCCCTCATTGGTCATGTGCACGTTCGTGTGTGTTGGAGGAGGGGCTCTGTAAGGAAGTCTGAAGGAAGGGGCAGATTTTTTTCGGCTGCGTACTTTCAAATTCTAGCACACTCCAGCTGGTTTCTCCATTCTTACCTACCCTACCTTTAAGCTTTAACCAAAGGTGGGTTTAAGTAATGTCAAGCTTTGAAATTTGGAAGAAATAAGATCAGTTTGAAGACCAGGGATGGGATGATATAAGATTGCATAGCAGATGATATGACTACTTTCTCCCACTCTCTAACTTGTCTTACCTTCAGTAGCAAACTCTTCCAGATGAGCCATAGTTAACTCTTTGTACTGGGATGCTTCAGTCAGACGCTCAAAAATGACATTATCCTGCAAAAACAAGACAAAGCGTATTAATAAAACCAAAATGTTTAAGACATTTAAACTGCTTTATTAAATGTGTAAAAAGGAGATAACATACAGCTCCTTTGCAGTACAGCCTCAGCCTCCCGGTGGGGGTCCGGACCACCACAGACATGCGTTTGCGGTTACTGTGAAGGAAGCAGTGGCTTTAGAATCGAAACACAGAACAGTGTTATAACACAGAGTCTTTTATTGACATATTATTACCTGGAGAACTCGAGCACGTTCAGCAGCTCATAGCTCATCTCCTTTCCTCTCTGGAATAAACAACAAACGGTCAGCTCTGGTGAAAAGCCGCTCACCCTGCACTGAAACACAGACACACACTCACAGCCTCGATGATGACTGCACGCGGGGTTCTTGCTGTGAAGACGAAGCCCAGTCCTTTGGCTCCTTTGACCAGCGCTCCTTCATCTGGAGAAGACGCCTGGTAAATGATCCCGTTTTCCTCCCTCTCTGGGACCACCGTGTGGCACACGGCCATCACCGTCAGGAACTCACAGATCTGAGGGGACGTGGACTGAACACACAAACAGAGCGGGCATAAGCATCCTCTAGTCTCTTTTGGGCAGGATAGATTTAATTTAAACGGGGCCGATTATGCTTTTTGAAATTGTCCCTCTCATGTAGTGTTTTATAGGTTTATGTAAATGATCTGCAAAGGCTAAAATCCCAAAGTTCCCTCCAAAGGAAAGCCTCCATTGGACTCCTTTGTTTTATTCTGGAAAATAGTGACATGAGTATCTAACAGTTGCGTTCCTATTGGCTAGCGCTCCAACACATTGTACGTTATAGAGTGCCACAGTGACGCGTCCTAAAACCCGGAAGTGAGTTAGCATGTTGCCACTTCCGGTTCCTTCGACAAAAAGCAATGAGATTTCTCCATAGGATTTTGGAAAATAGCTGGAAATCAGGTCTGTGGTTTAGACACATTGAAGAGACGGATCACGTTTTGTTCTACGACATTAAATCCAGCAGCAGTGACCCCACTGGTGATTTCTGAAGAGTTGACGTGTCTGAGAAACGATGGTTGTTACCAAGTGGCTGAATAGGACTACAGAAGTCGTGGAGGCCGTTGTACGTCATTACGCCGAACACGTAAACACTCCTCTAAGTTAGTTTCTGTTCTGCTTGAAAGCAAGTCCCTGCCTCCTGCAGACTGTTCAAACAAACGCTTCAACTCGTACCATTTAGAATCTGTATGTTTGAATATGGATCTTAAGTTGGCGTGAGGTTGAAGCAGAGACCCTGCTGTAGTTCCTTTAGAGCATAACGTTAGCATTTTGCTTCTGGCGACTAGATTTATGATTCGAAAATTATAAAAGTAGGGTAGACATGTGGAGATTATCCGGCTGAACAAAACGTGATCCGTCTCTTAAATGTGTTTCAACCACAGACCTGATTTCCAGCTATTTTTCTAAATCCTATGGAGAAATTGCATTGCTTTTTTGAGGAAGGAATCGGAAGGAGATTACTTCCTGGTTTTAGGACGCGTCACTGCGCCTCTCTATAGGCTAAGGGAGGGACATCAAATGAGCATATTAGGGCCTCTTTAAATAAAAACATGTTAGGAAAGCTTGGGACACACTTACATGAGTCTCGATGTTTTGGACTAGAGTTGGGTCGTCGAACTCTGTAGAGTTATTGGGGCTGGCCGGCAGAGCGCTGTTGAAGAAAAATAAATGTATGGCCAAATAATGTCTAATACTGAGAAGAAAAGAATATGTTTGGCATTCGAATAGCACTCCAGGCCATGATAGGTGAGTTTTTAGTGATCATAGCACATTAATTTAACACATGCAAAGCCTAAAATGATGAGAGGAAAGTCAGGAAGCCAGATGAGCCGATCAGAGGAAGCTCACCTGAAGTCATCCATCGAACGTTCACAGTCAAGGTCAGGGAAGTGGCTGCAGTGATGGATGAGGGTGTGTTGGGAAAGGAATCAATCACTTGATGATTTGATTAGTTCAATACAATTATAAACAGCTGATGTTTTAATACAAGTTAGTCCGAGACATGATGTTGTATAAAAATAGAGATTTAAAGGAAGGTATTTTCATTAGGTGGCATTCTAAGCTACCGTTCTTTTTGCATGCGGATTTAAATATAGATAAAGAAGAAATCAAGTATTTACAAGAAAACAAAAGAGAGATGACTGACCCATATGTGAGTCCTGCAATGGTACACTTCTTAAAGTGCATGATGTTACAGGTCAGAGTCCCTGTCTTGTCGGAGAAGAGATACTTCACCTGGAGCAGAAGACGGAGAAAAATAAGTACTTAGCACCAATTTCCAATCTGAAAGTGAGTCATTGTGACGAAGACTGACCTGTCCTAGTTCCTCATTCAGATTGGACGTTCGAGCCATGGCTGGTGTGTCTGTTTCTGCGTAATACATCTCCATGTCCTGAGGGGGGGGGGGGGAATAGCAGCTAAGTATTAAAAACAAAAATGGAGGATGTTCTTTGCAGAGAAAATAATGATATCTACTTTGAATTAGGGATGTATAGCATCTGTGGTCCTCCAGTCGCAATTTTATAAATTCATTCAACATGTTTGGCTTTTATTCACTATAAAATGTGGTTTGATTTGTGTTTGATTTGGTAAAAATGTGTTCTTTTAACTGTACATTTGTTTGGTATTAAGTCAGAATGAATTTGGCTTTAAATGTGAAACACAGATTTAAGTTATCATTTATACGATATGCTTTCAAACTGGGAGGACAACAGTGGCACAGTTGACGGGAAGATGACACAAAGGAAAGACACACACACACACACACACACACACACACACACACACACACACACACACACACACACACACACACACACACACACACACACACACACACACACACACACACACACACACACACACACACACACACACACACACACACACACACACACACACACACACACACACACACACACACACACACACACACACACACACACACACACACACACACACACACACACACACACACACACACACACACACACACACACACACACACACACAGCGTACCCAGTTGATGAAGAGCGCCTGTGTGAACTTGACGACCTCCAGAGTGACCAGCAGGCTGATGGGGATCAGGTTGTTGTACAGGATGATGAACGTCAGCAGGTTGTACGCAAAGTTAGTGGAGATGTCGTCTGTAATTATAATCAAAACATATATTATATATTATTCTAAAATGGGCCAATTTGAAGACATTTTTACTTTTACCTTTGGGACTTTAAGTACATTATGATGCTAATGCTTTTGTACTTTTACTTGAATAACATTTTGAATGCTGTGGTGGGAATTTCAATTTATTTATCAAATGTGGATAGAGAATCAAACCATTCAGCTGTCATACAGTCTGCAGAGTGAAAGACCAAGAGTAGAGTTTGGGATATTTAAAACACAGAGAGAGGATAAAGGGAGGGGTTGAGCTTGGTGATAATGAAAGGAGCATTCTGGAAGTTAGGGAGGACATATCAGGAAGCTGAAGGTCATACTGTTGGTGCACATAGAGTGTAACTAACAACACTGCAACAAATGTTCTTAATAACGAATGTTCCCAAGCTTAGCTAAGAAGTGTGAGAAGAAGTAAATATAGATAAACTTTATCAAATACGAATGATATTATTTAAAGGTGGGGTAGGTAATTTCGGAGAAACCAGCTCGAGTTCGCTAGAATTTGAAAATACACAACTGGAGAAAATCTGCCACTTCCTCACAGAGCCCCTCCTCCAACACACACGAATGCGCACATGATCAATGAGGGCACGAGATAAGTTTGTGCACAGATGGAAGGCTGACAGGCAGGTAGGCCATCCAGTTACTTTAGCCTGGCCGGCTCAGATGATTGGTCGTGCTTTTTACAGTACCACGGGTTCCACAGATGACTTTTTTTATGGATTTTTTGTCAAAGCACTTCAGATATTCATTGCTATCGGGATGTTAAGAGCATTCCATGGAATATAACTAAAAGTGTATCTCGAGCCAGTTTCTCAAACTTACCTACCCCACCTTTAAGTAAGTGAGTATAATATTTTTCGATTACAAATCCACTCTGGTACTTCTACTTTTACTGAAGTACAAGACCTGAGTACTTCCTCCTCCTCTGGTGAAATATGTGTGTGTGTGTGTGTGTGTGTGTGTGTGTGTGTGTGTGTGTGTGTGTGTGTGTGTGTGTGTGTGTGTGTGTGTGCGTGTGTGTGTTACGGCCACTGCCTCCCCGGTCCTGTTAACTCTGTTTTGAATGTGTTCTATGTAAATGAGCAGTGCAGTTGCTCTGATGTCATTGGCTACCCATCTCCTGGTCCGCCCCCGAAGATTGTGATTGGAGCACGCCGGGCCCGACGAGCTCCAATCCCAGCGCACACCTTCCAGAGACGACTACAAAGCCGGTCGACAATGATCGTGTGTGTGTGTGTGTGTGTGTGTGTGTGTGTGTGTGTGTGTGTGTGTGTGTGTGTGTGTGTGTGTGTGTGTGTGTGTGTGTGTGTGTGTGTGTGTGTGTGTGTGTGTGTGTGTGTGTGTGTGTGTGTGTGTGTGTGTGTGTGTGTGTGTGTGCGTTCTCACCAGCCCGGTTCAGGTACCAGCAGGACTCTTCGGTGTGTTGTTTGTTCCAGATGGCGGCGCCCACAGAGCTGATCAGGGCCATGACCAGCAGGATGCAGAACAGGACCAGGATATGCATGTTGGTGACCCGCTCCACGTTAGAGCGCTTCAGAGGGGCTTTGGTGGAGTTCTGCAACAATGAATACAACACAAGCACACTCACATTAAGATGTCGCTGGATGAGGGTTCAGTTTAAATGGAACGTCAATGGTTTCACTGGGAAGAAGTCAATCGCAGCAGCCTTTTCAACACACAACACTAATTAAAATGTGTCATACTCATTTACAAATCATATTTGGCACACAAATCTGTCAGCAATCCAAACACAGAGACTTGGATGTGCTCCCGGTTATTAATGTGTCACTCAGTTACAAGCTCCAAATGATTCATATGCAGTTCATTAGTAAGTAGGACAGATTCTTATTAAACCTGCCTTGAAGCCACACATTGTAAATAATTTACTGAATTCAGACATCAGGTTGGGTTTACCTGCATCAGTTTAGAGTCATGGCCAGTGTAGACAATAATTCCCACAACCCACTGCGTGTTTCTCAGCTGAGCGCCGCGCAGCAACACCTGGTCGGGACCCAGAGGAGCGGGACTGAGGGGAGAGAGGGAGGTAATCAGCAACAACACAGGAGACATTCATGCAGATTTAGAGCAACCTGCTGAGTCCTTCTTATCTAGTCACTTCTCAAGCTTTAATTTTTCTCATAAATTCCTAATTTATGTAATTTTTTTGCTGTATGAACGGCTGGGCAAGACTTTAAACATCTATGATATTTATATAGATGTATCCTCCTCTCTTGGCCAGTTTTATACAAACATACTTTTATTTGTAATACTCTTGACTTTCAAATTGGAAAAAATAACTGTGTGTGTGTGTGTGTGTGTGTGTGTCTCTCACTTCTGGTTCTCCAGCCGCAGAGTCCCAGTGAAGTCGTACAGGTGTCTGTTGGGGCCTTCACACTCCAGACGACCAGACAGACCAATCAAATCCTCCAGGGTCTGATAGGTAGCCGTGAGCGAGAGGCCCTGGGAAATAAAATCATAAGTCACAAATCAAGGAAAGTTTTTTGATGGAGTACTTTTGACAAACAGGATTAGAACAGAGTACATTACCGTAAATCATGGATCATAATTCAAAACGGGTCAAACTCTAATAAACATAATGGATAGAAGACCCAAGTGGAGGCAAATATCAGGCGTGTGAGGAGAAGTATTATTTATTTCCTCTCTGACCATGCATTGAGAAATTTACAAACATAGCGATGTTTCTTACCTGTCTGATCTTCAGGTTGGTTTCTCCATCCAGGTTGGACGTCTCAGTGTAACACATGGCCTGCGGCTCGCTGTGGACAAGACACATCAAAATATTGAAGTGCTAAAAGTTAGTTAGACATCAACCAACAGGAAATCAGTCAATGAGCATTTAGAATATAAAATATTAAATCCATTGACTTAATAATAACTGACTGTTTCAGATAGTACCTTAGGTTCTTTCAATCTAGAATTAGAATTCACAATAGATAAATCAGAAGACTGATTATAAACACACACACACACACACACACACACACACACACACACACACACACACACACACACACACACACACACACACACACACACACACACACACACACACACACACACACACACACACACACACACACACACACACACACACACACACACACACACACACACACACACAAGTCTGACCTGGAGGACACAATGACCATGTCAGCTGGAAGGTGCTGGCCATTGGTCACCTTCACTATGTCTCCTACTGCCACCTGGTGGCCGGACGCAGCAGTGCAACAGCGTGAGAGGAAGGAGGTGAAGGGAAGGAGAAGGATGGGAGTCAAGGGTAAGGTAAGGGGTCATGGAAGGGGTAAGGGGGGGAGAGAGGAAACAAGAAGCAGGTTATTTAGTGACCAACCTAGAGGCAGCCAACAGAGAGAGGAAGTCTTGAGATAAGGTGACAGGGAGCACAGCGGTGCGTAGCTTTAACTCTTTTGATTAGGCTGCAACCAAAGCAAGACACGCAAAAATAATAATAATAATACAAGCATGTAGATAACAGAAAAGGAAAATAAAATGATGTGTTTCAAGGAAAAGAGAGCATTTTAAGGACATCTTGTCGCCAACTCTCTTTAACATGGACTTTATTGAGGCAGCGGGGCAGCTGGAACAAATTCCTCCACCTTTTCTGACCTTGAGTAACAAGGGGGCTACATTCCTGCTGTAGATTAACAACAAAGACTCAAGTCTGATTTGATTTGAGCTGCTGGAGCAAGACTGTACACAGCTTGACTCGGTTAATGAGTACAATCTAAGAGAGACCCCATCTAGAGAAAATGGTTATGTGTGCTACAAGGACACACAGTGGACGTGCATTGTTCCGTGAGAACAGGGGGTTCATTTAGCTCTGGACACCGGAAGAAAACGCTTACTGGTTCAGAGGAAGTGCAGAAAACTATATAATTCAACTATGTGGAATATTGGAAAGATTGCCCACTAACTCACTTGTTATCTGGCTCTGAAACGTCAATACTAATTGGACTGGTATCATTTTACAGACAGATCCTGAGCAAGCGCAGACTGAGAGACTACAGTGCAGCCACAAAAGGAAGAAAATATGGAATAACTTAACCAGCCAAGACATTTTAATCCCCAATGTAACTAAAAGTAGACCATACTTTTATTACATTAATGTGTTTGCTTTCACCATCTACCCTGGGTGCCCTTGCAGTATTCCTTTACAATCATTTTGATCTAATACACTTATTTATAGAGCACTTTTCAAAACAAAGTGCTTTAAATTGATTAAAAACAAGCCTGGCAGGCCGCAACAGAACATGAGGTCACCTTAAAAAGCACAATAGGGCCTCTTTAAGTATTTAAGTCAATGGTAAAACTGAGTCATTGGACGGATGAGAGAGCGACAGAGAAGCAGAGTGTGATGATACCTGTTTCCAGATGATGGTCTGCCAGGCTCCGCTCCGCAGCACTGAGAGACAAGGACAACACAGCCATCAGTCAGCCTATAGAGCCACACTCATACACAATTCATGGCCACTAAACTTTTTTGTCTGGGCCTCGAACTATAGTGAGTGACAGACAACAGCCATTCAGTCAGCCATGAAAGGAAAACCAACAGGAATAGACCCACTCATGGAAAACTCACAGACAGACGACGAGCACACACACACGCATACCTATTGTTGTCTTGTTGTTCACGGTGTTGTCTGCTTTGTGTCTTTTCTGTTAAAACGCAGAAGAAGCAGCTTTTAATATATCAGAACCAGATTTCCGGTATTTGTCCCACACAGGGGAAATGTACATTATCACAACAGCAGAAGAAGTAAGTAAAGAGAATAGACTTACATATTAAAAAATCTAAAGTATGCACACGGTATTAATAATAAAAAACACAATAAGTAAAAAAAAAAAAAGCATACAAGTACACCAGGTTGAAAAAAGTAGTAGTATATTTATTAAAGGTCCCATGTCATGGCCATTTCCACTGATCATAACTCCATTGTTGAGGTCTACTAGAATAGATTTATATTGTGCAATTTTCCAAAATCACTTTGGTTCCTCATACAGCATCTCTGTAAACTACGTGTATTCACTGAATTTCACTCTCTGCCTTTAACGGCTCGTTATAGCTCCAATAGCTCCAGCCCCCACCATCCCTCCCTGTGAGCACAGTGTGCTCTGATTGGTCGGGACGTTGTGAATCGCACTGAGCTCCGTGGAGGTGTTGTTTCCTTGTTTAGCGATACACAGCGAAACACAGCCAAACTCACCCTGAGCACACACAAAGTCACAGCCGAAGTAAAAACAATAAGTGTGGCTTAATATTGAGTAAGACAAAGGTTGATAAACGCAGAGAGAATTTAGCCGCAATCCCAACTGTCTGTTATCAGCCTGCAGCCAGGGAAGAGAGATCAGCAGAGCTGCCTGCACTGAGTGTGTGTGAGGAAGTCCGTGGATTGGTTAATTTGGACCAATCAGCGGGGGCTTAACGTAACGGCTCCGCGGACGTAACGTAACGGCTCCACAGATTGGTCCATTTGGTTCCGGAAGAATCAATGGACAGTGACGTTTCTCCAACGAGGCGTTTTGGGGAGGTCTTCTCTGTGTTAGAGTTTTACTCGCTACAGGGTGTACTTTGAGGGTTTTGACTCTACAGACCGTTTACATGCATAAAAACCTTCATAACACACAAGGGGACGGGTAATGACCGGAAAAGCATGACATGGGACCTTTAATATTTGTCGTTGTTGGGTTATACATTTGTGTAATGTGCTTTGATGGAAAAAAGGGTAGCTGGTACCGTTTACAGATTCTAAATTAATTGAAAGGAAAAATAATTGGGAATTGCGTGAGGGTATATTGCACAAAGTTTAATATTTACAGACAGTGTTGTGGCACATCTGACATAACATCATCACATGAATACAAATACTTTAAATACAAAAAGTAGTCCCTTCTGTGAAAGACACTCACATAGTCCTCAATGATCTCCTTGATCCCGGCCACAGTGAGGATGAAGATGAGCGGGACCAGCGTGGTGTAGCGACCCGTCGGCGACACATCGGGGATTTGCTGATAAGAGAGTTATCAGTGCTGGTGTTAGCACTACAGAGATCCTCAGGAAAACATGAGAACAGGAAGGAGGTGGAGGATAATGAATGAGTGTTCTGAATGTGATTAATCTTTGATGGGGGGGGGGGGGGGCAGAGCCGTGTTGGAAAGCAGTGCAGCGTTTATTTACCTGTTATTTGAAGTGAATTTTAGTTTTTAGGATGATTTTCAACATCTGTCCAGGGACTACAGACGAAAAATAGCTTGTTGGCTAACTCTGGTGTATTTACAGAAATGTCAATCAATGTGCACTGTCCCTATCAAATAAATAAAAAGTAAATAAATAAATAATAAAATGAAGATAACAGAGGGATAAACAAAACAAGCGTCCATCATCTGCTCCCATTCATGGGGATTAAGATAGCAGGGAGGCATTATCTCCTATGATTGATGATGACTGATGAGATACACATGTGATCTCTCAGCTGCCTTTGGACCTGGGAGCCGTTGTAACATTATTGTCAAGACGTCTATTACTAACAAGATGGAAATCACCAAAACTACCATCCCACACTCTCTGGTTCAAAAGAAATGCTCAATAATTTACACCTTGAAAACAATCTGTTACACATTGAAAGGCTCTTCCAGGAAGTGCATCTGGGGGCTTTCCAATGCAGAGAGAATGGACTTCCCAGATATTCCCGAATAAGACCTGGAGGAAATGTACCAAATACTAGCTTTAGGCATGTCGAGAAATACTCAATAATCCATAACTCATAATAGCTTGTGGGATTCCTGGAATGTTTTAATACAACATTTTCAGGATGTGTCATCTACAGCGTGTGTGGGAATCAGCGGCGATCACTGTGCGTGGGGTTTACCTGCATGAGAGCGATGAACAGGAAGAAGGCGTTGGCAGCGCGCCTGATCTGCTCATAGAGGAACCGGGGCAGGAAGGTGAGGACTCCATACTTGGTGGTACTGCAGAAGAGAAGAAGAAGAAGAAAAAACTTTACGACTTGTTTACAATGAGACAGATGGAGACAGAGTCAGGGAATGCATTAGCTAAAGTTTGAATTCATGCATAAATTGTGTGCTAATGGTGTTTTCACCTGACGCTCTCTGAGTAACTGAATCCATTTGGGTTTCAATATTGCAGCAAACACTGAATTGTAGTCCAGAGGGCAAATTGAGTGCCATGATGGGGTGCACACTGCACACACATCACACCTATAAATAATCAAATACTTTAAATCCAGCAAACCAAATTTAGACGTATAAAATAGGTGAAAAAACCTTGGCCACCTCAACTCGTCTGTCAGTCAGCTGTATTGATCAGACAGCTGTATTGATTGGCTTCGTTTTAGCCAGGAGCTAAAAGCTTTTCAAGGCGCTAAAAATACAAAAATAAAAGTCCACATCCAATTAAAGGACTGCCTTTTTATTTCCTGTGCAGACTGAGTGAATGGTAAGAGTGTTTATTTAATGGAAAGTGAGTGCATCAAGTGCATTGACCAAATGGGTAAAAAGTAACCCTCCTATCACAGTCCAGAATCTCCATGAGGCGAACCGCTTTTTCCATCCGTCTCACCCACACACACACAAAACTAAGAGCACGACTTTACACACAAGCCGAGTAGCAACAGCTGCCCCACACACACACACACACACACACACACACACACACACACACACACACACACACACACACACACACACACACACACACACACACACACACACACACACACACACACACACACACACACACACACACACACACACACACACACACACACACACACACACACACACACACACACACACACACACACACACACACACACACACACACACACACACACACACACACACACACACACACACACACATTGTCCTGACCCCGATGCTTTGCATAGCTCAGAATTGGTGATACTACACCTACGATCCAGTAGATAAAGCTGCCTTAATCTAATCAAAGTCAAGTGATATCACATTTCACACGTACGCACAAACACACACGTTTCCATTGGAGCGGGCATCGAGCTGTGTGTTATTTTTCATTCTGTAGACGTCCAACATACTGGTGGTGTAAGCAGCTGTTAGCTACAGGGGGGAGGCTCTCCTGCAGCTGTGCCGCATTGACATGTTTTTGAATAAGGGAAAGTTCTGTTTTCTTTATATAGGCTGAAAGAAAATACTTTTGAAGACAGGGAGAAGTCATCCCCCTAAGTGGAAGAACACAATGAGCAAACCAAGGTAAGTAGATTTGAAGGATAAAAGAGCAGATGACTTTGCTGCACTAACGTTCAGTTTGTATCAACACATCCACAGTGAAATATGAAAGTGTGGAAGGCCTAGGGATTTGAGAGGAGGCCAGTCGAGTACACAGATAAAAGCTACAAGGCTTTAATCTCTGAGAAATCAATAATGCTATTGAACCTTTCAAACGTAAACTAAAGAGTTACAGGAACACAGGGACATCAGAGTGCTCCTGGCTGTCCAATCAGCATGCAGCGCAGGGCACATGTGACCCAATGAGAGAAGCCAGGGAGCACTCACCTTAATCTTATCCCTAGAGTTCAAATAGGCTCTGTTGAAAAGTGAAATGAAATCTCCTGACAGTAAATGGCAGACCGCTGAATGTCAATGACAATCCTTCAACTCATAGAACAGCCCTATGGCGCCAAGCACAGTAAGTGCATACAAATAGGAATAATAAAAGATAAAGACATGGGACAAATTAAACCGTCTAATTTAAACTGTAAATTAGAGATGTCCCGATCCGATCACGTGATCGGGGATCAGAGCTGATCACGTGATTTTCAAAAGATCGGAATAAAAAAATCGGGGATCAGGATTTTTTTTTTTTTTTTAAATACTTTTTTTAAAATCTTGTATTCAATGTTACAAAACAAAAATGACCATGTTCAAGTCTTAAAGTCATCCTGAGGCCTTAGTTTGGTTTCAAATTACAGAACATCATGTATGTGTAGGGCTTGTTTTCATAGACCTGCTTATTTCTCTCAAATCTGGCAACAGAGTGGGCGCAGTGTCTAATTGTAGCAGTAAGCTAACGAGTACTGAAAGCTTTATTTTGTTTTGATCCAATGCTGCACAACTGAACTGATCCAATGCTGCCCTAGAGGCTGAAAATTAACTTTTTGGTAACACCACCTAAATGGCTGTTATATGTTAAAATTTGACCAACACTTAATAGATTACTATAGTGTTTGGCTGGTGAGGGGTGTAAATATCCAACCGTCTTATGCCAAGTCATTTTTTTACCGCCGGTTTGCTGTTGTGTTTCAAGACTTAGTATTCCACTTTATAGCACAAAAAGTCCTGACTACAAGTATTAAACCTCCTAGGATTCAGAAATCACACACACAGCTTACTGAAATAAACAGGCAAGTGTGGTTACTTTACTCTCATTGATCTTGAATATTCATTAGGACATTTGATTAAGCAACACAGTTATGTAAAGTTGTTAAGCCGAGATTCCCAAGTGGACTTCAGGCAGAGACATACATCAGCCTCCGAGGTCATAGGTGTAGTAATCGGTGACTTATTAAAAAAGCCTTATCAATAGAGCTTGACCTGCGATTTAAAGCAAAACTAGAAGAAAGAGAGACATGTTTAAGGGAGAGAGAGAAAGCTAATCCTCAGTGGTCCAAGTCTGCTCGCCGCACATGGCATGACGGGAGGAAAAACATACAAGGATGTCCTTCAACCTGGCAATACGGGTGTAAAGCCGCTCTAAAGCAAATATCCAGAAAGCTGCAGTGTCCTTTAGGAAGACACAGAAGAAGCTGACCCTGCTGACCAAATACTGGAAGTGAAGTTAACACACTCAGAGAGCTTATCACCACCTCTGAATAAACAGACAATAATGAAAAAGTGTCAGATAACGACCGGCTGTTTGCTACCAAGCATCATATCAATCAGCAAAATGTACTTAGTAAAAGTTGTGCACAAAAGTTGTGTTTAATGTGTTTATAAATTGTATATGTGTCTGGATAATATTGTAGTAGCATTTTACTGTAGAGTTTTTGTAAAATATTTAAATGACTTGTTGACAGTTTTAGACATATTTTATGCAAAGTAGCTAAAGCTGTTCATTTATGTAGTGGAGTAAAATCACCTGATGTACCTTTGAATTGTAGTGGGGTAGAAGTACAAAGTAGCAACAATTGAAATACTCTAAATACTACTGAAACTGAAGTTGACACACTTATCACCACCTCAGAATGAACCGAAAATAAAAGTCAGATACGTTTTGATCTACTCTCCTTGCTGTTTACAAAGCATGATGTAGTAGTAGGTGAAAACAGAGCATTTCAGGCACACAACATGCAGTGAAAGCCCACTCACCTGACATGGTTGTCGCAGAACTTGGTGGTCTGTGTTCCGTTGAGCAGCACCGATCGGGCGGTGGCGTCTACCGGATCCGCCTGGGAAGTAGTCCCGGACATCTCATCATCTGCCTTTCGGTATCCTCCGGACGAGCACGCAGGTCCTGCACCGTTAGAGTGATGGGAGAGAGGCGAGTCTGGGTGAGTGTCAGTGGAGAGGTGGTGAGAGACAGAGAGAGGGGGGGAGATAGTGGGAGAGAGAGACACACACACACAGACGGACGAGGTTCAAAAGGCTCCCAATCAGGACTAGAGGATAGGCTACTCTGTGCTGATGTGTGCTGAAGTCGGAGCGGTCGTTTCAATGACGTTTCCCGGTATAAACACCTCCCCCCCTTGTCTTTCAGTATTATTATGCAGGTACCGTCAATGCACACACACGCCCACGGGACCCCCCTGTGTATAATGAATGTGCTGAGGGATGCACAATGGCGAACAAACACACCGTGTGTTATGTTATCAGCAACCTGTACATATGTAACACAGGAGAGGAGAAGACCCGCCGTGCATGGCGACTGTCATTACATGCAGAAATGATGCAAAAAAAAAAAGTGGGAAGAGGGTGCACGCTTATCATGCCCACCCCCTCCTCCCCCTCTCTGCCTCCCATTCCCCGCCAAGGCTTTGTCATCTCCAACCATTTTACGCGTCGGCATCTCCCTGCACGCTCTCCTGCAGCGGGACTATTTTTTACCCTTAATTCTGATAGTATGTATGTTTCTGCAGGGAAATTGTGAGAGCAATGCAAACAGGTCTGCTCAGTTTACTCAGCTGCTACAGCGGACCTGGGTGTGGATAGATGGCAGCGTGCCCGAGCTCCTCGCTCCTCCTTCGGCCTCGCTGCTGAGTAAACTCCCGGTGAAAGATACTGCAAGCTGCGCAGCGGTG
>NC_136911.1:20426890-20456607 GCF_949606895.1 Notothenia rossii | reverse complement strand
ATCCACATTTTCCAGTATGGCAGAGCATATTTCACCAGAAGCTGTGCCTCGGTGCCAAGACTCAAGAAACAGCCGCCGCGTTAATTAGCACAGACTTGCCAGAATTGTGCTTTTAAATGGCATAAATAAAAGATTTCGGGGCTTACATGTTTAATTGAATCATGTTTAATGCATTTCATTCAATCACCTCAACCAGAGTGGAAAGTAAATGAGCCAGAAAGGAAATAATCAAAACAGCAGTCACAGAAGAATAGCTTCAATCATCCCCAGCTGTTGAAGCACCCAACAAGATTAAATGAAAAAACTGAAATGCTATCTTTTAATTATATGTATTATGTCAATAAATGTCACATAACTGTATTGGGTTGGTTGAAAGTAATAATGTTAAGTTGAACCTAATATAATATTTATCTAAACTTAATATTATTGCTTTCAACTGACCTCATACATTTGTGTAAAATACATTTGATTTAAAGGTCCCATGTCATGCTTTTCCGGTTATTACCCATCCCCTTGTGTGTTATGTAGCTTTTTCTGCATGTAAACGGTCTGCAGAGTCAAAACCCTCAAAGTACACCCTGTAGTGAGTAAAACTCTGACACAGGAAAGACCTGTCTATGCTGCCCAGAACGCCTCGTTGGGGATTTCTCTTTTTCCATTGTTTTCTTCCTGGGTTCTTTGACGTGCCCATACCCAAATGGACCCATTGCTCCAAATAGACCAATCCCTGGAGCCGTTATGTTAAGACTTCCTAACACACACACACTCAATCTTTTCTCAGCTGCAGCTCCGCCGATTTTTTCCTCTCTGAGACGGCGGGACGCGGCGAGGCTGTGAGTCGGTGTGTGAGCACACACACAAACTCCCAGCCAGGCTGCGGGTGTGTGTGTGTGTGTGTTCGGGCTGGGTTTTGCTGTGTCTCGCTGTCTCGCAGACGGCCACTGGGCTCACAGGGAGAAGGGGGGCAGGAGCTCCAACAAGCCGTTTAGGACAGAGAGTGATTACACATACTTTACAGAGATGCTGTTTGAGAAACCAATGTGAGTTTGGAAAATTGCACAGTATAAATCTATTTTAGTAGACCTCAACAATGGAATTATGATCAGTAGAAATGGCCATGACATGGAACCTTTAAGTAACGTAGGATAGATGCTGGCGGTTTACACATTTCTGTTATCTTAAAAACTGTCAAAAATGTAATAAATACAAAATTGCACGATGGCAATCAGAGAGCATCCCAGCTATTTTGTTTTCCACAGATGGAAACATGGACGCAAAGTCATTGCCCCCTAACAGCAAGGTCTTAGGTGTTAATACCCCGACAGCCACGAGCCTCCCAACGTGTTCTTGAGCTAAACGCTGATTCAAAACCTTTCAATCTCGTGAGAAAACACTCGAGATCTTCCCCCTACGACCCTGCTGTGTGGTTAGAATAGCATTACCAACGGAGCGTCGTCGGTCCGGCTGACTTCCACGTCCCATGGCTGTCCCGTCCCCGACCCGCAGGCCCCTACGAGCAGCTCTTGGTCGAACTAGCCTCAGGCGGTCCCAGTGGCTCCATTTGCCTCCGAGTAAAAAGTAAGGCAAGAAAGCCTCTTAAGAAGCCACTGTAATGAGCAGGATAATCCCCTCTGTGTCTGCTCTGCAACTTCACCTGCTGCTAATATATAACCTGATAATCCTACAGGTGACACAGCAACACACACACACAACACAAATGTAAGCATATTCACAAATATACACACACACACACTGACTTATGGGACCAGGCTAGCACACATAGGGGTGAACATAGAGGGTTTGAAGCCAGAAAAACTTGCAATACGACATGCTTCTAACCAACGTGCTTCCTCTCTAAATCCACTTATGTGTCATACACGCATGCAGCCATGTTCATGTACATGCTGTATATAGATATGCCATGTACACACACACACTGATATGTTTTGTGTTCTACTGCATGCATGTGTGTTGGTAATAAAAGTCTAGCTTAATGTGCCCAGTGAAATCCATCTGTCGTCATTGGCATGGTCTGACATCAGTGGTGGAAGAAGTATTCGGATGCTTTACTTGAGTAAAAGTACTAATTCATTTGTGTCAAAACACTTCATTACAAGTAAAAGGGCTGTGTTCAAAACCTTACTTAAGTAAAAGTATTATCAGCAAAATGTACTTAAAGTATAAAAAGTCAAAGTAATCATGGTGCAGAGAAATGGTCTTAACATGTGTATATAATTATATATGTGATATTTCTAGATAATGCATCAAGTAGCATTTTAATGTTGTAAACTTTAAAATATTTGACTTAAAGAGTTAGTCTTCTAATTTTATTTTTAGAGATGCATTTTGTTAAAAGTAGCTAAAGCTGTTAAATAAATGTAGTGAAGTAAAATTACACTGTCCCTTTTAAAAAGGTAGTGGAGTAGAAGTAGCATACATTTGGAAATACTCAAGTAAAGTACCTCAAAATTCTACTTAAGTACAGTGAGTAAATGTACTTAGTTACTTCCTACCTCTGACTGACATGACCCCACTTTCTTGAAGCACATGCGGTGGAAGGTTTCTGCATTAATCCCTCCAGGCCCAGAGGAGCTACAGATTATCAGGGTCCGCAGCAGGGAAATCATGTCAGATAAGAACCAGAGACGTAGCAGGACATGTAGCTCTTGAGGGCCGGGGGTTTGGAGACACCTGCTCCTCTAGCTGGTGGCCATGCACCTAAAAGGACTCCGGACACAAATGTGGCGTCATCCAGTCTAATTCGAGCAAACTCACTTTTGTCAAACCTGTCCGTGAGGCGGGCAGACAAAGTAGCCCCTTGGCCTGGGTCCTGCAGGTCAGAAGCCTCCTGCCTAAGGGTGGTCAACACTAACTGCTCTGTGGGCACCAGAGAGGCCGCGGCAGGAGGAAACAACACACACACAAGACAAGATGTCAATAAACACAATGTGTCAATCACTCTAATGTAAATATAGCTTGTGATGGATGTATTAATAGTGAAATGATTTTCATGGCTGTAGTTCTGAAGAGATGCACACAGAATGGACTTAGCTTGAGCAGAAGCGCCCCCCTGTGTTCAACCTTTGTAAGTACATCATTGCTGAAATTACTTGGGTTTCACTCTATCTCCCCAATGACACCTTCGTTTGCTTGGCAGCCATGACTACCAGGCATTATCTTTCCCAAACATATGCATTGTTGATGGTTGGCTGAGCTGCATGACTTGCACAAACGAATGATATCAACAAAGGGAGCGATGTGCTCTTACACTTAAACATAAATCCTAAGGGCTGACCAATGCTGTTTTCATTTGTTTTATAATTTAAATACTTGTTTTCGTATATCGTACTATCTAAAGCTAGGGTTTTTTTTAATGTCTTTTCATGGTCCTTTCAAATGAAAATGAAATAAAATAATGATCTGTTTCAGAGTTACTAGGCTCGAAAGTAGACGAGAATAGCCGATTGCAGCCGGGGGAGGTCTCAAAAAGCTCGCCTGAAGTCGGACAGCTCGGAGTCGGCTTCTTCATCTTCTTCTTCTTCTTCTTCTTCTCTAGTTTTTTTGGCGGATTGCAAACAACTTTAAGGTGCATACCGCCGCCTCCAGAGTCGGCTTGACCTGGTTTGCATTTATGAAGAATGCACAAATGTGTTTAATCGTTAATGTTAGATATGTACTAAGTAAATACATTTGTTCCTGCTCAAGATTAGATTCAACTTTATTGTTATTTCACATATTACAGGTACTGAGACAACGAAATGCAGTTTAGCTTCCAACCAGGAGTGCAACAAGCAGTAAAGTGAAAAGTAATGTACACAATCTACAGAATAAAATATAGAATGAATTGAATGATGAATAAACAGTGAGGGGTATGAATATACACAGCAGCCTGTGAGCAGTATGAACAGTGTGTATGAATATGCTAAGATATATAAAGTATGAAAACGGTAAGCAGTCCAAGTATAGTATAAAAATATATAGATATTAATTTCATGATGATAAACATTGTGGAACAATGATGAAAAATGTGAATGGAAGTGGCTACGTAAAACTGACACAAAACAACAACAAACTTTTGCCGAGCCGATTGGAGAGTTTTATCACCAGCACGTGGTAAAAACCACCAATGAGCGCTCAGCTCGAGATACCAGCGAGTCGTTTCCCATCAAGCATTTCGCTTCCGCAGCCCGTGGAGAGGAACTGCGCCGTCTCGCCGCGCCTCGCTCTCAAGGCTGCGGGCGTCTTTGTCCCGCAAGATTTCAACGTCTCATGTAGGCGAGCCTCCAGAGCAAGTCGGACAAAAATGACTAACCATCCTGCAACGCACTAGCAAGACGTTGATCGCAATCGGGCAGGTCTGCGTCGGTCTCGCTTATCTCAAACAAGCCTAATGTGAGAGATTGGTAGCTGCAGACGTCACCCGGGGTATGGCAGGTCGGAAGTTTGCTAATTGGAGCAAAGATTAAAGAGGTCAGGATACATGAGGTCACAGTGAAGGCAGCAATATGACACTCGTGCTTCCCCTTCACACCCATGCTATAAATGTGGCAGTAGTAAACACTCGTCAGTTCCAAGAAAGCAGAACAGTATCCAGTCGAGTTACTGGAAGCCCCACGACAATTGCTCCAATACAAACAAGAAATTAACTAGTGAAAGTCAGCACTTAAGCTCTGCGTAGGTAAATATAACAGCGGTGAGACCATCTGATATTCTATTCTACAAAAATATATAATGGCTTGTAATAATACTGTGAAAAATGTATGCTTCTATATTTGAAATGGATGCTGAATGCCTTTAACCTTTGACCTGTGAAAAAGTATATATATATATATATATATGAGAGAACCTCTGGCCTGAGGACAGTGTGGCCCAGTTGGCGCTCATCTCTTCTCACAATTTGCCCTGCTTTCTATTTCTGGAAGCTGCGTGAGGCATGCAGCCGCACATACAGAACACACACAAACACACACATCAGCAAAGCACAACAATATGTGCCAGTCACTATTAAAAGCCACTGGATGAGCAAAACACACGCTCCTCTCTTCCATTCCGACATCTGTTTGTGATGTGTGAAATCATCCGATGCAGCTTTGTGTTTCTAGCTCCTTCCCGGGGAAATATGAAGCATTTTCTCCCAAAAAGTATCCCTCACTAAACACTCAGTCATGGGGAGTCAAAAATAACAGCTTTGGTTCAAATAGCATCTAGTAGAAAACAGGTGTAGAAACCTGTGTTGTTGAAACAGGATGTTGATGGCCTTCAGGTCAGGTGTGCTCTCCAGACGGTCACGTGGGGCAAGGAAATAGGCTGTTCTTGGAATGATCTATATGAGCTTGGGATTTCAAATGCATAGAAATCCTTCATATTTATTTTATAAGAATGTAAGCGAGTCAATCCATAAGAAAATATCCAATATGTTCTGGGTACAAGAGGCTGTTGCAGCACAATTATCTAATACCATATTGATGCCAAGAGGAATACAGTGTACTCTATCGAGAGATAATGTATAACTCCTTCGAATATATACTGTATATTATAGAAATATTTAAGCCAGTCGAATCAACCCATAAGAAAATCCCATGTTGTCATTCAGGTGGCCTGGATCCGAGGAGCTGTTGCAACACAACTATCTGTTACCATATTGATGTCATGGGAAATACATTATATTCTATTTTAGTGAGTTTTAAGGTCACGCGATACTCGTTCTCATCCTAGCAGGAACACACATGTTGTATTATCTTATGTAAGATTGCCAATTCACATAAAGGGCATACCGGGCCATCTGAAGCAGACACCTGCAGTCCGCTTGCCCTTGCATCCTCTGCCAAAAAAAAAGTCGAGACTGGAGGCTAGATACCGGTACAGCAAGTCGCATGCATGCCGCAGTTCCGAACAAATCCCGTTATTATGCCAAGCACATTAAATACGCACGATTGTGTTCAGGCCCGATAGCCTGTTATCAACACTGAGACAGAGATCTTGCGATGTCA
The DNA here is from genome assembly GCF_949606895.1 of Notothenia rossii. Taxonomy (NCBI): domain Eukaryota; kingdom Metazoa; phylum Chordata; class Actinopteri; order Perciformes; family Nototheniidae; genus Notothenia; species Notothenia rossii. Next base: position 20,450,617 of record NC_136911.1, on the reverse strand, counting down.
GATGACAGATCTCGAATTAAAAGGCTGGTGAAAGCGTTAACTGTGCAAAGATTAAATAAGGTGTTTGTTGTTGTTTTTTGGCTTACCCCCCTCGGTGTGTATCTTCTTGGCTCTCCGGTTGAAATACATCTTGAATGGTTGTCTGAGAGGCTGGGGAGATGTTTTCCAAGCCGGGGCATGCTCACGGTTCTCCGGCAGAGCAGGTGACCGCTGCTCCGGGTCCGGGCTGCGGCTCACTGGTCATTATTTCTCGGCTAGTCTGCGGAGGTAATGTTGCATAGAAGAGGACAGCTGCCATAGAGCGCCATAGAAGGGATGAAGAAGGTGCTACTTCCGTTTGCTGCTTTCAAAATAAAAGATGTTCGAATAAAGGTAAGATGAATGAGATATTTACATTTAATAAAGTTACCCTTATTAAAACAAATATGGTCTAACAAAAACAATGCCAAGGTCAGGCTTAAAAGCTTAACCGCCCATAGTAGAAGAAATTGTAATGATGATTTTTAACCTTTTTTTAAATTGTATTACCAAATCACTAGTTGCCCTGCGTCTCATCTGAAATCTTTATTTTGAAAAATCAACTGTCACACTTCCGCTCATGTGCTCTGTGGCTTGTTTAAGGTTTTGTTTCCCATTCAATTCATTCAATTGAGCCACGGGGCCGCGCATCGTATGATCAGATGCGAACGCGCGTACTGGACTCTGGGTACAGAGATTGAAGTACAACTGATGTAAATTAAATTGTATTTTATCACTCTATAAAAATGGATAACGTATGAAAAATAAATCGCGAAATACTCTCATATTGACCTTTATATGGAATGAACTGCTTTGGACGATATGGAAATATGGCTAAGAAAAGGAGATGTATTTTATACTTGCTCAATGTATCCTTTAGCACAAATGGGATGAGTTACCACAATCTAGTTTAACAGTAGTACCTGTAACGTTTTGTTAGAGAAAAGGTCCTAGGTAATTTAATTGACTCAGTCAAATAAACACTAAGCGACAAACTACACTGTAAAATCTAGCTAATGTTAGTTAACTTAAGTTTGCTATTATAAGCTATTAGCTATAGTTAGAGCTAATAATAGCTAACTAGCTATGTTAGCACGTTACTAGTCTGTCAATGTAGTGAGTATTGAACGAGGGATACATTTAGTTTAGAAATTAAAGTTGTCCTTTTTAAAATGAGCTATGAATTATTTCTTAAGTCAACAATTATCAAACTACTGCAGTTTACTTAAACATGGTGGACAAGAGAGTGCCAACGTAAAACCGTTAGGTTACCACTCAACCCATCGTCGACAGTTTAACGGCAATATCAATTCAAGCCACCAAAATGTACATTTTTACCCTTAAGTGAACAGTATCATCCACTTGCCCTTTGTTCAATTGTATAACAGAATTGTAAAAGCGAAATGGATAAATCAAAATAGCTCGTTGGTAGCTCGAGTTGATAAGGGCGATAATAAGGTAATAATAATAAGGCTGATAATAGCCGTTGATAAGGGTCGTGTGCAGACAAACAGTATACTCATTTAAACCAGATGTCCAAGCATAACAAAGCTGCATTTTATTCCATTGTCAAGGAGAAGAGAAGAAAACCCATGTCTTCATTGTATTACATAGTAACATATTTATCTTAACTGTTTTCTCTCATCACATTGTAACATAATAAGTATTTCAAAAGTTGATTTCCATCTTATTCAATAGGAACAGAATAACTATTCACTTCAATGGCCCCAACCTAATGTGTGTAAAGTGGAACAAAAGCCTAGAGAATCTGGGTTTACTGGGACACTGGCCCTTTCCTTCAGAACACAAACAAACTTGCATGCACACACAATTAAATCATACACATACTCACCTCTCATTCTTACATACAGCTGAATCCTTCCTAGAGATGTAGTGACATGTGATGTAGTATTTCCTGTGTACTGTTATTGATGTGCAAAAGGACCCTGGTGATAACACAAAGACTAGGAGATTGAGCTAAATAATTCACCTGTGCTACATTAATGCTAAAATGTGCACGTGTAATGTAAAGACCAACTGTAAAGAGTGTACAGAAATCACATTACTAACACTGCCTTATTCAGGCGTTGCACTCCAACAGAACATTTAATTTTGAGCCAAATCTAAAGCAGTTACTTGAAAGTTTAATTATTTTTCCAGCGCCTATCTCATCCCAAATGATCTGAGATTTTGCAAAACACTAAAAATCGACTTTCTTTCATACCATGATCAGAGTTTTTGCTCAATAGATGTATCAAGAGGCGCTTTCACACCGCAGTACTTTTGCCACAAAGGTTCATGAGAACTTAGTTCATCAGAACTCTTTAGTTCTGATGAACTAAATACAGATCGCGTTCACACCGGAATAAATCCCTGGGGGTGGATTAGGCAAATGAGGCCGCTGACGTCACTTCTTCTTCTGCTTTGGGTTCACTGGCAGGCCGCAAACAACTTCACGGCGTATACTGCCGCCCAAAATCCCCGGAGTTGGGGACTGGCTTCAGTAGAAGCAGCTGGGACTCCCAGCCGCTTCTACTGAAGCCGTCCGAGTAAATCGCCAGAACGCCGACACCTCCTCATCTCCACCGCTCCCATGTTTTATTTTGTGTTGCCATAAATTAGTCTCTCTGCGTTTCTGCACTGGGCTAATGCTAATGCGATGATAATAAAAATGGTTGTTTCACAACACTTTGAGTTTTACGGGGCGTGGTTTGCAATCCGCCCAGCCAATCAGAAATATAGCTCTTTTCTCACAAGAGAGCCGCATGAGAGTAACGGAAAAGCTGGTAAAAAGGTTCTCATTAACTCATTTTAGTTCCAGCTCTTTTTGATGTGAACGCGACATTTCGGAACTAAAGTGGGAAAAGTACTCCGGTCTGAACGCGGCCAAGTTCTCAATGCAATTTCAATGACACCGGTCCGTGGGCCAAGTATGAAACAGCAACAGGAACCAAGAGGAAACATTGATTTCAGGGTAAACAAGACTTTGTTTTTAAGTGCAGATGATAATCAGGCATTACAATGTAAACAACAATGAACAGCAAAACAAAGCATACCGTCTCTTCTCTCTGTATTGCACAACTCCTACTACATTTTGCATCTCTGAATTCCTGATTATCACATGCCTTCTGCATTTCATTTAAATTGTGCTGCTCATATTGGTAATGTTACTGACTCCAACATTTTAGTGACTGACTTCTATGGATAAAATCTGTATTGCAATTATATAGAATAAGTGTATTGAACGAGCTTAAACAGATATTACTAAAAGTACAGAATAAAACTTATTTCAAAATGAAATGCATAGCTCATACACATCCCAACAAATCATACATTTCTTAACCAGCTGTAAAGGGTCAACTTCAAATGGAGGACGAAGCTTTAAAATGGTGACTTAAAGAAAAAAGATTTCTGCTTACATTTTAAACAGTTGGCATGTGAGGAGCGGCTTGCTTTTAAACTCTTAAATACAAGCAGTGTCGAGTTATTTACAGCTTATACGGAATAAACCAAATCTAGAAGTGTTTTGTGGAGACCAGTTGTGACAAAGAGACGTCACATGTTTCAGACATTAAAGTGAGACTAATCAGCAGCGGCTACAGGAGCTCCTTAAGCATTATTTAATGCCATCCATTGACACAGGCGTCTTAAGCTTTGTGACAGAGACCAGTTAAACATAGGTCATAGGAAGATTAACTTAAACAGTAGGAAGTTGCTGAAAACAAAGTCTAAAAAAATAAAGTTTTGTTAATTCTCTGCATTTATAGTTTCTTTTTTTCTGCACTTTTGGTTCAACCTTCCCCACTTCAAACACAATTGATATTTTCAAAGAAAATTAACCATGAAAGCGCTATGTACATGCAAAGCCCACTTGGGTCTGCTCGGTTCAGCCAGCCAGGAACTTGGTAGTTGTGTTTGTGAGCATTAGGTCAGTCATGATGCACTGCGAGGATGGGCTGCCTGCAGATGGGGCAGGTGTTGTTTTCAGAGAGCCAGCGGTCGATGCAGTGGATGTGAAACTCATGGGAGCAGGGCAGGCGCCGCAGCTTGTTGCCCTGGGCATACTCATTGATGCAAACACTGCACGCTCTACCTATCTCCCCCTCCAGGTTGGCCTGACCATAGGTGCGTGTGACTAGATTGTCAATCTGCTCTTTGGTCAGGCCCCTAGGATGTTCGTCATCCTCCTCGTCATTGAGCAAGAAGAAGTGCGCCAGCCTCAGGATGGGTAGAGTACCGTTTTCTACCAGGTTGTTGGTGTCTCTGCTGGTCGCTCGTCCCTCTGTGGGGCTCACTACCGCTGCTCCCAGCCTGGCCTGCCCACCCTGTTCCTCCTCACTTCCCACCTGCCCCACCCTTTCCTGATCCACCCCACCTGTACCAACCTGGCCAGCTACGCTCTCATTCGTATGTAAACGAGTAGCTGGACCGGTGCTACTATTGGTAACACTAGCGTCTGCATGGCTAGGTGCAACAGTTTCAGAATCTGCCTCTGTCTCCATTAGGGAACTCAGCTCACCAAATCCGGTCATGATCTGGCGCAGGATGGAGCGCAGGGCGGTGGAGTTAGGCTCCCCCAGGCCAGTCTCACTGATGCGCCTCAGAGGAATCCGGATAGTGCTCACATAGGTGCGGATCCCCGCTCGCTCGGAGCGGGAGATGGTGCGCCTGAATCCACCACTGTCACTCTCAAATGTGACGGTATTCTCAGCCACCCTGGCGCGGGAACGCGTTCTGCTGGCGATGCTGTCCCGATCGCGGTTTTCACCAGGTCGGATCCTTCTAACCTGCAGGTCCAACATGATGGTGGGGTGACGCCGCACCGCTGAACTTCCAGCTCCCGCTGCATGCGATTCACTTTCACGTTCTCCTGTCTCTGCAGCTGGCTCAGATAGAACTGCAGGTTCTGCCACGGTCTCCACGGAAACAGAGCTTGTGCCACTGCCTGGCTCAGCAGTGTGGATGTTGGAGCCACCGACTCCACTGCTTAATGGTGGAGTGTTACCGGCAACAGGTATTATATGCATGGGGGAACGGCTGTGCCTCGAAAAGCGTCGAATTATCCCGCTCCCTGCTGCAGCTCTACGTGCACGGCCACGTGAACGAGTCCTACTGCCACGGGATTCGTGTCCATCTGCTGGAGACCCTGTCAGCGGTGACACACGGGGACAGTCTATAGAAGCAGACATACCATCACTGGCCTGCTCTACCCCTGCATTCACCCCTTGATGTTGCAAATGAGTAGTTTGATCAATAGGAGGGTTGGGAACACTAGGGGGAGGGGCTAAAGAGTGCAAAGTGGCACTTCTCCTCTGAGCAGCCGCTGGGGGGGCAGCTGGTGCAGGAAGTGAAGAGGGAATCATGGAAAGAGTGGTAGTGCTGCTGCGGGTACGGCGTGTCTGCATCCTCCGACTGAGGGCTGGGCGGGGGTTGCTGTACGGGACTAGCCTAGGTGTGGATAAAGGGCGAAAGTGAGAGAAAGTAGAAGCAGTGCGTATGGAGGGTGAGGTTGTGTTTGGGGCAGTCACTGGCAGCTCTGAAGAGTCCGTAGCATCATTATGCTCCCCCGGCTCTGGCTGATCATGGTTAATGTTGATCTCCAGGCTAAAGCGGAATTCTCCACTGTTAGGGTTGGTCCGGCTGACGGCACGCCATGTCTGGTTGCCACTCTGCCCACTGCGAGTAGCATTACCAGTGCGTCTGAAAGTGTTAAGCCACTCCAGTAATGAGTCACCGTTAGACGTTTCTGCTCCAGGCTCTGTGCCCCCTGTAAAAAAATACATATGGGTAAGACTGTAAACAAAAAATCCGAAAATCAGTTTCTCCTGTATTGGGAAACCCTTACAGAAATATTGATTTCAAATCTTTCAACATTATGCAAGATTATTATGAGATGTTTGTTGGCTTCTTTGTTAATCAATGATGATAAAACTCAAGTCCTATTGGATTAATAATAGGGAACGCAAAATAACAAAGATCAGATAAAGCTCAATTCCTCCTCCCTACCTGCTCCTCGTCTCCCTCCAGGCCCTCTCTCCTCTCTGTCACCGCTGCTGCCCTGCTGCTCTCCAGCATCAGCAGTCTGCGGACGCTGCTCAGTGAGGGGCTGAGACGACATGCGCTCTTTTGCGCCATCAAGACGGTGCCTAAGCTCCTCAGCAGTCACCTCCCCTGTGAAACATATGAACATGCGGGCTGTCAACAGCAAAGGGCCAAGAATAACTGTCCTATTGAGAGAGCGGATTATGATATCAAACAGTCACATATTGAATTATTTGTTATCTGCTGTTGCTGATGTAATCTAACATGACATAACAACATGTGTCCCTCCTCACCAGGTGTGCCCAGCAGGTTGCTGTCTCTCATTAGGCGGTACTCCTCTTCATTCAAGTCATTAATGAAGTGATAGTATGCCTCCTCCCGACGAAGACGCTCTGCTTGTCTACGCCGTTCATCTCCCCCACCAGGAGGGTCCATCACCGTGAAAAGTGCTGGCAGACAGAAGGGATTATCAGTAAGGCCTGGAATGTCCACTATAATATTCCACATCGCATCATAAAATAAGGGCTGAATTCACATGTTAAGCCTCTGCAATTCCACTGAGGAAGTGGGCATGCTCCTATGTCATTATAATATATTGTTGAGGCAAATTACTATTTGGGTTTCTTTTGGAAAGATAAAGAATATAACGTTTATCTGAGTTCTATATCGTTCACCTTGTTAACTAAATATTATAGCTAACATTGAACGCAGATTGGCGTTGTTTTAATAACTTAGCCATTCTATTATTCACTCCTGACTAATTTCTAGCCGAGGACGACATCCATTTTCTATCGAAAGACTCCACCAGCAAGGGAGCGAGGAAGGCTACAGTAATCTTGCTAATGTTTAGCACGAACAAAGTAGTATGTGGATAAATACTCCTTCATTCACTGTAAGGAACAGCCAATAAAGTTCCATTCAACAACGTAGTCTTCATGAGAGCTAATGTTAGCCAAGTTACAACAGCAGCTACGGAAGGCCATGTTGAAAGCAGGGGAATAAAGCAACAAAACTGGCGTTGTCATCCTGGTTAGCCACCAATCACAGGCCTAGTGTTAATGACGGACAGGCTCAGCGTCCAATCACTGCTCTGCTAAGGCGGGCCACGATAAAACTAAACGGAGGTCTCGTCCAAGTAAACGCAGGGCAAAGAAGACAAAGAATGTAGTCAGCTGTATGACATAAATAGACATCAAAACGGCCATGCCTGGCCATGACAAACTACGCAAAGACAACAGCCAGTTTTGTAGACACTTCCACATTCCAGACGTTTAAATGCGCAACGGTTTAGATGCTAAACGAATGTAGCATTTTAGCTCATCTAACGTTAGCGGATAGCAGAATAACTCCTAAGATATAAATGTGACAAACTGTTTTATGAACAAGTCAATGTAAGCGGAGCATAACACTCAACCATAGCATTGTTTTAGAAGAGATGTCAATGATGTAAAAAATAATTTACTACCTGACAAAGCAGCGATAATATGGACGGTTTGCTTTGCTGTCCCTTCTCTTTCAACCAAGATGGGACCAGTGGTGCTACACTAAAAACGTCCGTCAAACCCAACCTCCCTGGGTAGATTGGTTCCTATGTAACGCAGCAACTGCCAAAGATGTCTCATCTTGTTTTGTTAAAAAAAAATGGGTACACGGATTGTAACAACAATGACTAGAAGTATTATATAAAATACAGTTACTTTTTTTGTCAACCTGGAAGTTACTTTTTGTAAATTGCAATTTCGGTTTTTATCTTTAATATTTTATGTATGCCTCTTGATTAATATGTTGCTATGTTAGGCTCTTAACTTTTGCTATTTTAATGGAAATCTCCCCCTCGGACGGATAAAGTTGTTTATGATGTGATTCTGATAAACACCTTCTTTAGTTTCTTTCTCTGCTGCGTTTGCAGGGTTTGTCTTCACGACAGTTTTGCGACAGTGCCGTACAGAGTGAAGTCTCTCCAGATACCGGCTAAGGGAAACGCAGCAACAAGAGAAAGGAAAACATTTCAGTCTCGTTTTTTCCAACTTGGATTCTAACCGAACACCGTGCATCCCCTCCGGTAGGAACAATTTCACCGGAAAACTCCATACTGAAGTTGGGCTAGGGACGAGAGAAATCTACTGAACCGAGCTACTGTTGTAGCCTAGTTGCCTCCCAGAAGCGACGCTTTAAAAAGGGAAGGAGAATACACATTTTGCACAAACTGTGGGGAAAATGGACTATGATTTTAAAGTGAAGCTGACCGGTGAAAGAGAGCGCGTCGAGGACCTGTTTGAGTACGAGGGCTGCAAAGTGGGAAGAGGCACCTACGGTCATGTTTACAAGGCGAAGAGAAAAGATGGGTGAGTGGAAGAGCAGGCCTCTACCCCCCCCCCCCCCCCCTCCCTCTCCTAAATACAGTTAATGTCTGCTATATTCCTCGTATGCAATATATAAAGATATATGGGGATATTTATGGAGAGGGCAATAACCCTTTACTTGTACATTGGTCTTGCATCACAATCGTGCACAATTTCACTCCTATTCAGTTTCTTCGTGCACTATTTTTATTGTGGGTTTTTTCAACATTGAATTACTACTATTTTCCTCTTATGCAATATTTAAATAAATAAAGGGACATTTAATGCAATAACCCTTTTAGTTTTTGGATGCTAATGAGTCCTTTTGTGCATAAAAACACAAACATATGCTTCACTATTGTGATCTTTCCTTTTCAGTGATTCAAGACTAAAAGGCCTTATTGTCATGTACACAGCAATGAAGTCCGAGCGTCCTCCAACAATGCTACATAAATAGTGCAAGAAATAACAGAATATAAATAAATGGTCTTTTTCAAAGTAAATATCTTTACACTTAAACTCACATTCACTATCACGCAGTTTTAAAGAAGCAAACTTAAACTGGTTCTCATTATGCATTGCTAAATCTCGAAATAAACGAAGAAGAATTTGTTGGTAAAACCTCTTCTGCATTTCACTTGGCGGTGTATCAGAACTGAGTTAAAGATTCATTCTCTGCCACGGAGCTGCGGGTTAGGAAACACATGCTACAAACACTAGCCTCATCTTCCCTGTAGCATAAACTTATATTTGTGACCATGAAATATGGAAAATCTCACAAAATGTACGCAGAAACACTCAAGGAACCCTCTCCATCCATCCATCCATCTTCTCCCGCTTATCCGTGGTCGGGTCGTGGAGGTATCAGTTCCAGCAGAGAGCCCCAAACTTTCTTTTCCCTAGCCACATCAACCAGCTCTGACTGGGGGATCCCAAGGCGCTCCCAGGCCAGCGAAGAGATATAATCCCTCCACCTGGTCCTAGGTCTACCCCTCGGTCTCTTCCCAGCTGGACGAGCCTGGAACACCTCCCTAGGGAGGCGCCCAGGTGGCATCCTAACTAGGTGCGAGAACCACCTCAACTGGCTCCCTGGAACCCTCTCCATCCAAATGCATTTAATATCTATATTTTATGCAATATATAAAGGAATAAGGGGGCGACTTAATGCAATTACCCTATTGTCTGGATGCTTATGAAGCTTGTTGTGTATAGCAACTGCTTCACTATTGTGATTGTGGCTTCCCTTTTCTGTGATTCAAGATTCAATTCAAAGATTCAAACGCTTTATTTGCATATGCACATTAGCTTCAGTTATGGCAATGCAAATCTGAATCTTAAGACCCAGCCTCCTCCAACAATGCAACATAAGTATAGATAAGAAATAAAGCAAATAAGTGATGGTTATGAAGCATCTCTTTTGACCTGTTCCTTCACACAATCATAGGCAATATTTGAAATAGTAAATCAGAGCATTTGCGGTTGATGTGGTGAATTTAGGATGCAGCCGGTGCATGTAGAGGCACTTTTTAACATTGCCCTTTTGTGCCCATAACCTTCGTCTATATTCATTCCTTTTTGTGGAAAGTCCCTGGCTGCATCAAACTTTCTATACTCAGTGGTTCATGATCAGCACCTTAAACCTTAAGAAAACAAGCCGTATAAACCGTCTTAACTGTGTCTGGATCAGAGCTGGACTAGGCCCATTTCCATAGCTCGAGCACACAGAAGAGCCCCAAAGTGTTTAAAGATCTGAGTGTTGGCTTTAGGAGGCTGCTGCTTATGAGACTCTGTGAGCTGCAGCATTTGGATGGAGCCAGAGGAAGCACAAAGCATAAGATGATTTAGGCCAGCAGGAGGGAGGGGTTATAAGATTGTCCCACTCTTGACCTAACAATCAACATCAGCACCTCTGTTGTTTCCCCGACTCAGACTGCAAGGAATCTGGGTGTGACCCTAGATAACAAACTGTCCTTCACTGCAAACATCGCTGCTACAACCCGCTGCTGCAGATACACTCTTTACAACATCAGGAGAATACGTCCCCAGCTGACCCAGAAAGCGACGCAGGTTCTGGTCCAGGCTCTCGTCATCTCACGCCTAGACTACTGCAACTCCCTCCTGGCTGGTCTACCTGCATGTGCCATCCGACCTCTGCAGCTCATCCAGAATGCAGCGGCTCGTCTGGTCTTCAACCTTCCTAAATTCTCCCACACCACGCCGCTCCTCCGCTCCCTTCACTGGCTTCCAGTAACTGCTAGAATCCACTTCAAGACACTGGTACTTGCGTACCATGCTGTGAATGGATCTGGCCCTTCCTACATCCAGGACATGGTTAAACCGTACACCCCAGCACGTGCACTCCACTCTGCATCAGCCAAACAGCTCGCTGCACCCGCACTGCGAGGGGGACCCAAGTTCCCATCAGCAAAAACACGTGGGTTTGCTATCCTGGCTCCAAAATGGTGGAATGAGCTCCCCATTGAAATCAGGACAGCAGAAAGCTTACACATCTTCTTCAGACTGAAAACTCATCTCTTTGGACTCCACTTCGAGCGATAGAATTACTAACAAAGCACTTATATACTAATAAAGGACAGGCTTATCTAAAGCCAGTTGAGTAGCACTTGAAATGTTTGGCTCTATGAAACCTGATGTCCTTATATGATTATTTAGCTGTCGCTCTGGATGAAAGCCTCAGCTAAATGTAATGTAATAACCGATTCACTCAAATCCGAGCCAGTCCCAGTGCTCGGTTTGTCCCTCGCTGGCTGCCATACAGTGCCTGTTTCCTCTCCCCTTGTTTTGTTTGAGCGTCAGATGTAAGCTAGATTACACTAGGGCTGCTCAATTAATTGTATTTTAATCGCAATTACAATTATGGCTTGCAACGATTACAAAAACAACGTTATCGAAATAAATTCACAAAAAAAAAATTGTATTGGTTTTTCAGTTAAATTATACTTAAAGTTCAGGCTAATCAACTGTTAAAAACATACTGTTCAAAACAAATTTCTCCAATAAATTGATGTTTTCAAAGTAAATGAATAATAGTTTTTAATAAACGTGATATCATTTATTGACCCAAATAATCGAGATTGTCATTTTTGTCATCATCGAGCAGCCCTAGATTACACAAATCTGGATGTAATGCAGCTCGGCCTCTTCTCCCCCCTTCATGTTTCTGTGCAGTCGGCTCTCAGGGGCCACAGTCTGGTCTGGTGTTGATGTTGCTCTTCCTCTCTTTCTGTTTGCAGGAAGGATGATAAGGACTACGCCCTCAAGCAGATTGAAGGCACCGGCATCTCCATGTCAGCCTGCAGAGAGATCGCAGTAAGGCTTACTTTGTCCCTTTGCTTGGTCTCTGTTCAGCACACTCATGCCCTGCATAGGTGGCTTGATTTAATAACCTCCACAAAGTAGCTTGAGTCAGGTAAACAACAAACGTGAAACAGGACCATAGAAGAAGAACATTGACATTCTTGGGAAGAGAGAATATTTTATCGTCTTGCATTCAGTTGTACAGGTTGTGTCCACTCACAGTACATTCCCCACCTTTAGCCACTGGAACCATTATCAAGCACAAATAGGCTTTTTGTAAATCATGTTTTCTACCATGAGTGTCTGCATGTCCTCTAAGTGCATCTGTGTGTTGCAGCTGCTGCGGGAGCTGAAGCATCCCAACGTCATATCACTGCAGAAGGTGTTCCTGTCACATGCAGACCGAAAAGTCTGGCTGCTCTTTGACTACGCCGAACATGATCTCTGGGTAACACACACACACACACACACACACACTATATTACATATATTTTTCCACCCATGTTTGCCCTATTGCAGACAATGAATGCACATATTTTCCCCCCTAATTACAGAAAAATCTCTCCTGAAAGTTGAATAAACATGAACGCTACTCCCTCAGAAATGTAATGAAAGCAAAGCCAATAATATAAATAAAACCTCCACCACAACATTTACTTTTATGAATTTGCATTGCTTTTTCAACTGTTCTTTTCATGTGCGCATATACACCTCCTCTTATTCGATTAGATATTCAGTTCTGCCGATGTATAATTTCAAAGCCTATACAAATGGCATGTTGATATCATTGTGCGTCCCAAAAATATCCTGCATTATCCTGCCTATTGTTCATTGAATATGCCACGATGAGCGGGAATGCATAGTTTGGATATAATTACGTTTTAATGATGTCTTTAATAGTTTAGTCCAGGGGTCGGCAACCCCTGGCACGCGTGCCACCGTAACCAGTGGCACACTAGGAATAAGTGGAATAAGTGTGCAAAATATTTACATTTTATTTTCGGATCCTGAACGAGACCGTCGCCAGAGCGCGTCTCCCCGTTATCTGCAGGAGGAAGCCATGCACGCAACGCAGCCCCGCTCTCTTTAACTCCAGTCGACTTGCTGCCGCTTTCCTCCGTGGTGAAGTGCTGTCGGAGCGCCGGCACTTCAGAAATTGCAGTGGGCTACCCATAAGGAGCTGTACAAATGCTGCAGTTTTTGCGTGGCTGTGTCTTTAGTCGAAAGCCCAGTGGTGATCTGCTCATCTCTCATTGAATATAACATGCTACACGGGGGCGGACTGGCCATCTGTGTGTTCTGGGGAATCACAGAACGGACGGTCGTCATTATCATTATGCTGTTTAAAACCAATTATTTAAAAAAAATGTAAACGGCATCTGACAGGTGAAAGAGGTCCATACACTGCTTCCCCGCAGCAAGGCTCCCCCCGCCCTCCTGTTGACAGTTCACGAGCTCCCCCTCCCCCCCCATTTACAAATGCTCAGTTACTCATAGTGTTATGATGTCACTATCTCCCAGTTGTAAGGAAGGAAACTAAAACTGGTTCTCATTATGCATTGCTAAATCTCATTACAACGCATAACAAGAAGAATGTGTCGGTTACACTTGGCGGGGAATCAGAACTGAGTTATAGAGCCTTTCTGTGCCACATAGCTGCAACACTCACATTCCCCCCCCCCCCGAAGAAGTGGAAACACATGCAGCAAACATCAGCCTTATCTTGCCTGTAGCATACACTTACATATATGGTATATCCCCCACTTTAATGACTGTTATCTTGTCTTCCTGCAGCACATCATTAAGTTCCACAGAGCGTCCAAGGCCAACAAGAAGCCCCTGCAGCTGCCCAGAGGAATGGTGAAGTCCCTGCTCTACCAGATCCTGGACGGCATCCATTACCTGCACGCCAACTGGGTCCTCCACAGAGACCTCGTAAGAGAATTGAGGAGGGCATAGAGGGAGGGAAAATATTTTGGGAGAAGGGAAAAAAACACAGCAGTTTATAAAAGACTGGAACATGGTCACAGGGTAGAGAATTGGCCATGTGGTGTTGTATACATGTGCATGTGTTGAGTTATTGTTCCTAAATGTCTTAAATGTTATTGTGTGTTGATTAGTGAAGACATTTTACCACATTTAACCAAGATTAGTATGCATTTTCATTTTAACACCCTCTCTAGTTGTTTTAGTTCACAATGTTTTTACTTAAAAACTGAAACCTATTTCCAATTTTTGTAGATTTTGTGTTCTGAAGAAAGTGTTCCAGCTGGGCTTTTCTAGCTTTCTCACTGATTCTGTATTTTGTTCATCAAAATAATTATTCAAGAATAAATTCCCTCAGGTTTAAACAGATTTTACCAGAGTGAGATTGAAGAGGTAAGCCTGCTCTCCTGTGGGTCCATGTTATGTCCACAAGAGGGCAGCAACACAGTTTTAATAAGAAGAAGAATTGGGAGGGATGAAACCCTCTTTAATGGTCACACATGCAGAGCACACAGCGCCAGGGGAGCAATGGGGGGGAAGGGGGGTGTCCGGTGCCTTGCTCAAGGGCACCACGGCAGGGCAGGAGGTGAACTGGGACCTCTCCAAGTAGCAGTCCACACTCCATATTTAGGTGTGGGCGGGGACTTGAACCGACAACCCTACGGCTCACAGTCCAAGCCCCTACTGACTGAGCCACTGCCGGACTAACCACACACAGTACTGTAGCGTCTGAAGAAGCGTTTCATTCAGTCCCCTTAACCAAACCAGGATCAACACGATATGCTAGTAGTAGCTATAAAGCTCATCTTTGAATTATGGTATTAGTGAAAGCATGAGCTCTTTTTCTCTGTAAATGTTCAAAAATATCAGCATTGTTGAAGTCGATGTTGTATCTCTCTTTTCCACAGAAACCAGCTAACATTTTAGTGATGGGAGAAGGGCCAGAGAGGGGCAGAGTAAAGATTGGTGTGTACAATGTCTGCTGTTTTATTACAAACAATGTATCATTTGAGTTCTACTTTACTGACTGTAATGTGTGTTGTGCAGCGGACATGGGGTTTGCCCGCCTCTTCAATTCACCGCTGAAGCCTTTAGCCGATCTGGACCCTGTGGTGGTCACCTTCTGGTACCGAGCACCTGAACTGCTGCTGGGGGCTCGGCACTACACCAAAGCCATCGGTGAGGATTGTGCAAAACCATCCATCTGCACCTCTTCCCACACTTACAGCCACAAGTTAAATGATATTGAATTGCTCTTTCTTCAGATATCTGGGCGATTGGCTGCATCTTTGCAGAGCTGCTGACGTCCGAGCCCATATTCCACTGTCGCCAGGAAGACATCAAGACCAGTAACCCCTACCATCACGACCAACTCGACCGCATCTTCAACGTCATGGGCTTCCCTGCAGGTGAGGGGCAATTGCTGCCGGACTTAAGAAGGGAAATACGGAAAGTTTGCATAATAGAGCCGCTTTATCATTAATTACTTACTGTGAAGCTGGCAATTGAGCGGCCCGACCAAGCAAGGAGGCAGAACGTCCAAAAATACAACCCGGTGTGGGAATGAATTAACTCATACACATATGATATGGCACAGCGTCAATCTGCTGCTCCTGTGCGCACAGCCACCACAATACCAGCCTCCCAACAGACAGGGAAACAGAGCCTACATACACACCCACTAATCAACAATTAGACACAGGTGAGGGGAGAGCAATTAGACAAAGATGGGGGGGGAGGAGACAACACAGGGCACCAGGTGCACACAATCAACCGTAACAGACATGGGGAAAGGGGAACACTTTAACATAAAACCAACCAAACAAAGACAGACAAACTCAAACACAGACAGATGCACACACTACATACATTTAGCCACCAACAAAAACTACACAACTCGTAACGGAGGCCGAGATCTATGGCCCCAAAGATCACCTCTGTTACACATACTGATATCCTCGTTATATTGCAAATGCTAGCATAGCAAAGTGTTACAGTTTGCTTTTGAATAGTAAATGATGTGAAAGGAAATGTTTCCGTTCCTAGCAGAGGCAGATTATTTGCCGCCTGGTGTTTTTTCTTAAGGCAGCTCTGTGGTCTGTTGGCTCTGAAGACCACTCCACTCACAAGATATCTGAAGCCGAATCACAAACACAAACTTCTCCTTGCAGCGTTACATTTGGGCCTATATCTTCCAGTTCACTTAAGCTGCTGCTGATATGTTCCTTCTACCCTCTCTGCTGCTCTAGTTGTGTAATTCACTTCGCTTTCTGATGGTTTTGGTTTTGACTCTGCAGGACAATTAAGCCTTTCAAATCTGTTTTTAAATTCTATCAAAACATGCCAGAAACAGATCTTACCCTGTCAGTGAAAAACAAAACTCAAGCTGCTTTTGATGTAACAAGGAGATTGTTGTGGGGTAAATCGTAAGCATTAAAAAGATTGCAATCCAGACCCGGCAACCTAAATAATCTGCTCTTGGAGGGAGGAGGGAGGGAGGGTGTGACATGGTGTAATCCTGCCTTTCCTTCATTTGACAGATAAAGACTGGGAGGACATCAAAAAGATGCCAGAACACTCCACGCTGATGAAAGACTTTAGGAGGAACACGTGAGTGAGCACAGTAGCACTGTCCTACTTTTCACTGAGATCAGAAACAGAGCAAAGCAAAGTGCTATGTCTGCTGGCAAAAAGACAACCGTGTAATAAGTCCGCAAATGTGTTTCTTTTCCATCACAGATACACAAACTGCAGCCTCACAAAGTACATGGAAAAACATAAAGTGAAACCAGACAGCAAAGCATTCCACTTGGTGAGTGAAAATGCCTTGAGTTAGGGCGATTGCATGTCATTTGCATAATTAAAACGCACTATGCAATAAAGTTTGGTTCTCAATGACCAATGGAGCATGCTTTGTCATTATGCCGCCCGCTATTAACGGCTTCCTGTTTCTTTAAAGCTGCAGAAGCTGCTCACCATGGACCCCATCCGCAGAATCACATCAGAGCAGGCCATGCAGGACCCCTACTTTTTAGAGGAGCCCCTGCCGACTTCAGAGTGAGACACAGTACACACACACACACACACACACACACACACACACACACACACACACACACACACACACACACACACACACACACACACACACACACTGTATCAGAGTCCTTGGCTCGAGTCACATGACCCGAGGGATGCCGCCCCCCCACTGGTCCCTTAGCTAATTGGCTCGGAGCCTTTTGAATGAATGTTTGACGATTCTCTCTGCCGGTTTTCTCCAGTGTGTTTGCAGGCTGCCAGATCCCCTACCCCAAGAGGGAGTTCCTGACGGAGGAGGAGCCGGAGGACAAAGCAGAGAAAGTAAGAAATGTAATCAAAGCGCTTTCATTCCCTTCCAAACATACAAAATGGAATCATTGTAATAAAGACAGTCAAAAAATAACACATGCAGTCCAATGTTCTTTTGTCATTTTATACTAGAAAAACCAGCAGCAGCAACAGGGGAACAACCACACAAATGGGGCGGGGCACACAGGTAACCAAGACAACAGCCACACCCAGGGCCCGCCTCTGAAGAAAGTGCGAGTCGTCCCCCCCACCACTACCTCAGGTGGCCTCATCATGAACTCAGACTACCAGGTAGGGGTCTTCTCCGTCAACAGAAAATACACATTACTTTGTTTCTATTTAAGTCCTATTATACTGTACGTATTATTTTTCGGGTATATCTATATTTCTCTTATATTATTTAGTTTTTCTTACAATGTATCATCTTTAACTGTGTTTATATATGCACCATATACAACAAGGACAATTCCTCGTCTGTGTAAACCTACTTGGCAATAAACCTGTTTCTGATTCAAAATCTACATTTGCATTTTACCACAGTTGTGAGGGGCTGGAAAAGGCATGCAAGTGTTTGCTAAGTCCTTGAATTTGACCTTGGAAAAAGTGCAGGAGCCCTGTGCAAACTTAAGAGACCGAATCTAAGAGTGTTCTTTAATGTCTTCTTGTTTTCGTTCTCCTTCGTTTTGTTTTGCAGCGCTCCAATCCACACGCTGCCTACCAGAACCCTGGACCAAGCACATCACTGCCCCAAAGCAGCATGGGATACTCCTCGACCTCCCAGCAGCCGCCGCAGTACTCCCACCAGACCCACCGCTACTGAGACACCCCTCCCACACACACACACACACACACACATGCAATCATACACATATATACGCATACACAGCCCTCACCCTGCCCATCTGAAAGAATGTACTGAAGGATGTGGTGGGGATGTCCAAGGCAACAAACCCCCCCAACCTACGGAGGGCACTTTATCTGCAGCAGGCTGTTAGGTCAGCACTTCTTCAAGATAACACACACATTTCCCCGGTGTTAGAACATGACTTTTAGAGCAACACCTGCCGGGTGAAACACAAGGGGGAAGAGCGGCACTTTGGAGTCCAACCTGTTTCTGTTACCTGTCTTAATCAGACCAGCCGAGAGAAGATGGCTTGGTTTTTTTTTTGGGGGGGGACACACACACACACGTCTGCTGTGTCATCTCCTCCCCTCTTCTTCTTCACCTGTCTCCACACCCCCACCTTCCCCAGCCATTTACCTTCTTCCCGTTGGAGCTTGGATGAGACTAAGAGCTGCTATGTGACTGCCAGCGGTGACAGATTTCCTGTTCGACTGTCCTCCCGTCTGTCCTCCTGTCTATCTGTTTCATTTTGTGTGTGAGGGCTCAGCTGAGGACTGAACTGAGCTGCTGTGATGCATTCTGGGAGGATGTGGAGCCCCCACAACTGTGATGGTTTTTGTTCAGAAGGACAAAAAAAAAGATGACAACAAAATATTTTAGTAGTTAATTTAATCAGTTTTCATGGGTTTTGTTTTTAACGGCGAGTGTGTCTGAGCGCTCAGCTGCTGTACGCTGTGGGCTAGACGTACTACATGATGACAAAACCAACCAATCGCATGGAGGACGGCAGACGGGACATGCATTACTGTATTGTATTGAAATATTTTACATGAAGCAAGTATCCTGACAATAAAAGTGGAAACATTGATATAGATTGTTTGTACGTGGAAGAAGGAACTGAGTAATGCAAACTGTTTTCCTCTCGCACCGGCAATGACATCCTTTTTTTTGTTGCAATTCCTACTTCACAAAGCTAGAACTGCTTATTATTCCTCAATATTTCAGTTTGTCTTAATAGTTTGCAAGAAATGTGAATGCATTTGCTGGATGGTTTTTGTGATAATCTATACACTACACAGGAAGGCTCTCCATTTTTCAGACACCACAATGTCCTTTTCTTTCATTGACCCTTTGATATGTTGCAATCTAAGTTATTTTAAGACAGCAGGCTTTAAGCTACAGGGCTGCACCACTGCACCACGTCATTACACAGTCAGTCACATACATGTGTGTTTTGGCATTCATGGCTAAATCAATTATATATGTTAAACTGGCAGCTGTATAACAAATGCAGGCAGTAGCTTTCCCCCTTGTCCAGGAATATCAGTGCATTTTCAAAAATGAAAACTCCCTTTCTAGTGGACTCAACCCAGACTACTGTCTAGAGACTATTCTCTGCTCCCTTTCCCTGCTTAGATGTCTCCCATTCCCCTCTCGCTTTTTGTCTACAAACACACCTAGGAGAGTTAATATCGATGTATTGCAAGTTCTCTTTTTGAACCTTTTCCTGCAGGATGCTGACCAGCTATTTCATTCTGTTACACAATACTATACCAGCTCAGTCTCAGCATCACTGTATGGAGCATGTTTCTAAGCTCCTAAAAAAAACTCTAGCTCCCACTTCTCTGCCTTATCTAAATAGGTCTGCAAAATCCCCACAGGCTCAAGAAGATTTTAATATTTTTGACAAGGAATGGGACCTATCTTTTAGCGTAAAAAACAAACCCTAGTTAATCTCTTCAGCAACGCCCAACCGTAGCCCCGCCCCTTCCAATCGCAAACACTGCTTCCGAGCTGGGGAGTCTCCCTGTCACTCATTCGGTTTACGCGAGACCATTGGTTAATTCCAACGTCGATCATGTGTTAAATCCCCAGTCCGGTGATGTGATTGGTGAATGTAGCGCGGTGGGCGTGTCGTCGTCCTCAAAGGATTGTTTCCCCGGAGTGGCCAGACGGCTGGGGGACACAGGATGGAAGAGCTAATAGGAGTATCTAACGGGACATGCGGACGGGCTGATTTCTTCTAATATTTCAAGTGCTGGTGAGGGTCTTATTGTACTTTTTACAACCGCTAATGACAGCTTTTATGTTAATATTGAAATGTGTGTGGCAATCTCTGCTGAATGTAGTCTAATTGGTCCATAATAACTCGACCACTGGACGAGCTAACCGAGTGGTCAGTTAATACGGACCCCCGGTGAAGGATAATAAGCCGACTCTGGGTGACCAAAACCCTCCTTAAATAGTCAATATTCTCCCCGCTGCTGGTTCACTTTAGTGCCTTTTTTGAATCCATAATAGATATTGGGTTGTGATGTATCTCTGCAGAAAACGGCGGGTTGAAATTATGATTAAAACTGGCAGAAATTCCCGAGAACCGAGGGCGTAGGAGCAGATGTGGGTCAGTCCATCAGTAACGGGAAGCGGCGGTGCGGAACACTGATTGATCGTGGTTGCCATTAGTTCACGCGTGTGTGTGTGTGTGTGTGTGTGTGTGTGTGTGTGTGTGTGTGTGTGTGTGTGTGTGTGTGTGTGTGTGTGTGTGTGTGTGTGTGTGTGTGTGTGTGTGTGTGTGTGTGTGTGTGTGTGTGTGTGTGTGCGCGCGTGCATGTGTGTGTGTGAATCAGCATGTGGAGAGGACAGAAAGGGAGTGTGTGTGTACTGTGTATGTGTGTGTGAATTAGTCATTTTAAAACATCAAAAAGACTACAGTGTAATAACTTCACAATGACATTCATGTGGTGATAATTAGAGAATATTCTGATTGTCATAATGAAATCCACTAGCAAAAATATCATTAAAATCTTTCTGCAACTATTGAATATCAATTAATAGATTTTCCACGTTTTAGATTAGTAGATTATGGATTTATCAAATGGCAAAATGTATATTAAAACATAAAACTCAAGGTGGGAAGTAGTTATAGCATCAGCTTGAAATATATTAAATTGATGATGTCATGAGGAAAAATAGCAACTGTCAAGCATGTACTGTTTTAAATATCTGCTTATTGCACGTTTTAATACATGATATCCTCTTCTACAGAAATAATCAGCTATTTAGCCCCTTGTATCTCCATTAGGATTATAACCGTTTTGGGGTCGTGTTTGCATTAGGCCGGTATTTGGGTAAATTAATCCTGCAGATTTACTCAACAGATAATAGGATTGGGAGATCTGTTTGATGGAATTGAATATTTTCAGATATCAACAGAAAATATGGCAAATGTACGTAAAAAACACATAGTTGGTGTTCAAAATGTCAGTGTTAGTAAATGATAGATAGATAGTTACGATGAGCTAACAGTCAACCTTTCAAATGTTATTTTGCTGCTAACTGAAGGCTAAAGTTATTGTTAAACTGCCGAAAGGATTCGGTGGATAATATTACCCAGAGTGCCTCAGTGTTTCGCTACCCTGCCCTGAGTAGTATTGGGACGAGGTGAGGTTCCTGGACAGGCACGGTGTCACGGCAGAATCTTTTTTTTTGACGTCATATTTAGGGCAGTGTGACCTGACGTAATCCAGCCTGCATTATTCATCACATCAGAGCCTGCACACAAGAAGCTGTACCCGGCTCATGCATTCATAATGACTTGCCTTTCAGATTTTAATGGAGTTCTCTCATCTGTAGTAAAGGCCTGGCAGGGAGGAAGACCCTGAACCTGCATGTCACCCCTCTGAGGATCTACTGTAGTCTACATGCTGCTGATGTGACCTTTTAAAGGCTACCTGGTGTGTGTGTGTACATGTTTGGGTGCCTAACTGGGGTTGTATGAATTAACCATCCTAACACATGAGTGAGAATGTGTGTCGGCTAATACTCTCTGGTGTCTCTGGATTATGTCCGGGCTTTACTCTCCCCTCTCTTTCTCCCCCGTGTGAGTGAAGGAGCGTTCATTGCAAGAGGACTGGGGGCCTTAAAGAAGGTCGAAGACGAGGAGGAGGAAGAGGAGGGGGGAGGATGCATGGGAGAGCTATTGCTGTTGCCGTGTGAACGAAGCTCTATTGTCCCGGGAACCTTTCACAGTGGCTTCCCCGAGGTCCCTGTTCATACCCCTCCCCCACCCCGTACACCCTTTCTCCCTCACAAACACAAACACACACTTTTTCCCCCGACACAGCTTTTTCTCACACACTGTCTCACTTTTATCCCACTCGGTGACCCTCCACTTTCCCCTCATTTCTCACAAGCAGTCCTTCCTCCCTCCTTCTTCTTCTTCCTGCCCCCCCACCCCCCTTCACTTTCTCATTATTTCGCCTCATTGATGTGATGGTCATGCCAGCCAGACAGACAGTAAAAGCAAAAACATGCAATCTTCTCATTTGCATCCCCCCCCTCTTATATGAAGTAGCACAGTGTTTCTAAATGCTGAATTAAGAGGCCTGTAAGCCAAGCCTCATTGATGCATTCAGGGTCCTTTATGGCTGTGCATGATGGTGTCATTTAACCCTTTGTTTTCGCTTATTAGCGAGGGGCCGTTGGGGTTTGTAGGGGGTCGCTAGCTTAGATAACGGGGCCAGATGAGGACGCGGCTGGTGGGAATATGCGTTGGCGAACAGAAGTGTGTTTTCTCGTGCTGAGACACTGAGAGCACTGCTACTTGCTTCGTCTGTCGTCTGTGTTAGTGTAATGATGATGTAACCAGAGTACTCAGAGTCTTTACTTGAGTAAAAGCACTAATACCACACTGTAGAAACACTTCATTTCAACTAAAAGTACTGCATTAAGTAACATCATTAAGTAAAAGTATGTAAGAAGGATTAGGGAAATGTAGAAAACATCTCTAAAGATCTAAATCGAAAGCAGCAAATCTTCACATTTAAGAAGCTGGAACTGCCAACACATTTATTTTCTAATAATCTTTTCTATTAACACACTTTTAGTTACTTAAATATCATGTAGGATGGCTTAATCTATACCAAATTGTCATCATAATCATGTATTTTCCTAAGTATTGTGTGTCAAAATCAGGACATATAGAGTAACTACTAAATACATCCATTCATCTTCTCCTGGTTATCCGTGGTCGGGTCTCGGGGGTATCAGTTCCAGCAGAGAGCCCCAAACGTTCTTTTCCCTGGCCACATCAACCAGCTCTGACTGGGGGGTCCCAAGGCGCTCCCAGGCCAGCCAAGAGATATAATCCCTCCACCTGGTTCTAGGTCTACCCCTTGGTCTCCTCCCAGCTGGACGTGCCTGGAACACCTCCCTAGGGAGGCGCCCAGGTGGCATCCTAACTAGGTGGCATCCTAACTAGGTGCCCGAACCACTAAATACATCTTTAAAATAAATATAGTGGAGTCAAAAGTACAACATTTTTTTTCCAAAAAGAAGAGTAGAAGTATATAGTATAAAAGGAAAATACTCTACTAGTATAGCTCACTCTTTTGACTCTTGTTAGCCACTAAGAAGGTATACATATATATATATATGTGTTATTATTGTGTTATAAAACGTACTTCCCGTCTACTTTCTGTGATCATAAATGAATATCTGCAGGCTCCAACAAACATGGTTGTATTTCTAGTACCTGCCGTCTATTATTAGCTCCCTGTCACACTGCCAGAGCCCCCGTGTCTCTCCAACCTGCTTTTCTTTGAGTGACTTTTCATCTTTCTTTTGCACCAGAAGGAAAGTCTGGAACTGCAATCAGCATCAGTGCATCTAAAAACGTTTTGAGCGCGTTTCCATCTGCTGCTCGCTGCATTGTTCAGACAGGAAGCGGAGACAGGGAGGAAACAGGAGAACCAGGTCGAGGCGCACAAACAGGAAGCAGGAAGAGGTTCAGATAAGATGGCTGCTCTGATGCACCTAGGGAATGATCCT
>NC_136911.1:20326890-20421890 GCF_949606895.1 Notothenia rossii | reverse complement strand
CTTCAAGAGCTCCCTCACTCAGGACCAGCAGGTGGTGTCCAAGAGCAGCGTGCCCAATCCGGTCAAAGAGATTTACAATATGAGCGACAAGCCCCCGCCCCTCAGCATCCTCTCCGTTTACAGGTTAGTGATGATGCACACACACTCTCCAAACACCCAATTGAACTACATTGTGTGTGAAATTAGACGATAAAAGCTAACCAATTAAGTAAGTAAGTAAAACTTTATTTATATAGCACCCTGTCAACACGGATGTACAAAGTGCTTTACAGTACAGTACACAATTCACAGTACAACTATAACATGTAGAATAAAAGGCATAAAACAACAGCAGGTAATGCATAGGATGAAACACCAGTAAAAGACAGCCACTGACTCACCTCCTCCTCCGACGACCCAAAGGCCTGTCGGAAGAGGTCTTTAACTGCCCCTTAAAAATCTCTATTGACGCAGAGGTTTTTCTTTTCTGGGGGAGTTTGTTCCAGAGCCTTGGGGCCCCCGCCTCAAAGGCACGGCCACCCTCGGTTTTCAGCCTGGTTCGGGGCACCCTTAGGATTAACTAGAAATCAGTCCACAGGAAGTTGATGAAGTCTTGGAATGGCTCAGTTGTTGAGTTATGTTATAATCTATTTAAATATTGGCAATGTACCCGTGTATATCGTCACATATAGCTTATTTAAAACCATGTGTTCTACTTAGTCTGTGTTACTTAAAGCCATGCTGTGTTCTTGATTGGATTTTGTCTCCTTGTGTCTGACCCACATTCCCCGTGAAGCAGCCGATTTGGTGCTATTTCCTGCTGCTGCTTTTATCCAGTATGGCGTGCTCCAGTGGGAGTCCAACTCCTAACCCTGACTACATACCACATGTTTCCATTTCTTTCTCCACTTGTCTCTCTGCCTTTCATCCTGTCATTTTCAGTTATGCAGGTTCATCCGCCTCCTCTACTTTAAAATATTCATACCTCAACATGTCAAATGGTATCATTCTGTCTTTCATTCCTACATGTCTCTACAAAGACATAAGGGCAGCTGTATGAATTCTTGCTGTGTGTTTCTGTAGGGATGACCAAAAGGAAGCACTCAAGTTCTACACCGATCCATCCTACTTCTTCAACCTGTGGAAGGAGAAGATGCTGCAGGACACCGAGGATAAGAGGAAAGAGAAGAGGAAGCAGAAGGTACAAATGTGTCCTAGAGGAACTAACAGATCATACTATAGTTAAATATACCATCTCACAGATAGTAGTTGCCTGGTTGTCTCCAACTGGGGGCTATTCTGTCCAATGTCAGTTCCATTTTCCTACCAAATTAGTGTCCAAATATGAAATATCAAGTTGGTTATTCTTAGTGGAAGTAACAACAAAATGAAAAAGACTCATTGCTCTCTCCCTCCCTCCCGTTAGGGGCAGAAGCAGGACGTTGATGGGACGTTACAGCGGGAGGTGAAGAAGGTCCGGAAGGCGAGGAACCGTCGGCAGGAGTGGAACATGATGGCTCTGGACAAAGAGCTGAGGCCGGACCACCGACACACCATTCACCGAGACCGAGGGGCCTCCTCTGAGGGCTCCATGTCTCCGGAGAACAGGTAATCAAAGATCTGCTCAAAGATTATAGGCCAGCCTTTTGCAGAGACTCT
Organism: Notothenia rossii; assembly: GCF_949606895.1. Lineage (NCBI taxonomy): Eukaryota > Metazoa > Chordata > Actinopteri > Perciformes > Nototheniidae > Notothenia > Notothenia rossii. The sequence goes on along the minus strand of NC_136911.1, from coordinate 20,420,252 downwards.
AGGAATCAGCCTGACATAACAACAGATTGAAGCTGGCCAAGAACGTCATCTCTGACCCAGACATGTCCTGAACAGGGAATATGAATCGAATAGAATGGTTTATTGTTATTATACAGGTTCAATGAGATGAGTAGAGCTACACACAAACAAACAAGAGACATACAACATACAAACAACAAGCATTCATACTTCAATATGCAGATCAAATGAATTGTTACGGTCAAATCGGAGATACAGGGTCAATACAGAGAACTAAGGTTAAAAGGGTTCGTAGGTTCAAAAGCCCCAGGCTCCTCCAACAACAGAAATATATACAGTATAATATTTAAAAAGAAATATAGGAATTGCAAGCTCAGGAGTTTAGCAGTCTTTTGGCCTTCGGGATCAAATTGTCCCTGAGTAATAATAGTAATACATTTGATTTAAGGCGCCTTTCATGAGACCCGAGGACACCGTGCAATTTGTTAAATATTCTAAGAGGCAACAGAACATGATTAAAAACACAAACATACATCATTGAGAAGACGATTGGACACAAATGATAGTCTGGTGGTCTTTGTCCTGATGCTGCGGGTTATTTGCATGTATTTGAATGTCTTCTCTCTTCCCGCCCTCCTCTCTCCATCAGGGGTCTCGGTGCAGATCAGCTCCACTACCCCAACATGATGAACCACGCGGGCCACGCCCACACCTACTCCGGCCCCCCGCCCAGCGTCCTGGCTGCTCAGATGGCGGCGGGCCACCCCCCGCGAGGAGGAGGGGAACATGACATGAGAGGCAGGGCCATGATGGCGGCTTATCAGGGGGGGACACTGGGTCGTACCCATCACCACCACCACCAGAACCCTCTGCCTCCTCCCCCCTCTGAGGCCATGAACGGAGGCTCCATGTCCCTCCCACCGATGGACTACAGGTACACACCAGAGCCAATGGGATCCAAGAGGCTGTTATTGTTGTTTATTAAGCTTATGCAGTCATATCTGAGTCTGAATGGTTGAACCGTTATTAGAATTAGGACATTTTTATTACTAGTATTTTTATAAATAAAGCTTTATTATTATTATTATTATTATTATTATTATTATTAATATTATACCTTATTAACTATGATGGTGTAAGCTCAATGTTGATATAGGTCTTTACTCGGCAGTGCCCACAACTTATTTTATGAATGAACTCTGAGCAAGTGCTGCCACCTAGTGGGCCCTTCTGTACTTCAAAGCAAACCAAACTACAGACATCTTTAAAAACTCTCCACTAACTCTCTTTTATTCCCTCTCTCTTGCAGTATGGAGGGCTATGCCAACACCGGCCCCCCTCCCCCGCCCCCCGCCCCTCTCATCCCCTCCTCCCTCACAGCCTTCGCCTCCCCTCCCGGAGGTCCCATGCCCATGATGGGTGCCGGTGGCTTCTCTCCTCCTCCCCCTCCTCTAGGTGGATTCCAGGTGGTCCCTCCCCCCCCTGGTCCTCCCCCTCTCCCCCAGTCAGCTGGTTCCTCCCACTTCTCCACCCACAAGATGTCCTCCTCTGCTCCTGCTGAGAACGAAGCGGTCACCGACGCCCGCAGCGACCTGCTTGCCGCTATACGTATGGGTAAGAGAAGTGAGTGTGAGCGAGTGTGTTTGGGTTTGTGGGAAGAAGTCATTTGGTTATTTGCAACCGCAGGGCTGTAGTAGTGTTATTATACACATGTTTATCGACAGGTTTTACCCTCAGTTTAAACCCCTGTAAGCCACAACGTTTGAGGTAAATACTAAGTTAAAATAATGCATAAAAAGATGTCTCATGTCAAGGCCTTTTTATTTGATCAACACTGTTATCCCGCATGTTATTGAAAAACGTCTTGTATTTACACTCTAGTATAAAACTGACCGAGGGAACAGCTTTGAAATGTAGCGTTCATACTTTACCTAAAACCTATCGCTTAGTTATATCTAGATAATCATTTATTTTACAACAAATGCACAGTTACACAACTTGATATTTAAACAAAATAGCATTGTTGACTCAACTTCGTAAAAAAAAAAACGAAATAATCCTGTGATGAAATAAAAACACCTTAATTGAGCCCCTTTTGATCCTCCTCTGATATTCACATTGTATTGTAAGCGTGCCCAGTTTAAAACACATCCCATAATCTCCCCGCAGGCATCCAGCTGAAGAAGGTGCAGGAGCAGCAGGAGCAGCAGGCCAAGAGGGAGCCGGTCGGGAACGACGTGGCCACCATCCTGTCGCGCCGCATCGCTGTGGAGTACTCCGACTCCGAGGACGACTCCGAGTTGGAGGAGAACGATTGGTCGGATTAACATACACACACACCAATGGGATAACCACTAATAACACACACACACACACACACACACACACACACACACACACACACACACACACACACACACACACACACACACACACACACACACACACACACACACACACACACACACACACACACACACACACACACACACACACACACACACACACACACACACACACACACACACACACACACACACACACACACACACACACACACACACACACACACACACACACACACACACACACACACACACACACACACATGAATGAATGCCCACTGTACCACACTCACGGGTTATCACACACTGAACACACACACAATCACATGCTGTAGGTTGATATAAGCTGAATGGTCCAAAACTGGAATATGTAGGGGTGTGTTCTCCACTGTAAAGACACTAATGACATACCGTAATACTCTTTGAAACATTAACATGTAGTCTGTACTTCAAAGCTTTGTGAATACACCCCAGTGGATGTTTCTCTACCTGTTATAACACTATATAGACACCCTGTGAAGGTGCTTATTATTACATGTATAGTCGGAGCTTGAGGGTGTTAGAAGATTAGCAGCTTTTCCTCTCGAGATAACCAATGTACTTACTGTCTTTTTAAAAATGTTTTTACTGAAACACTTGCTGTAGAATCCCCTGGCAAGTTATTAACATTAACTGGAAGTAAAGAAGAAGGGGATATGTAATTAGTCTTATTGAATATAATCATGATTGAGCAATCAATCACTGCTGTGTGGGGGGAGGGGGGAGGGAGGGAGGATCTGGGGGGGGTGTGCATATGCTAGTGCGAGCTCTGTAACCTTTGACCCGGAGAAAAATAAAAAAAAGATGACTGACGGATCATGACTGCTCGGCTGCCATGTTTATTTTTCTGTTTCTCGTAATGCAGTACCTGGCTTTAAGACATCAGTTTCCATGGTAACAGTACAGCTCAGACGGGTGTTGCCAGGGAAACGGGCGAGGATGAACAAACGACACGAGGAGTTTTTATGCACAGCACTTGTTTGGGTTTTTTTAATACAAAAAGTGAACTCTAACCAAAAGCAATAATAAAAAGTACAACTATAACACTTTGAAAATACACACCACGTTCACACACATTTTTTTCTTCTCACTTTTTGTTAACAATAAATCTCAGTTTTTAAGTTAGTGCATGTTGATTATCGTGTTTCATTTTGCAGAATTTGTTGTGCCATTTTCATCCACAAAATAAAGTGCATTTCACATTGATAACTACGCATACATCTAGACAAGATGCTGTTACCTCAACCCCCCCCCCCCAAACACACACATTCACAGGCCCTTTAGTGTATTTAGCTCTAGATTGGTAACTATTTCATTTAACAAATCATTGGCTGCACATTTGCTCAAAGACCACAGTATTATTACACTGTGAAGCATTTAGATTGACAGGTGTGTGTATACAGAAGTATTACATCCAACATCTGCTATTCTTGGATACAAAGCCCTTGTTCACACCTGCTCAATCATCATGAACAATACTGTCTGCTGCACAAGAAGGAAAAACATTCACCAATCTTCCTCAAACATCCCCGTCTGTGTAGCCAATTAAAAACCTTTAATCCAGCCTTTACAAACTGGTGCATATTGAAGCCGAACAGAATCTACATCAACAGCGGAGAAAATTCATTCAAAAAAAAAAAACGGTGCAACCAGACTTGGGTAGCACCATGCACGGTGGTGTAAAGCCCCGCCTCCTCCTCAGCATGCCGTATTTACAGAAACAAAAGAGTGAAGAGGAGGTGGGGGGGGAATCAAATAAACCCGTTACATCGTACAGAATCTGAAAGAATCCAGGCCAGACTAAAGTGGAAAAAAATATAACTTTTCAATGAATATAACAAAATATAGAATTTTCTCCAAAAGGTAAAAGATGGTTTGTTTTTGGTGCTCATCGAAAATAAAGCAACCGTATTCAGTCTGACACAAGTCCACGTTCCAATGCTCAGATATGCCATTCCTCTCCTATACTTGAGGCCAAAAGATGAGAATGTTGAGCTCTTCAAATGCCTCTTCGCAAGGAATGAAAGAAGAAGCATTATCTTTGTATCTGGAAGCGACCATTTTAGCTCATAGAATCATTCAGAGGTCACTTCTTAGAGGACGCCTCAATCAGATTGATTAAAAGTAGAGTATAAGTGATTTAGAGACAGGAAACTCAGCAGGAGTAGGACACTCAGAGTCCCTTTCACCTTGGCTTGAAGTGCCGGAGCGTCCTAGTCCTATCCCCCTTTAAAAAAAAAAGCTCTGCAAACACGTAACGAGGCCACTTCTCTCAGGATTGACAGGAAGACTTGGCAGCATTTTCCTCAAAGGTCAAAGGGTCAACAGGAAGTCATATACCTCCGTAACCCCCCGCGCAGGGAGACAGAATATGGTCTGCTGAGCTGCTGGAACAGACACACATGCACACACCCATGCAACTCATACAGTATGCACGACACACCATCACACACCGACACTTGAGGTTACAGGACAGTTCGTATGCTCACAGAAAAGCAGAGGCAACAAAACGATATCTCATCCCGGCGCGATTAAAAAAAAAGCCAGATTTTGTCTCGAGACAAAATCATGTCAGAGGATCGAGGCAGTGACAAATGAGTCGTTTGATCTCGCCCCGGAGTGATTATACCACCACCTTTTTGAAGATGTATCACTGAAGCATCATTCGGAGCCCATTCACTACGCAGCCCTACCCGAGCAGCCATTATGGTGCCTCACACTGAAGAAGAAGAAGTCATGGAGCGACGTGATGTTATTGCTGTCTGAGTATTGCTTCACATCTACAAAAAATAATAACTACCTTTCATTGGCTAGTTATTGCTGACAAGATATGAAGAGATGAAGGTGTTAGCATGTTGTCGGGTTTGCAAACTCATTTTCAAGACCCCAAAAAGAATGACTCAGAGCAGCTGGTAGGTGTTGTGATCTTTGCCTCACACTTAGCAGGACTCTAATGATGACTCTGAAGCCTGTTCCCGCACCATACAGCGAAGATATCTCTAGGAATCCACATTTTCAAAACTCTCATGACCCTCTAGTGATGATTGTAGCTCATTCAATGGTATACATGTGAGGTACATTGTGTACATAAGCACAATTAGGAGTTATTAGTGTCATGAGGACATCTGGGTACACTGACACATGGCTGGCATGTGACCTCAGGAGGACTAAAAGGGCATGTTTGCTTGTTACATGCTAATTACACAGCATGCACATCAGATATGTGGTTTGTGTTGAGCTCTTAAGGAGCCAAAAATATCAAATAAAAGAAACATTTCCACACCAAAATCACCATTTTGCTCATTTGGCTCCAGGTTTGTAGTCATGTGATCATGTTAATTGAATATCTATAGGGATAACACATTTGAGATGTGTGTTGTCCTTTTCAAAATGACCTTTAAATTCAAATTTTCTCAATTGTATAATACAAAAAGTATATAGCATTCTCCAGACAATCAGAAAGTCTTAAGCATCTCCATTTAAAAGGTGAAAAAGGGGATTGAATGTGTTTACATAATCCAATAGGCTTATACTCGGTTAGCTGCCTCCGTTAATTAGTACAAAAGAATGGAGGGAGGGTTAATGGTCAGATCTCCTGTGGCTTTGTCTGATGGACTAAAACACATTCATGCACAATCGGGAGAGAACAGAAGACTGTGGAGAAGAGAGGAGGGGGAACGGCTTTGTTTCTTCCTCGGCGTCTGTGGAGGACGCGGGGCGCGGAAGGATCACAGAGTGCCGGATTTATTTTTAGCTCTCCGCGGCTCTTTAGCTTTCGATGCACGTCCAGAGTGCAGCAGCAGAGAGACGGGATCCAGACGGCCTATATGTGGAAATGCCTGGGTGAGAATACTCTCTTCCCTTACCTCACCCCTGCGCACTTAATAAATCCACCGTGCGTTTTCACCATGGTTTTTACGCACAGTGGAGCAGACTAACAATCCCTCCTCTATTTAAGGAAAACAAGCAACCAAAGCTCCAGCGCTGGTCTCTATGTGCACTTTTTATATAAGGCTGCTGCCTGTAAAACATGTGATGATCTCAGCACTCTCTGCAGAACAGAGGAAGGGCGTGGTTGGAAAGGGGGGGGGCGGGATGCTGCCCGCTCAGTGGCCGCCTGTACTGGGGAAGACAGTGAGACACCTTGCCCTATATGGTGAGTGCAACAAAGAATAATCCATCCAGATGGGCTGTGGAGAACTAACAAAACTGCCAGGAGCATCTCCACCAAGAGCTGAAGCCAGGCCCTCTGCTGCCTCCCCCCGGCCTCCCCCCACTGCTGCTCCCTTTGACACCAGACACATCCAGCGAGGAGCAGAGCTGACTCAGGGCGCCGCTCTCTTCCCACCAGGGTCTGTGGGGTCAGACGGCACTGGGGGTCCGAGCACGCTGGGCCACGCTGGCAGGCACACAGCCACAGCACACCAGCCACAGCGCCTTCTGGATCTCCTGGTTCCTGAAGGCGTAGATGACCGGGTTGATGACGGAGTTGTAGGTGGCAGGCACCAGCGTGGCGTAGGTGTACAGTGGGGGGTAGGTGTAGTCGGCAATAAGAGAGTAGACAGTGAAAGGCATCCAGCAGGCGGCGAAGGTACCCAGGATGATGGCCAGCGTGGAGACGCCCTTCCTCGTTGTGACGTAGTGAGGCGAGGCGGCCAGGAAGTGGTGCTGCAGGGCGATCTGGTGAGCGTGCCGCATCACTATCTTGCAAATCTGGACGTAGAGCTGCAGCATGAGGCCGAAGAGCAGCAGGAAGGAGACGGACAGCACGGCGATGTTGTTCTTGGTGAGGGGCCGCACCACGCTGCATGTGGCCTCCTCCTCCAGGCAGTTGACCCCTGTGACCGGCAGCAGGCCCAGACACAGGGAGAGCCCCCACAGCAGCACCAGCATGGTGTAGGTGAAGGCCGCGGTGCGCTCAGAGTTGTAGGTGAGGGCGTAGTACAGCGACAGGTAGCGGTCGATAGTGATGGCCAGCAGGCTGAAGACAGAGGCGGAGAAGGAGGCCACCACCAGGCCCACCGTCAGCAACTGGGCCGATTCAGATTGGAGCAAGTAGGCACAGGTGAAGTGGAGCACCAGGCCCAGGCCGGCCAGCAGGTCCGCCAGCGCCAGGCTGCCGATCAGCAGGAACATGGGGGCTCTGAGCGCCGGGTTCTGCCAGATCACCATCACCACCAGAGCATTCTCACAGGCGATCAGGGTCCCCGAGGTGCACAGCACGATGTCCCAGGGGTTCACCAGCAGGGGCAGCTGGCTGGGAGCGAGGGAATCTGCTGGAAACGTCCCCAGACTGGTGCTGTTGTCCATCAGTGCTCCGCCTCCACTGGCCCAGGCTGTGGGGTCAGGGGTCAGCCAGCTTGGGGTGACTGCTGGCTCTTCACTCATTGTGCCCCCCGTCTGAAATCGACACGAACAAACACACTATGATATCTGAGTGGAAAGCACAACCCCAATAGGGACAAGGAGCACCATAAATAAGTAATAGTGTCTATTCTTGGGTCATCTTTTTAGCTCTACTAATTCTGAAGGCATAACAGAGGGCACTTAACCCCCCCCCCGCTGCCAACCCCCCCCCCCCCCCCCGTTTTATGACACCACAGTTACTGATTTTTCATACTTAACCTTTGAAGGTTATATATGTGGTACAGGTATGCATGCCATTATGCAGAAGATATAACAAACTTTCATCCACACCAAAACGAATGTCTCTATTTAAACAATAAAACCGAACAGAAATAGAAATGTACATTTATATTATTCATAAGGTACAGTTAAAAAAACTAATACCATGTGTTGCACTGTACCAGATTATATGTTAAACTCATTCTCATCTGTAGTCCATTGTCAATTTAAGATCCAAACAGGTCGTGTATTTTCCTCCGGGAATTAAACACACCGCCTTTTTATTCTAACAGAGGCCTAGAGGCGACACCACAGGTGAATGGCATAATTGAAGAGCATAATTGAAAACCACAGCAGGCTTTGCAGCAGATTTCAGGCCACATTCCCATAAAATACATCCATAAACCTCAACCGGAACCGGTACGAATTCACGCCGCTGTGAGACGCATGTTATGCCGCTTTCCATAACAGAAGACACCGCACCCGTCTAGAAATAAAACCATCACAGCCATACATGCATCTCAAACTGGTGGCCATATGGTGCTGCTGCTTTACCCTCTGTGCACCCTGCATGAGAGGAACACGTCAGCAGGAGGGAAAACATGCATGTCGAGGATGCGCAATAATAATTTCTGCAGAAACCCACCTTGACTGTGAGACTTCCCGTCTAGATGGAAGAACGACAGCCCTGTGAGTCCATGTTATTGCGCGGGATGGTGGGACGGAGCCCGGGGAGGGGGATGCTGCTCCTCGGTGCCTCAGAGCGGGGAGGATGGAAGAAGAAGAAGAAGAAGAAGGAGAAGAGCTCCGAGCATCGCCGTGTACTGCGGCTGTGCAGCGGCGGAAGGAAGGAATGAAGGAGGGGGTCGGTGATGGAGGAGGAGGAGGAGTCCCACACCGGCGAGACCCCGAGACACCGGCTGAACCCCGGCGAAGAGCTCAAGGACAGGTGTGTGTCCGTGGCTCGGTATTCCACAGGATATATTTTTGTTTTATTAAAAAATTACTGTGCACAATTGTTTATGTATATATATGTATATGTTATATATCACTATGCTTATACATACACATTTATTAATATTATTATCTTTGTAATATAGGGCTTTTCAAGAAATTAAAAGACACTTTACTGATAACAAAAATCATAAAAACATGATTTAGCACTTAAAATATATGTCTTGTCCCTTTAGTAGATTGGTATATTAATATAACTAATTTATTCGGTATATTTTAGTGTGTAGAATAGATACTCTTCTGAATATACATCTTATCTCATGTGCATCACTTATTGTGCTTTCTCTTAATGTAGCAACGTGTCTCAGCCAGTAAGTCTAACACCAGCTCACCTGATTTTAATCTTTCTGACTCATATTTCAGAGGCTGCAGCTCCTGTTATTCCTGTCCTCTCTGTGCTATTAACAGCCTCCCTGATGTGTCTCCCCCCCCCCCCCCCCCCCCCGTCCTCCATCTTCTCCGCTTCATCCCTCCATCCTTGCGGCGCTGCCTCCTCTCCTGATGTTCGTGCATGTGACCGCAGTATAGCAGTATGACCGAGTACTAATCAGGCGGTTTTTTCCAAAGCACCTGCCGTTTGTGTCTGAATGGATTAAAAATAGCTCCTGTTGCAGCGCGAGGCCAGGTATCACCACTGAGAGGCGATGTAGAGTTCCTATGAGTCATCAATGCACCTGTAGGCTGAGAAAAGAGAGCACACACCCCGCTTCAATCTTACTGGCTTTATTTATTTTTCTTTAAAACAGAAAATGATCGCTTTACAACAGGCCTTTTCAAGCAAACCCTCACATTAAACTCGCCAACACCTACAAAACGGTATCAAAAGTGCACCATAGTGTTAATACATATTTTCAAGGTCTAACAATTTCCAATAATATTTTCTTCTTGTAATATTTATACAAATACCATTCTGTACACTGTAGAAATACACAACCCGGCACGCCCCATGAGTGGGACGCTCACCCCCCCCACCCATCCTCTTTTACATGCATCATCAAAAGCCACACTCAGTAAATCCCAGTGCAGAATAACAGGGGGGGGGGGGGGGGGGTGCAGGCCGGTGTTACATCATATGAATTATTAAGTACCCCACACCCAAGAAAAACCTAATACGCGTACGACCGACCGATATCTGTACAATCCTCAATCAGCGTCTTTTTTTCAAAACAATCTTGACACAGTTTTCATTCATTATCGTCTCGTTGAGCCGGCAGCAGCGTCCAATAATAAAAGGGGGAGGAAGGGGGGGGGTATGGGGGCAAGAAGCAAGGGGGAGACTTCCACTGTTTAGCTGCAGCGTGTAAAAGCACGAGTATGAAACACAGCTGAGCTGGTGTGAGACCACGCGGGCAGCTGTGGTGCGTTTAGGGTCCGCTGCGAGCCATGAAGAGGGTCTTCCTCTGGTCTCTGTGGCGGTTAGTCTCTGGACTGGTAGAAGAGGATGTAGCCTGACTCGGAGTTCTTGGAGATTTCAGAAGTGAGACCGTAGAATTCCTCTATGGCCTGGGCATCGATTTTCTACAACAGAGTGACCACATGCAGCAGGGTTAGAAACAGGAACGTACTTACAAATAAAACGTAAATACAAGGAACTCACTCACCTCCACAATATCGTCATCAAACAGCAACCAGAAGTCATGACTTTTTACAATGGCAATGTAGTGACCCCTGTTTGGACCACTGAGAAGGAAGAGATCAGTGTATTAGAGTATGCTTTATCCTCCATGATCATATCACCCAGACTTTAAAGAGGACCACCCACTCAGGTGTTTCCACTCGTTTTGCCCAGCAGACTCCTGTGGGGGTGTAAACGCTCTCACCATCCAATTAGGTGGAAACACCTGCGTGGGTGTACCCGGCTTTTAGAGAAACACAAAAATGTGCAGCTGCAAACAAAAATATTTTAAAAAGCTGACAGTGAAAGATCACAATCTGTGTGAATACTGGTCTGATATAATAAAGCCTGTTTCAGGATACATACAGTATTATTATACCGTGTCGTGCCCCAGGCCAAAAAATGGCAAACATAATTAATTTAAATGAGTTGAAGAAGTATTCAATTTACTGTCATTCAAGCCCTATCGTGCCCAATGATACTTTAAAAGCACATGTGTCAAACTCAAGGCCCGGGGGCCAAATCAGGCCCTTGGTGGATTTAATTTCCCCCGCAGGATAATTTCTAATCACTATTAGATCTGGCCCGCCGGTATATCGCACGCACACCTTCACTCCATCCTGAGGGTCTCCTCAGCTCAGAGCCTGAGCCCAAACATTGATGACCTTTCACCCAAGATGAGATGCCAAGTATCTGAGCTAGCATCACAGAGCAGCACACTGAGTTTAATGGATGTTTCCTTCTGCACTTTGTCTCTCACGACAACAGGGCATGTTTGGTTTCTCTTTGAGGGAAATAGTTTTGTTGAAGCTGTTGTTGGCCTGTGGAGAATTGTAATCATAAGAAATGACTCTGGAAAAGCTGCAGATAGAGCCATAAGAAATGAATGAACTGATTATTTAATGTTTAATGTTGTTTTTATAGGCAATAATTTAAGTTTTGTTAGTTCCAGGTTTAATATGTGCAATAAGTTGATTTCAATAAGTTCTGCTATAAACATTGAAACAGTCCGGACCTCCACTAGTACCCATTTATTTTTATTAAGGCCCACTGTGTATTTGAGTTTGACTCCCCTGCTTTAAAGCATCTCCATTTAATCAGATGCATTAATCCAGAATCTGTAGGCAAAGTGACAAAGTGTTAATAAAGTCCACGTTTTCTTGGCTGATCATGTTTGGTTACAAATAGCTGAACAGCCCGTGTGGAGGGCGAACGGGGCATCGCATCTCCTGTTGCTTATTGGATTGTAAACAACGACCAGCAAACAGAAAAGGCAGTCCTGACGCAGTTTTGAAATCACAGGAATATTCACTTTTTCCCTTAGAGGCTAACGTCGACAGCCAAATGGATCCAAGTGTGCTGAAATCCCAGATGATATTTGGCCTAAAATCATGACATCAATTTCATGATACGTTTCCAAAATAACGCGCTGAGGGAGCTCAACTGGGAGTAGATCGCAGAGGGAGAAGACAGAGTAGGACTCCAGTCTTCATTTCTCAACTCTAAGTAAGTCTAATATCTTTTCTTTACTAAGGGGCTCGAGTCTTTTATGCTGTGACATGCAGAGACACACCGTGTACAAACACTGCTTGTTCTCGTATAGATGTGATTTACTGTTTTTCTCGTGCCAATGGGTTTAAATGCATTTTATAAATAGAAAATGTATGCATTTGCCTGTCTCTACAGTTGCTGTGGAGACTGCTTTAAAAAAAAAAGGTGTTGTATTCTGGCTGTGCGATCACCTACACACCTCCCACAATGCACCACAACGGCCACCAGGTCGTACAGCCTCTCGGGATTGGTGGCGTCCCCGGAGGTGTTGAAGAGGCGGAGCTCCAGGGGGAAGACGACGCGATAGGACAGCTTGGTGTAGCGCTGCAGCTGCTCCATGTACTTGAAGCGCTTCAGGTGCAGAGCCAGGATCATCGGCAGCTTCTTCACACGCATCCTACGCCACACATGTCACAGGGTAAGGCACGACATCAGAGTTTCCAACCACACACAGAAATGCATATATTAAAAACATGTACAAATAAGTGTACTGACCGCTTGTGTGCCTCCTGCTTGCTTCGACATTCTTCACAGTAGTATTTGTACTCACTGCACAGTGTCTCTGTGTTACTGAAGCCTCTGAGGAGTCACAAAGAAAGAATACGTCACAATCTGAAGTCATACCAATAGTCCAAACGCAAAGAAAAACTATTTATTATCATTTTAGACAAAGAAAAAAGAAACCGGAGCCACCAAATGCTTTTTTACGATGAAAACAACTTATTATAATAGCTGCCCACTCATTTTCAGTTACAGTGCATGCTGTTTATTTACCTGAGGCAGTGTGTGATAGAGGTATTCTGTTCTACATCCACAGAAAGGTCCAGAAAGTCCTCATCTTTGCTGCTTATCTGTAACGAGAAGAGGGTGTCAAAAACAAGCAACTTCCATTGAAAAAACTAACCAATAATGTATTAACCTTAAACATTGTTTTGCAGAAACTAAAGCACAAACAGAGCTTCTCTAGGGTTTCTTTGATAATCCCTGAAATCTGCAGCAGGAGTGTTTGAGTAAAACATGTTCAAACAAGACTCTGGTGACACAGATGTTTTGTGAAAGCCACTTACACTTTCCCAGGGAAACAGAAGTGAGGCGTCTTACCGTTTCACAGGTGAGGCAGCGCGTCTCGTTGGTCAGAGTGCCTTGGAAGATCTCGTGGACCCAAGTTGGAGCGGGCGTGGCATTGCTGTTGTTGTTCTGGGAGTCCAATGTGCCGTTGGCAAGGCGGCCATTGGTCTTGTCCTGCTTCCTCTCCTCCTGCAGCAGATCTGCGATGGTGTTCAGCAGGTAGTTCAGGAATTCGTGGGCATCCTGCTGCATGTAGTTGTCAAACAACTCTGCGGATTAAAGTCCAAAGAGACGTTAGGGAACAATTCAGCTTTTACACATGTTAAGTGGGTACTTCAGGGTCTTCTGCACCAGCTTACCATTCTCTTTGCGAAGCCGTGTGATGAACTTCTTGGGTGGGATGACGCCCACTTTCCTCTTCTGGTTGGCGATGCTGTGGAACAGGTCGGCCAGGCAGGTGAGCAGGTTCTCTTTACGTCGAGGCTGACTGCGGTACGCTAAGATTTTCTCCCGAAACGGCCGGCAGAAGTAGAGAGCCTGCAGCACCGAGTTGCAGTAGCAGGTGTTTCCAAACTAAAAATCACAACATGCAAAGCAGTCAGATCACGTGTGACAAACATACAGGTACCGATAAATGAATAAAAACACTTTGCACTATCTACTTACATTGACCAGGCCAAAGTAGTGCTCATTGACCGGAAACTGCTCAGATCCAATCTCTTTCTCCAGAGCAGAGGCATTGGCGCCCTAAAGATACACAGGGCAAACGTTTGTTATCGTAAAACAATATATATTTTAGGTTGAGCTACAAAATGATGACAAAAACATACCAACGCACCCACTGGAGCAGTAAGTAATTGACAAAGTAAAAGGAAGCAACTTGGCCGTTTTTAAGGTAGTTTGTTACAGGGATAGAAAATGAAACTAAATCAGTGCTTTAAGCATTTTCGCTTCCCCTTCAAATCTGCCATTTTAGCTAAAAACAGGCAAGTGCAACATTGAAGTGATGAACACATGAATGCACTAATAATGTTAATACTATAATTCAAAATATATGGTGCTTGAATGGGCTATTCTCATGGCTATTCTGCATAACAAGTACTCAGTATATTTTGATGCCGATTGTAACAGAGTACTCCTGTTAGTACTAAAAGTACACCTCTTCTGCACTCTTCTAAAAAAAGGTTTTGAATGCAAAAATCCAGCTGAAATAACAGAATGACATGTGTCAAAATAAAATAGACGTAGATGTTTATTGACCTTAGCAGAGGACCCGGGGTTTGTTTGTGTAAACGCATTCCCCCTCAATGATTTATGAAGGGTTAACAGAGTCTGTGGACAGCAACAAACTGCAGAGTGGACATGGAGCTGCGCAGATAAACCATGTCGTCATAGCCTGCGTACATAATATCTGGTAGTAAAGGCCAACATGACATTTAGCCTATTTCCCCACTGTTTTGCTCCACAAACTGCAGATTAATCGCCTTCCGGTGTGAAGTGAATAATTATCCAGCTGTTTCCCAGTTGTTGGCAGGATGTAAGATTGGTGTAGCTTTATCGCTTCACGTTAGCCACTTAGCTTCTGCGAACCTCAGCTGCAGCAGGTGCAATGTCACTCCTCTCAAAGAGGCTGTGATACATATTAAACCAAACAAGTAGTCAAGGTATGCGTTTATTAACAGTAAAGAGTCCCAATCGGACGTCCCTGATAGAAGCTAATAGAGATCAGATCCGAGAATGGCTGCTCGCCTTTAGCTATGAAATCTGCTTGGCTAGCACCGAATTATCTGCTCTTATTTATAATCACACACGGTAAAAACGCCCATAAGAGTCCAAACATTGTTTCCGTATCATTCCGTAGACTTGATAATATCAGTGAAAAGGCTGTAGTGAACTCACCATGGTACAAAAAGTGGCAAATTTGGAGACTGTCATTAGGATTTCCATTCGGCTAGCGCCATCTTCAACCACCGCCGCGCGCTGACAAAACTAGGCTGGTTCCCCTCGTGCCCCCAGGAAGTGCGCTGGCCGTTGAAGCAGATTTGTGTAAATGACCGTAGTGGCCAAACGCTGGTACTACATCCACCGTGACGTCATTTTGGTCCTAATATATACTTCTTCCCTTTGATTTACATTAGTAAAGAGACGTCTGTAAATCAACGTCTACTGTTTTTTTAGATAAATAAACGACCCAGCACGAACACTTGTATAGCCCTTGTTTAAATCAGTAGGGTCTCAAAGTTCTAAAATGCGCTGAAAACTTGTATTTTTGTACTTTATTTAATGATCTACCTTTACATTTAAAGAAGTGTTTTATCCTATGTTTTAATGTTTCCAGTATTTCATTATCTGAATTGGTTAAACTTCTTAATTGAATTAATGAATGCATTAAATCGGTATTTTAAGCACTGAGTGTTGAGTTTCCAGAAGCCTCCAGAGGATAAAGATGTGTTTAACTAAAAGGTCATTTAAAAAGTAATTTAAGACAAAATACTTCCCTGCAATCTCTCCTTTCATTTGACTGAGCTGGGGTTTAAGGAAAACTCTAGTGCGCATGCGCTGTAAGCAAAAGGGCCCCGGATGATCCGGGTACTTTCTGAACCTACAGTCGCTCCATTTGGGGCTTCATGAATAGTAGCACTATTAAAAACATTATGAATGGTATGAAATTCATCATTCAGAGTCAAAACAAATTCTGTACTCAACAAATATTTAGTCTGAAATATGAAACTTTTATTTAATATATTTTCTGTATTACTTTATATGTAAACAAAGTCCCAGTTCTCTTTACACATCCAGAGCATTCACTGCTAGTTGTTTTCCCCCAGAGCTGCTTCTTCAGGATAATTAAGTGGATTAGCTTTATTAAGGACCACAAATGTCTTTTCTCACCTTCTGAGAAAAGCTCAGTGGCATATTAAAAATCGTTAAAATAATGGCTAAAGTTACTATCATCAAGAGAAAATAAAGGATAGCCTTCTTGGAGTTTCGCGCATGCGCATCATGTAGCTTTGAATGGTGTTTGCACGGTTTGCACCAACGTACAAAGTATACAGAAAATCACAAAAATGTTATGGATCAGAACTGATTTAGGACCAATTATCGACAGGAAATTGAATTTAAGTTATTGTTCTAATTTGTGAAAGGCTGACCGACTGTTGTACTTGTTCCCTTCGTTAACGTCACATTATTTCTGTTCAGGCGTTAGTGTAGCCTGCCTTGACAGTATTTCACAAGGCGGAGTTTGGGGTCTTTAAGTCTCTCTTTTCGCCATACCCGCCATCTTGTAGAGACCGGGGGTAAGATCCTCTCCGTGTTAATTGTTATTTTCTACTTTATTTCCAAATCATTCTTACACAGTTACATCCATATATGCGTGTTAGCTCTTCTCTTAAATATCAGTGGAGTAACAGTGCGTCGAAAAGCGTAACACTTGTGATATTTAGCGTTGAATGTGAGCTGCACGAGCAGCGTGGCTCTCCATGCGGGCCTGGCAGACAGAGAAACGATAGCAGAAACAGTGTTTTCCACTAAAACCCTGTTATCTCCGCTGTTAAATAACTTAAAGCGGATTTCTTTGGCGTGCTTTACACTGCAGATAACGTTACAGTGCTGCCTAGTTGCTAATGCTGACTCTACTTGGACATGTAGTCTGTTGCTAGCCTTATCGTTAGCATATCTTCTCAAACTCAGTCGTTACAATTGGCAGCAGTGCCACATTGTGATGGATCAAAAACACTATATGTGCATGCTTAAGATTATAATGCACCACTTTTGATTTAATTCACTTCTGCCTTAGATGTCAAACTACTAACGATCTTATTTCTATTCTGTGTGCCAGCTGACTTGAGTGTGACTTGTCATTACAGTAGTTTCTCATGTGCCACATTGAGATTCAAATATAGTAGATTATATGATGGATAGATGTAATTGACGTTCCCTCTTTTTATATTTAATAATAGGTTTACATTTCAGGTAAATGTTAAGGCTCTATAATGACTAACTGATGTCCATTTTCTCTCAGTAATCAGGCATCATGACGAACACCAGAGGAAAGAGGAGGGGGACGAGGTACATGTTCAGCAGACAGTTCCGCAAACATGGTGAGTACTTGTTGAATCAGAAGCTTTACCATGCTTTGGGTTCATTTCTCTTTCATTAATGTGATGTAGGAAAACATTGGGCTTTTGTAACAATTCTTTACACATTCAAAACATTAATTGCATGAATTTACTTCACAGGCCCAATTCCTCTGTCCACTTACATGCGCATCTACAAGAAAGGCGATATTGTTGATATCAAGGTAAGATTCGGCATATGAATTCACAAGTAACTTTTGTTTTTGGTGATCAGTAAGTTAAACAGAATTGAGTCACCAAACATGCATTCATGGTTTAACATGATGGGTAGTTATTGTGGGCTACACTACAAAAACACTACATTTTAATATTCCTAGTATTCTTATGTGAAGATCCTCGTCGATATTTCAAGTCGAAAATATACTTGTTGCTTATTGTTAAAATGTGATGTTTTTAATTTCTTCAGGGCACAGGTACCATCCAGAAAGGAATGCCCCATAAGTGCTACCATGGCAAGACAGGCCGTGTGTACAACGTGACCCAACATGCTGTCGGCATCATTGTCAACAAGCAGGTCAAGTAAGTAGGAGGCGGCATTTTTATTTTGGAGTGTACACTAATGTGACTTTGAGCACACCAAAAGGACTTAAGTGTACATAGTTTGTGATTTGTTGATCTGTATCTCAGGTGTGAATCCAAGTAACAATGTTGGCATCATGCAGGGTGTCCGCGGGGTCTTAAAAAGTATTACATTTGACTTCAGGATTCCTGCATATGCCCTGTCATGACCCTCACAGGGGATTATATGCCTTATGTTTCTCTGTGGTCTCAAGTCTCTTTTAGACAGATCAGTCTTTCACAGATCTCTAATTGGTGAAATGTTTGGAAGCATGTTCTTAACCATACCTCTTGGTTGAGGTTAGTTATTGACCTTGAGTACTTAGGATAGATCATCAGGCAGCAGGCTTACCACTTAGACACCTCCATCCTTCAGAACGTAATGGCTTCAATCTAATTGTGCTGTACATGTTTAGATTCCTTATCTCAAACTCAAGAGGGATGTGACCCCCATTTTCACTTTGCCACCTGGATTGTTCGTGTCCTTCAGTGGTCATTCAGATGGGGAAAAGTATTTTCATCCTTAAGCACCCCATCCAAACTCCTGTTTGACCTGGGTCTGTGTCGAGGAGACAGAAGAGAGGAATGCATTCATTGAAACATGTCGATTCCTTTTTTGTGTTATTAACTTTATGTTGTACTTTACAGGGGAAGGATCCTGGCCAAGAGGATCAACGTGCGTATTGAGCATGTGAAGCACTCAAAGAGCAGGGACAGCTTCCTGCAGCGCGTCAAAGCCAACGAGGCCAGGAAGATGGAGGCCAAGCAGAACGGCAGCTGGATCGAGCTGAAGAGACAGGTGAGACATTAAGCCCAATTCAGTGACATCTCGATTTCCCATCAAAGTGTCTTAAAAATACTCTTTAAGACGCAGTGATTTACGATCCACTGTAGTGTACATCAAACTGAAACCAGTTACAATTTAAAGCCTAATATTACATTTCTGGAATTTTGAATGGAAAAAACAGAAATTGTGGGCTTTGACTGTATTTACAACCTTTGTTGTTCATTTGTTGCATATTTAATGTATTTTTAGTCTTTATCATTATCAGTGCATCGTCTGAAATGCCCTCTTGTCTCCACAGCCACAAGCTCCCCGTGAGGCTAAGTTCATCAGCACCAAGAAGAACGTGCCCCAGCTGCTGGAGCCCATCCCCTATGAGTTCATGGCATAAATGCTGACGAAAATAAAAACATTTGTACACACACTGGTGGTCAAGTTGTCATCTGTTCACACTTGTATTTCTTTAAAGTGTCATGATGTGCTGATGATCCTCCTCCTTTGATTACTCAATGAAATCAAACACTCTTTAACATTTCACCGGCAATCTGAGTGACCAGCACACGTGGCACAAGCATTTTACATTCAGTTCTCTAGTCTCTATATAAATCCTTATTATTATTATTATAGGCTCACCGATCATGAGCACCAACTAAAGCTTCAACGGTATTTATTTAACTTTCTTCATGCGTCTGTAAAGCCTTTTTATTACTGTATACGTCTTGAATAATTAGCTCTAGTGCATTGCTGTGATATGTGTCAATATTGTAATCCTCTAGGAAAAAAACAGCCTTTATTGGGTAACATACATTTATTTATTTTTGTGGCAGTTTTTCTCATAACATACTTGTGTCAACAATACTTATATTCTGTAAGTATCAATTATTTGGTTATAAATGGGACTAGATTTGCTTAAATTATGACATCAAATTGGAGATGCTCTTATTGATCCCAGTCTGGGGAAATTATTTAAATGATATTGTCATGCTCAATGCCTGGCACCTGATACACCTTATGTATGTTTTGATAGACTGAATGAAGGTGATGTCTGCACAGTAAATTGCATCGATTAAAACAGTCGGATTCCCCAAGGTAGTGACTGTGATTGTACGCTAGGTGGCAGTGTGCACCAGGACATGTTAAGCTTGAAATAATCATCATTGTCCTTCATTTAGTTGTTCCCAAACCCGAACACCAAATCTAATATAAAAACAATATCTACAATATTTTACTGAATACTCGCTAGATGTTGATTTATAAAAAACATTAAGGGAAGTCGGTGTCAATTTTAAAAAGTTGGATTCACATGTAACAATTAAGATAGCTATGAATATGTACAGAATATGAAACCAATTTAGACATGTCAAAGCAATTAATGTGCCATCATGGGCATTACATGCATTTGTTAACCTTTCTGTCGTTTTTAGTGAATTAGATTAAGATAATAGTTATAGTAGTTTTTCCTTTAAGGTGACATATCGCTAAAATTATTTTATTAAGTTGCCTATATCCATTTTATAGTATTTTCCTCTAGATACAAATATAAAATCAATCAGTCATACCTGTGTGTGTTTATGAGCTGCCTGTCACGCTGTGTGTGTGTGTGTGTGTGTGTGTGTGTGTGTGTGTGTGTGTGTGTGTGTGTGTGTGTGTGTGTGTGTGTGTGTGGACCACTTGATGTGTGCTGTTTAATCAGTGGAGGCTGAATGGCTGGCTGGTTATGTGACAAATAGGTTATCTCATCGCACCTCAGTACTTTACCCAATATTGACACGAATTAGGACCAGTTTACAGAGATAGGGAGCAGCTGACAGCGTGAAGTGTGTGTGTATGTGTGTGTGGTCAGGAGCGGGAAGGCCAACAGTGAATCAATTCTAGGATGATATTCTATTTCTGTGGATGCATCACTTGCATTTTCTTGGAGTATATAGTAAGTGAAATCATTTAACAAAAGAGGAAAGACTAAATGGATGATGTAATCTCCTCCTGGACAATGGTGTTGAGATAAACCTGCAGTGGTCGTCTTTCTTCACCTTCATAACCCTGCAGGCCTCAGGTCAGATAACTCATACACAACTCTTATCAGGACGGAGTAATAAGTATCCAACAACCTGAGGAGAACCAGGAAAACACAGATGGAAAAATAAAATGCAATCAATCAATGAGCGGGTGGCAGCCAAAGCCCTTGGTATTGATCTGGATCTGGCTTGTGGTATTGAGATAAGGTGAAAAGTCCCTCTATATTTCTGTGTTTTCCCATTTTTTTAGGTAGAAAACTGATCAAATGAGCGAAAATGTGGATTGCAAGTCTTTTCAGCGTTCTTCTTATACCATAATCCTGCCTTTACATCTACAGTAAGCCCTTTGTGTGTGTGTTTTCACAGATACACTGACTCATGGAGGTTACTGATTGAAGCAGGACAAAGTAAACAGAGAAGGAGAGGGAGAGAGAAAGCCGGCCAGAGGGAGGGAAGATGATGGTGGATAAAAGCCGTGGAGCACTATGAACTCTTTAATCACACACGTTTGACACACACAGATTGAGTCTGTCAGCTCAGCCAGCAGCCGTATCGACCTGCGGTGTTACACATTAACCACACACACACAAACAGATAATTGGATGTGGACACCACTGATGCAAGAGTGTGGAAATGTGGCACTTTATGAAATGATTTCCACTGATCTCACTTCATTTAAAGGATAGGTTCATCCAGATTTTCTTACAATAATCTGTAATGTTATCGAGTCAAATATCTATTTCAAGACCAGTGTTATTGCCTAGATTGTGTCTGAGATTTCTCTGAGGACATTAGGGATTACATTTGTGACATTCAAGCAGTTAAAAAAGCTTTTTTAATTTCCAGAAACATTTGGTTAATCGACATAATTCACAGACTTCAGCATTACCTTTATTTGGAGATATTTTCTATAAGTAATAGTCCTTCAGAAAATGGTTGGCAGTGTGTTATGTGGAACATGAATGGTAAAAGGGACTATAGGTTCGAAAGCTCATATTTAAATACTCAATTTCAAGAAAAGGCACCAGATCTATCACAACAAATATCAAAAGTAAAGGTATGCTGAATGGAAAGTGTTATAATATGACATTCATGATATTTAACAATAGTAAAGGGCTTTTGGAAATGTTTAAACATAGGGACTATTTAATTAAAACGAAAGTCGAGTAAAAAGTACAATAGTTCCCCTGAAATTATGTTAAATATACGAATTGTTTAAAAAAAAACCTAAGGAGGTAAATTAGAAAATGTTACTTTATGATTTGGGTGAACAAACCCTTTAAGATCTGTTCTCTTGGCCCCCTCCAAGGCCCCTATTTGTAGAAAAAAAGCCCTCAATGGTCTAAAAACTCATATTTGTGATGAAATCGTGGGTGTGTGTGTGTGTGTGTGTGTGTGTGTGTGTGTGTGTGTGTGTGTGTGTGTGTGTGTGTGTGTGTGTGTGTGTGTGTGTGTGTGTGTGTGTGTGTGTGTTGGGAAAGGCCTGGAGGTTGGACAAAGGCTCAAGGAGATCCCGCTACAGGCCAAACAGAGTGCATGCTGTATCTGTGATAGGTGGGGTGATAGAGTCTGGTTATCAGAGAGGGGGCAGGCATGGTCATATATGTGGATATTTGGCCAGCTGTATTGATCCTGGCCCTGAGGTGGGGGGACCGGATGAGGAGAGGCTGATAATGTTGTCAACTGACCCAGGCTGGTTTACCTGAAGCGTGGGAGGGCAGCGAGGTAACGCCCAACAGGCTCTCAATAGGCCTCATTCACAGGACTCAGTCAAAGGTTTCACATGAGAGCATGGCACGGGTTCAGAGGGTGATCTCCAATGTTTGGACAAGCAGATAGTGTTATTGGATTGTCAGTGTCTTTGTCTTTCTCCAACAGCACCTAAGAATGGCTCTAAAGCAAGTCTATGTAAAAAAAAATTGGTTTTATGAAAAGTGGAATTCGTAAACAGGCAGACATACCTTGCTCTATTCAATACACCCTGTCTGGTAGATGGATGTATTGTATAATTTTTTTTGGCTAATCTTAGCTAATTTAAACATTTTATAAAAGGGTTGAAATGGATTTAGCTCTCTTGCAGACAATGCTAACTATTTGATTTGTTGACAATGACATCTCTGTTGTGATATTCTTACAGAATGTTTTAGCATTTAGGCTAACCGTTAACGCCTTAAGCAGTTTAAAAGCTGAGTTTCTTATTAAATTAAATGACAGTTTCAGTATTCAGATTGACTTTAACTTTTAAAGGAAGAAATAAATAGTCTTCGACCTATACATTAATACAGTACATATACTACCAGTAGTTCATTAGCAGCTAAAGTTAGCTTATGTTAGCTAACCTTAGACATATGTTGCTCCATGAGTCAGTTACTGAGTCACTTAGCTGCTTTATGACTGTTCTTCTTGTGCTACTTATACAGCTTTTTAAGCGTTTACTATTATTGTCAATTGCAGCTACAGTGGCTACTGTTTAGCTAAAGTTAGCAGAGCTTTAATGTGACATTGTTTAGCTTTTAGCTGAAATAGTGTCATAAAGTGACCAAAGAAACAAACTAATGTGTTTTACCCATAGGTCTTAAAGTAAGCTAACAGTAGCAAACATTAGCTACTGGTCATCAAACCTCACAAGTATCTTTAGTTGTGAAATATCGGTCTTTTTGTTTATTGTCTGAGTGTGAATGCTTAAAGGCTTAAAGGCTTAGATTTAGTTTCAGTTTTGTTGGTCTCAAAGGATCTCACTGAAGTCTACTTTCTGACAACAGTAAATCACACCTATCAGAAAACAATATTGGAGGGTTGATAAGATTAAGATTAGAGCAGTAAATTCTTGGTGTGTGTGTGTGTGCGTGTGATTAATCGAGACAGACAGTCGCCTCTCTCCCTGCACAGCAGATCAGCAGATAGGGAAACACACTGAAGGAGCCAAGGTGACATTTTTAGAGCCTGAATCAATCAATGTGGAGGAAAGAGTCATGGACATTTATAACGTTTGAGTATCAATGGGATTACACTCAGGGGCCCAAATCTTCTTATCATATGTTGCACAAGTGTCTAAAAAAAGAATATCCATTTGTCGTAGTAAAAATGCTTGCATATTTTTCAGTTTCAGTGGAGTAGGACACCCCCGTCCCTCCTTTAATTGGTACACCCCAATAAGTGAAATTAGGCACAGTCAGTGGTGGTGCTGCTGCATTGGAGGTAAGTACATGTCCTGCCCTATGGTCCTGCCCCTTTACAACTATAGCATTGTCTGTGACCAAAACACAACATCTAACATCTCTTACTAAAGATGGAGAGGTTGCAAAGTCACAAAAGCTTAGTTTGTTCTTTTTTTAGATTGTAAAGCTGCCTTCAGTAAGTCATGGAGGCTTGACGCTCATCTTTGCAAACACACAGGATTGGTAAGTGGCCAAACAGAAGAAGTTACATGAGAGAGTGGAGTAATGTGACATATGTTTCCCCAAATCTCAGAAACCCTTCTGATGTGAGGAATGTGACAAGAGCTTAAACGCTCGCTATCATTCAGCAGACATCAGCACAATCACACAAGTAAGCCGCTGTGTTCCCTATTTGAAATGCCATGGTTATAATACAATGTAACCTTGGCTTTGCTTTGAACTGTTACCCTCTCTGGTCTCCTGGTGTCTGGCTGATGAATGCTCCAAAGGCTTTGGGACATACACTAGCATGAAGAACCACATGGCTCGGATTCACCAGCTCAAGGATAGGCTATACAGAGTCAAATAATCCTATCTGTATCTTTATCACACATAGGTTTGGGTTCACTGTGATGATGTAGTGTTGCTCATTGTTCTGTTTTAGTGCGACCATAAGGGCTGTGGAAAGGATTTCAGCAAGAAGAACCAACTGAAAGCCCATCTGGATGAACACCTGGATTCTGCCTTTTCCGTGAGTAGCTGCACATCTGACGCAATAGTATCTGTCCTTGGCGATGTCATATCTGATCTTTTATGTATCTTTTAATGCAGTTGTACTGTCAGTGGCTGCACAAGAGAATCTCTCTCCCTCCGAAAGCTGAAGCATCATGAGAAAGTGCATGAAGGTTGGTTGATAACCATAAAGATTTGATTCCTTTTTATTTGTGTTTTTAACAAAACTCTCTTCTGCAGGTTGTGAGAATGAAGCGTGTCCTTTCCAGGGAAAGACGTGGACAGCATATCTGAAGCACAGAAAAGAACATAAAGGTACGAGTAATGCTGCAAAGTGTTCATATGACTCACATTGCACTTGTGTTTAATACTTATTGTTTTTTAGTCAAGGTGCATTGTGGGGAGTGCAACAAGCTGCTTAACAACGCCTGGTTCAAACAACAGCACGAGCTGCGTGTCCACTGTGAAGACAAGTGGATGCTGTCGTGCATCAGGAACGGCTGTGATCAAACGTTCATTCGTGGCTTTGACCTGGACAGTCATGTGCTGGGAGAGCATGAAGGCAAGAAGGCCTTCAGCTGCTCGCACGCTGGCTGTGGGAGGAGCTTCACCATGAAGGTAAGGCCTGCAATCTGATATAAGGGTCATTCCAGAATTGGAGGACATTTCATGTCCCCCGTATAAAAAATCGAATAATCCATATCCAAAAAGCTAAAACATGCACTTGTTGTGTTAAACATACTTGCCTTGAGACAAAATGTGTATAAAATTGTAGAAAAAGTGGTTTCAAAATATTATTTAAATGATCAAATAGCTCTCGAACATTCTTGGTGACCAACTTGCATGTCAAATATAACATTTAAAATAGGGATTTGATTTACTTTTTTTGGTATTACTCTATTGATATAAAATCAATTTGTTAAATCATAAACATATTTTAAATAACAGTAATTTTGCACAGAAGGTGTGTCCCTCAACATGTACCCAAACCTTTTTAGATTGGCACAGGAAGTGAAAAAACAGTAAATCAGATGACACAGTGGAAGTGACATCAGCAAGCCATGTGCTAGTGCCATGGGTAGACCAAAACTAAATCCTCTCTTTTATTTTTCATATTTTTACAGTTTGGCACTCTGACCCACTCAACCCTGTTACTGATATTATCAGAATAAAGCATATTCATTTCAAACTTATCTTTCTTGCATTAGATATCCAAGTTTGTCCTTGCCTTGAAAGTAGCATTACATGCTACATCTAGCAATAATTCCTGAGGTTAAAACTCAAACTAGCATTGATTTTCAACCCTGTTACTATAATTAGAGTAACAGGAGTAATTATTCATTGGAAAATATACATGTGATGCCTAGCTGGGCAAATCACTTTTTTTGATGGTTTATTATCTGTTTTTCCTAAATACATTAAAACAAATTATAAAATAAAAGGTTCATTTTTCAAAAATGTTGGTGTCTAAATTGTCCTCGAATTCTGGAATGACCCATAAAATGCCTTGCTTTGGGTTTTACTTGCTTAAGGTTTTGTTTCTTGAGTTTCTCTGGATAATGAAGACCTTGCTCCATGTAAAGTAGCTTTATATGAAACTAAGGGAAAGTGTTAGTAGGAACTGGGCTGAATGAGTCTTGAGATTATCCTGAGAAACAGGAGATTAATTGTTGCATGATGTGCCAATTATTACATTTAAGGTGTTTGGAACAGCACAAACTTGATCCCAGTAACCTTGTATTATACCTGGCTTCTGTCAAATATTACAAAACTCTTAACACATTCAAAACTAAACTATTTATTGATAGACATTGAATGTTTTGGGTGACTAAACCGTTAAAATGCTGCTACAGTGTAGATGGTAACTGTTCTCATTTGCTTGTGGCGGATATTACAACACTTAAAAAAACATAAAAAACTGAATCAATACCTTGCTAGATATGAAATGTTATTTTGAGCTTTTTTTGAGTAATCTATGAACTTGCTGCTATTTTTGTAGATGGTAACTGCTCTCCTTTTTATCAGGAAAGCCTGTGGCGACATGGAGTGGTGCATGACCCAGCAAAGAGAAAGCTGAAGGTAATGCATCTTTTGAATTTATTTTTTATAGTAAATGTGACTTTTCTCCGCTCCATTTTGTCCTTGTATTATAATTATTGGTGTGTTCCCCTTGCAGAGACTGCTTCCGAAGAAGACCCAGCCCTGGCATGTTTCAAAGCGTCTCAAAAAGGCAGTTTTTCAAGGAGAAACCACCAGGCTCACTGCACAAGGCAAACGGTTTATTTGGTTTTTGGTTTGTCTTTTTGACAAACAAAAAACCAACAAACCCTGAGGCTTGATTATAGAAATATCTGGTTGCGCGTGTTCACATTATGATTTTCTGTTTATAGTTTTGTTTCTGGAAATATGAACATAAAGCCTCCTTAACACAGCAATATCCTAGTAAACTGCCTCTTGCTCATTAACAGACAATTCCCACTTGCCCAGTTAAAAAGCACGCTGTAGAACCATTAATCCTTCCAAGGAAATGTTTATTAAACAAACGGTATACACATTCACACACATGTATAAAACTCCGGCTGATGGGACAGCTGGTTGTCATGGTGATGAGGCCTAAGGGCAGTCGAGATCCCCCCCCCCCGTAGGGTGCTGCAGGTTTTCTAATAAGGCCCGAGGCTTATTCAGCTGGATGGTGCTGCAGAGCATCATGATTACAAGTCATTATCCTAGATGGTGGAGGATCATGGCTAATTTTACTTTAATATGTCTACCATGCATCCACCTGAATACAGCGACTGCCTGGTGAGGTGAACACAGAGCCTGCGGTACCATGTCCCCCCTGCAGGAGTGATAACAACATGACCATATGAGCACAGCAGTGTGTGAGAGTCTGTCAGGTGACATGGCACGCTCCGGATCAGTTCCCACCTGGTCCTGCTGGGTCTACTACAGTTCTGGATGCTTTTGGTCCTGGATTAAGCCCGGTATGGAGGGATGTACAGTAGTGTGTACCAGTTCACTTTGGCCAAGGTCGTTCCCAATATAGAAACATTCTGTGTGGTGTGGTTTTGTCCGCGACTACACCAGGCTGCCGGGCCAGGAGACCACAGTGAGCGCCACGCGGCTGCGCTGCTCCTTCAGCATGGGCACCAGCGCCGAGTGGCTCATCCCTGCTGTGGACAGGCCGTTCACTGCCACGATCATGTCTCCACACCTAGAGAGACAGGTCAGTGGGGATTATAAACAGGACCTGACAGCGAGGAGGGAGGTGCCTTTCAAACAGCTCTGTTACAGAACATCATGTGAAGACATTTGAAAAGACAGGAAGCTTGAAATTACAGTTAAATGGGGCTTATTCTGCACATTGTCCGGTTCATATCAGTATGTAGTGTCTCTACTTTAAAGAGTCCTCTCCTGCTGATGTTCAGGTGTATATCAGTTTGTAGTGTCTCTACTTTAAAGAGTCCTCTCCTGCTGATGTTCAGGTGTATATCAGTATGTAGTGTCTCTACTTTAAAGAGTCCTCTCCTGCTGATGTTCAGGTGTATATCAGTATGTAGTGTCTCTACTTTAAAGAGTCCTCTCATGCTGATGTTCAGGTGTATATCAGTATGTAGTGTCTCTACTTTAAAGAGTCCTCTCCTGCTGATGTTCAGGTGTATATCAGTATGTAGTGTCTCTACTTTAAAGAGTCCTCTCCTGCTGATGTTCAGGTGTATATCAGTCTGTAGTGTCTCTACTTTAAAGAGTCCTCTCCTGCTGATGTTCAGGTGTATATCAGTATGTAGTGTCTCTACTTTAAAGAGTCCTCTCCTGCTGATGTTCAGGTGTATATCAGTATGTAGTGTCTCTACTTTAAAGAGTCCTCTCCTGCTCATGTTCAGGTGTATATCAGTATGTAGTGTCTCTACTTTAAAGAGTCCTCTCCTGCTGATGTTCAGGTGTATATCAGTACGTAGTGTCTCTACTTTAAAGAGTCCTCTCCTGCTCATGTTCAGGTGTATATCAGTATGTAGTGTCTCTACTTTAAAGAGTCCTCTCCTGCTGATGTTCAGGTGTATATCAGTATGTAGTGGCTCTACTTTAAAGAGTCCTCTCCTGCTGATGTTCAGGTGTATATCAGTATGTAGTGTCTCTACATGTCTCCATGCTTCAATGTTCAAAAAGTTCTTTCTCATACTGCCTGTGCTGCAGCACCTCTTTTCACCCTGTGTCTGAAACCAGAGCCCAGTCTGCTCTGATTGATTAGCTGGCCGGCTCTGTTGTGATTGGTCAACCGCTTAAACATGTCCCGCCCCTTAGCCTATCATGTAATATATGTTGGAGTGCTAGCCAATAGAAGAGAAAGTGTTACTTAGTGATGACATGTGCGTTGTTCTTTGTGGTTTATCATAACGCCACTCTTACAGGATTGATCACCAACTGAAGGTCACGGTTTATCTACCTACTCATGCTAACAGAAGCCACAGACAGTCACATGATGAACTGATCACTCACTTAAGGCGGCCGTCGTAGTACGCAGGTGTGCCGAGGACGATGGTCTTGATGAAGAACGCCTGGTTGCCGTGGGTTTCCTCGTATCCCCCCACAATGCTGAAGCCCCAGCTGCCCGGGTGGCTCCTCCGCAGGACGATCTCATGACTGCTGTGCAGGAGGCTGCAGGGAGAGAGTAGGCAAAGACGATGATTCATCTCCTAAAACTTCTACTTACAAATACTTTCATTACTCATTACTTGGCCTTTTATCTCGATCAATCGTCAGGTCTATAAGGTGACAGAAAATAGTCAATAATGTGTTTAAATGTTACGTTTTGTCAGTCTGAAACCGAAACATATATTTAGTTTATAATGATGTATATCAAAGAGAATTAGGAAATCACCATACTTGGGAAGATTTTATCAAATTTCTCGTTCATTTTGATTTCTGTTAGGCAATGAAACCTTGCAACTAACTTTAAAATGTCAAACTACAAAACATTTAAATAACCAATCAGACTGAATTCAAAGACAAACCCTGAATGTTGACCTGAACAGACAGTAATTAATGCACTGATATATTCATTTGTTTTAATCAAGCGAGAATTTATCTTGACATATATTTCAGATGATATCGTCCCGGGTGTTCAGATGTGCCCACCTGGGTAGTCCGAGCCACATGACCCACGATGGAGACCAGTTAGCATCGAAGTCGCTGTCGTGTGTGTGAGGCAGCAGCTCGTCGCGGTCCTGCTCCTCCACCACCATGCTGACCTCCAGCACCCGCAGCTGGACGGAGGGCGAGGCGGCGCTCGCCTTCAGGGTGCCCACCGCCTCGCTGTGGCTCAGGTACGTCAAGTCCTGCCCGTTGATGCTCAGCAGCACGTCACCTGGAGGAGGAGGAAGAAGACGCTGTAGTTTGAGTCAGCATTCACAACACACTGTATGGAGGAGATACTCCATATGGAAAGACTCGGAATGAAACAATCAGGACTTGAAAATAAACTGTTTAAATGGACTACCGATAAGACCCTGACATGGTCTATGTAATGTATATCCTTTTTGACCTCTCTGACACTTTGTTTGTATTGTAGTTCATGAAAATAATCAAATCTATGTTTAAAAAACTATACTGTACGTTCTGCCCCATATTTTTATTGGCATATTGGCCCCCCTCACATAACTAACATACAGCATTCCCACCGCAATTTCCTCAGGACTTGCATATTCTAGTTTCTGATGTTCTTGATCTGAATTGTTCCTGTTCATGTCGTTTCTAAAGGGGGTCGCTCACCTCGTTTGATTCGCCCGTCCCTCGCCAGGCAGCCATGTGGTTGGACGCTGGTCACAAAGATGGGCAGCTCCCCGCTCTTACTGCCCCGCCCTCCAGCCACCGTCATACCCAGAGACTCCAGGGGCTCCTTCTTCACCGTGATGTGTTTCTCCTTACAGGTCACACACTGGGAGAGGTCCTGGGGACACACAGGTACAGCTTTCACTCATGTCCACACACACACACACACACACACACACACACACACACACACACACACACACACACACACACACACACACACACACACACACACACACACACACACACACACACACACACACACACACACACACACACACACACACACACACACACACACACACACACACACACACACACACACACACACACAGCTTACTCTGTGGGTGGTGGAGCGGGAGAGGGTGGTGGGCACAGGGCTCGGGGTGCAGCTGTGGTTAGGCAGGAAGTGATCAAGGCAGTAGAGGTCTCGGGTGGAGCCGGATTTAGGCGGTGAAGGAGAAGCCGGTTTGGCGGGTCGGCAAATGGTGAGGTGGACTCGCTCTCCGCTGGCCTGGGGAGACACAGTTTTATGGACTCTATACACCTCTGTTGTGCAATATTACTTATGTGCAGTATATATATACCACTTTGTAATTATTATTTGTAGTATTTTGTGATTTTTTTACATTTATAACATTACACAAACACAACCGAACATTCCCCAACATAATGGCAGATTACAAAATAATGCAAAAAGTTTAAAAAAGTGTGCAGTTAAATATCATTACATTTGCAAATGAACTAATTCAACAAACATACAATAAAAGCACATCCACAAACAGAGCAGAGTACAGCTTACAATTCTCCAAATAGATTAACCATATTCAACATTTCCTCACAGTGGCTCTTTACTTTTGCGGTGATAATGTAAATGTCCCCTCTCTGGGACGTCTAAAGGTGTTCTGATTCTTTGTTCTTCATGTTCTTAGTTACTTAAAGAAAGAGCAAAAGAAGCACCTGTATGATCTGTGCCGCCTGCTCCGGGGTGCCGTGCCGGAGGTCCTGCTCGTTGACCGCCAGCACCCGGTCGTTGCTCCTCAGCCGGCCGTCCTTCGCCGCCAGGCCTCCGTCCAGCAGGTCCAGCACAAACACTCCGGATTCATCCGTCCGCCGCACCAGCTTGATGCCCAGCTGCTCCGCGGAGTCCCTCTTGTTCAGGGTGATCCTCAGGGTGGCCGGGCTGGAGGGGGCGCCCTCAGGGGTGGAGCAGGGGGCGTGGGGAACAGCGGGGGTGGAGGAGGAGGAGGAGGAGGGAGGCGCCCTGGAGGAACAGCGCCGCTCCCTCAACACCGTCAGCTGCAAGGTGCTGCAGGGCCGCGCCAGGGTGGAGCGGGCGAAACTGTGGGGGACGTTACTGATGTCCACATTGTTCACCTTGAGAGAAAACAGGTCAGAGGAAAGGATGGGCATTTCATCTTTAATTCATTTGTTGGTTGATATGAGCATTCACATTTGAAGTCTTCTGTTTCTGGCTCTCTGACAAATAACTCCAATATTCACTCGCAGATAAGCTTGGGTTTGCTCAATCTACTGAGACAATGGTTGTCTTTTAAGCTGCTAAATGTGCTCAAATGCTCCTTACAATCGAGGTACTTCAAAACTGGTTAACCATTTTCATACAACGTACATATAAGTAGTCGTAACATGCATTATTCATATACAAATGTTGATTATGGCAGCCTTAATAGGTAGAACAATAGAAAAAAAGGTTATTTAGTGGAAGGATATTTGGCTAAATATAGAAAACATCCCAATAAATAATTTAGAAAATTACTTATCAAATGTACAAAGCTATAAACTGATTGTACTGTCTGCCATAACAGCTAAAGTTAACATGAGTGAAAACAAGCACTGATAGTTAAAGTGAAGCTTCTTGTGTGTTTGGTTTTACCTGCAGGATCTGATCCCCGGCCAGCAGCCTCCCGTCCCGTGCGATGACTCCGTCTCTGTACACTTCCTGGATCACGACGTTGATGAGTGGCGTCTCGTTCCCCCCCACCACGCTGATGCCCAGCTCCACGTACGGGTTCGCCCGGTGGACCTCGATGGAAGTTATCTCTCCTTCAGGAAGCGAAGGCAACTTCACACAGCCTACATGGACAAAAACATCACATTACACCATCTTATGTAGCCTGGATGTGATTATCCTGTCCTATTATTCAGCCCTCCAGAGGTGGAAGAAGAACTCATGATCATGTCTCTTCTACATCACCATGTGTCCCCTCTTCTTCATGTCTCTTCTACATCAACATGTGTCCCCTCTTCTTCATGTCTCTTCTACATCAACATGTGTTCCCTCTTCTTCATGTCTCTTCTACATCAACATGTGTCCCCTCTTCTTTATCAACATGTGTCCCCTCTTCTTCATGTCTCTTCTACATCAACATGTGTCCTCTCTTCTTCATGTCTCTTCTACATCAACATGTGTCCCTCTTCTTCATGTCTCTTCTACATCAACATGTGTCCCTCTTCTTCATGTCTCTTCTACATCAACATGTGTCCCCTCTTCTCCATGTCTCTTCTACATCAACATGTGTCCCCTCTTCTCCATGTCTCTTCTACATCAACATGTGTCCTCTCTTCTTCATGTCTCTTCTACATCAACATGTGTCCCTCTTCTTCATGTCTCTTCTACATCAACATGTGTCCCTCTTCTTCATGTCTCTTCTACATCAACATGTGTCCCTCTTCTTCATGTCTCTTCTACATCAACATGTGTCCCCTCTGTGTAAAGAGACTCTGAAAGTTTTAGGAAAAAAGATTCTTTTTGTCCTGATCCATTTATATCAAAATGAGCTGATCAGATTTTGGCCACTTTATGATGTCATAATGATTTTTTGGCTTGTGTAACCATTAACCAATCAGCAACCAAGGTAACCCCCCCCCCCCCCTTATCACCTGAATCTCCTCCTAGAGCACCATTAGCCGCTTTCACACCAAGTACTTTGCCGCATTTAGTTCCCCCATGGAACTAAAGAGCAGATCGCGTTCACACCGGAATAAATCCCTGAGGGAAGATTAGGCAAATGAAGCCGCTGACGTCACTTCTTCTTCTTCTGCTTTGGGTTTACTGGCAGGCCGCAAACCACTTCACGGCGTATTCACCCGAAGTCCCCGGCCGGAAGTCCCCGGAGTTGGGGACTGGCTTCCGAGTAAATCGCCAGAACGCCGACACCTCCTCATCTCCACCGCTCCCATGTTTTCTTTTGTGTTGCCATAAGTTAGTCTCTCTCCGTTGGTGCGCTGGGCTAATGCTAATGCTAATAATGCTGATGCCAGTAAATACAATGGCGGCTTCACAAAACTTTTCAGAGTTTTACGGGGCTTGGTTTGCAATTCGCCCAGCCAATAGAAGTGGGTACTTTTTTCTCCCCAGGAAAGTACCTGCTCTCTAGCAGGTACTAAAAATTGGGGTAAAAGTTCTCTGAACTAAGTTCTCTTCTTGGTGTGAACGCAAAATTCCAGGCACTATCGGAACTAAACGGGAAAAGTACTCCGGTGTGAAAGCGCCTATTGTGTTCTTTTTAACCAAATCTCTCTCAGAGGGGCGTGGGGAGGGGCTCCTTATTTTCATCTAAAGTAACAAACAGATAATCAGCACTTTGGAAACAGGGCTGAAACAGAGGGGATTATGGGATGCTGCAATGATCTGTTTGGTGTTTGGAGCCAAACACTTCAGAGACATGTTCTGTATATATCTGAGACCTATAATATATTGATGAAAAACAGTATAATAGGGGACCTTTAAAGTACCAAAAGTAAAAGTACTCATTATGCAGCCCTGTAGGAAGATGCTGAGCCACATTAAGGAAGTGATGTCATACCTTCTTCAGCAGAAAGGGGCGGAGACTCAGCGCAGTCCCAGCCAGAGGAGGTGGAGCTGACTGATCGCAGGAGGTGGATGCAGGGGTTACTGAGGGGCCGCTTCACCCTGGGGACCACACACTCCATCCCTACCACACCTAGAGACGGAGCGACATTAAAGAATAGATCATTAATTGATGATCTTTTGTGCCTTTATTGTAGATGAGAAGAGACAGGAAATGGGGAGAAAGAACGAAGCAAAAAGCCACGAGAAGGATTCAAACCCGGTGTGTTGAGGATTATCTCTACAGTGTCTGATACATTTTGTCTCATCTAACCTGTATTGACTTCATTGATAATCTAACCCTACTTACGAGCCAAGATCCACTCACTTTCTTCCTCCGTGCTCTCCTCAAAGGCGGGGTTGTCGAAGCCGGCGTCGTCCGTCCACACGGGCCCAGTGACGGCGGTGTTATCAGACCGGGAGGGCGGCGTGGGCGTGCGGTCCCTCAGCACGGTCTGTGGGGAGCGGGGCGACCTGGGGGGGCTGGTCACCGTCACACGCTCATCCCCGCTCTCACACCGTGGGACGTCCTCGCTCGTCTGCTGACTCCTCGTCCCGGGACACCTTTCACCAAGCAACAGGCGTCAGTTTGTTAGTCCATCTGACGTGTAAAGAAAATCAGGTTCAGCATCAGTTAAAGGTCCAGTGTGTGGGAATTAGCGGCATCTAGTGGCGAGGTGGCAGATTGCAATAAACTCAACACCCCTCCACTTCACGTCAAGTAAAAGGCCATCTCTAGAGCGTTTGATTGGTCCTTTCTGAGCACATGGTGGTGATCACTTTGATGTAGGTATGAAGGGCTCATTATAAGCTAACAAAAACACTGATGATGATCTCATAATGAATATCATTTTCCAATAGATTACCCTAAATCCTACACACTGGACCTTTAATTTAATGTGATGCAATTGATTCAACCAAGAGAGTCTCTGTTTGTGTGTCCCCTCGTTAGGGGCCACATGGAGGAATTCAGCAGAAAAGGTGAAGAAGTATTTTTTGTAGAAAGATCCCAATGTATTAAGGCACACTGGTGATGATAGAAAATACCAGAGAAACTGCTGTTTACAGTGAATATATATATATATATATATATATATATATATATATATATATATACGAGAATGAATGTATATGAACATCTGTGACTGCAATTTCAGACACATTTGTACAAACAAGTTTATTTGGATGTATTAGTTAATTGAAATGAGAAAATAGTTAAAAATGTCCTCAATCCAATCCAATCCACTTTATTTATATAGCACAGTTTAAAAACAGAGGGTTTGCCAAAGTGCTTCACAATGAACACAACATTATAATTAAATATAATATTACACGAAAAGATAAAAGGCACACATTAGAAAAGATCAAAACCACACATAAGAATAAATACAAGGCACATAAAGGCTATGGACAGACGGTAAAAGCATACAAATAGGTATGACATAGCTCAGACTGACTGGTAAGCGAGGGAAAATAAGTGGGTCTTTAGGCGGACTTAAAAGCTTCAAGAGTGGGCGACAATTTTACATGAGGGGGCAGGTCGTTCCAGAGCCTGAACGCTCGGTCTCCCCTGGTCTTTTCCTTTGTTTTTGGGACTATCAGCCACAGCTGATCAGCCGACCTCAAAGCCCTTGAGGGGGTGTACACCTGTAAGAGGTCTGAGACGTTCTCTGGGGCCAGCCCATTAAGAGATTTAAAAACAAACCATAAAATCTTAAAATGGACTCTAAAATGGGCAGGAGGCCAGTGGAGGGAAGCCAGAATTGGTGTGATTTCACAATTTCCCAAACTCAACAAAATGATTGATTTGAACAACCAACAGTTTCAAACATGAAGATGTTAACAAAACGGATATACACCACAAAAACTCACATATAAGAAGCTGAAATCAGAACATTTTTGGGCTGAATGATGGGATAATAACATAACAGTTGAAAAGTTCAGCTATTCTGAGAAGTTCTTCTATGAAAACAAACAGATAGATAAATCATTTGTACCAACAGTAAGTCTTGAGAGACAATGAAAGATAAACACAGACTAAAGGGATCGATGCGCTCGCACTCTTCAGTGGCAGCTATGAGCTTATTGAATCATTTAAATGTAAATCGCTGTCCTACGATTCTATGCTCTTGCTAATCTTAAAATAGAAAACAGTCAACGAGTGGTGTTGTTTCTAATTCTGAATTCACTTATGCATCTTTCACCATTTCCCCCACGACCAAAATATATCGTTTTGAGAGGAAAACCTTTTAACCAAAATGTAAAGGTCCAACCGTTATAGACGCTTCAATCCGAGCACTTTGGATTTAGTAGGAGTGACAGTGCCTCACCATCAGTGATCAGATCACCCAGCTCACCTTCACCACAACGTGGCCTGGCTTGACCTCTCATTTTATAATCTCATGTCTCCTCTCCTGACTTCTGTTTCTATCTAAGACCTCAGAGGTTTAATCTCCGCTGAAGAATGTCACGTTAGTCCTCAGATCAACCCTCGTTTGATCTCTCTTAAACCACCTTTCCCTGTCCTTTCAACACTGACAGGATGCGTGCAACCTTCGCTGAGACATACCACTCTGCTCATGTGATTGAATAAAAGCTGTATAGATTAAAAGCCCCACACAAGGAGACTGTTAACAATAACGTTGCAGATGAGAGGGAAGCGGTCCCAGAATAACACCTTCACTGCTCAGGGATTCACTGCTCAGCTTCTCTTGGTCTGTTGTGACTGGAAGCTTACGGAGGCTAATTTTAGCAAACGTTAGTTACATTTAGACATATTGCTGTTACAGACGTGTTAACGGAGTCAGTACGCTGAGTTTAAATGGGTATTTTCTGCTTATTCTTTTACTGTTAAGTGACTTCCTAAAGCGGCACAGTTAGTCCCTCCTTTAAGACGTGATAGGGTTGGAAACAGCTAACTAGAACAGATAGACACCTTGTTGGTAATAGCCTGTTAAGGTGAGCTTGTTATGGTACATCTACTTTACTTAATGAAGGTGTTAGGTCGTTACTGGATACAGGTCAATAAGAAAGCCAATTAGGATGGATGGCTTCATATCAACGACACCATCTTAATTTGTTTTAACTACAGTTAATAGACATTTTTCTACAGTATATGTCCTCACAACTATAGCTAAGTTTACCAAAAAAACAAAAGCTTTGTACAAAGAAAAGTAGCATTTCCTCACACTGTATAGTTATTTTTAAGTATCCTCTGATATGCTGCATTTAAACTAAATCCACCAAACGACAGCAGCCTAACCTGTGACAACTTTGAAGCACTATCAAAATCACACACCACCTTGCATTTCAGAGCAGGACAGAGCAACAGAGAGAGCCAGAAAGAGACACACAAGGAAAGGTGGAGAGTGAAGTGCCATTATTATTATTATTATTATTATATTATGATTGTGCCGACCCACACCCTCCGTGTCGGACTCACCACAGGCCAGGGTTGCCTTTGGCTGTCTCGCAGAAGAAGTGGTTGAAAAGGTCTCTGGTGTTGAAGTTGCTCAGCATGATGGCAGAATGAGAATATGGAGCTCCTGGTCAGTCAACCCATGACCGCGGTACAGTGCGGTAGGGAAACACTAATCCCCGTCACATGACCTATCCAGCCCAATAATCCCCTCAGGGTCTCACAGCACCTGGTCCAAATGGGCCAAAAGCCAAAGGAACGGAAACCCTTTAGGTTAACGCTGGCAGGTGAGTCTAAATGCCCTGGGCTAAGAACTAGGACATCCTTAAGAGTTCCTGGCAGAGACAAGCTAACTGTGAGGGCGGAGCGGTTTCAAACGCAACTCTTTTCAGTTTTTTTTCTTCATTATCAATCTGTCAGTTATTTTCTCCATTAACAGATACATTGTTGAATCCAGAAAATGGAGAAAAAAGTCGGGTCATCTGCGATGGGTCATCTGTGACGTCTTCTGGAAAGAGTCACGTACTTCCTTCACGCTTCATAGAAATGAGATATTTAGGAGACAGCAAGTCTGTCTTCTCATAAATATCAACAACCTGAAATGCCCTGCCTCCTCCTATCACAAGAAGAGGCAGCTGCAAGGTCATACACAGTTCAGAGCCACACATGATATCAGTGCATTAAAACAACCCAAAGAGAGGAGGAAACAGTATTTCTCCAACAGGGCCCAAAGTGTCTTTAAATTAAATATTTCCTCAAACGTACTCCTCAAAGTATTCCATTACCTACCATGGGATGACAAATTAGAAAATCATTCACTCTTGAGAAGATTTAACCGATGCATTTTTGAAACTTTTGCTAAAATGTAAGCGAGTAATCATTTAACTTCTGGCGATTCACTGTCTTCTGAAAGACTAAATACTTTTCACCTTTAGACATAACACACTAGGTGTCTTTGTGAATTATGTAAGTGATTTCCATACAGCTACAACACTGCCGAAGGGCTTGTGAAATCCTGCTTGACTTGGCTTTCATGTGTGCATTCATCATGTGAGCTTCATTACCTGTGTTTGAGATGAGCTTCCAAGTCGCACCGCGGCATGCTGAGGGCGCAGAGGGGGGTCAAAGGGCAGGAGACGGACAGCTTGTCCAGCAGCTTATGCACCAGGATGCTGGACCTGCGGCAGGCCGGCAGCTGCAGCCTCGTGCGGTCCAGCGGGCAGAAGTCCCTCTCCTTCAGGAAGCTCTTCAGGCAGCGGGCGCAGAAGGTGTGTCCGCAGGGCGTGTCCAGGGGCTGAA
Organism: Notothenia rossii; assembly: GCF_949606895.1. Classification (NCBI taxonomy): domain Eukaryota; kingdom Metazoa; phylum Chordata; class Actinopteri; order Perciformes; family Nototheniidae; genus Notothenia; species Notothenia rossii. The sequence goes on along the minus strand of NC_136911.1, from coordinate 20,381,213 downwards.
CGAGCGGCTGCAGGCAGATGTGGCACACCAGGTCGTCGTCCACCTCCAGGCGGTAGTTGTAGAGGTGGTTCTCCCAGCTGCGGTGGATCTGCCCACACTCGGGACACAGAGCTTCTGAAGTGGGCTCCAACGGGTCGTTTAGACCCACCTCGCTGCCCGGGCTGCCCATCTCCGCTGCTTTCACGCAACCTAGCTTTGGCACGGGTGACTCCAGTGGGGCTGCAGTGTCGGGAAGGGGCACCCGCACTCCTGTCCCAAAAGCTTTACAGGATGAAGGGGTGGCAGCGAGGACAGATGCCCCCCAGTGGCTGATGGCACATCACCCTGCAGGTCAGAGGTCAGAGGGTTAAACAGCTGATTCAGGGGGAAAAGTGTCAGATTATGTGCGTCTATTAATTCCATTTCTACCTCTATATTGTTAAATAGCAGTCTTGGCCCGGCTACTGTCCATATTCTTTTTTTTTCTAATCGTACAACACAGAGTAAGCCATGAACAACCTCGCTTGCAAATATGAGATTTCCAAACAAAATGAAATGATGTTGACAGATGCCCCCCAGTGGCTGATGGCACATCGCCCCGCAGGTCAGAGGTCAAAGACAGAGGGTTAAACAAGCTGTTTCAGGGAAAACAACAAGTGTCTGATTTTGTGCTCGTGCATTTATTAATGTGGCAAATGCTTTGTGCACGTGATGGAAAGGGACACCGTGGTGTGTGTGTGTGTGTGTGTGCTGAGATTATGTATTGCTGCTCCTGTCTACTAATCTGACAGTATAATCTCTCTTTTGCTCTCGCCTGTTGCAATCTTCCAATTCCACAGAGAGGGAATTATCTGGGATTGAGGCAGAGAGAGGACACAGATCAGAGGAAGTGGGATGGGGAAAGCAACAGAGAGTCGTGGTAGAAAAGGAGCGGAGGCTGAGCCAAGAAGAGGGAGTAAGAAATAAAATGAGGGGATAGAGAGATCAGTGGGATGTGAAAGTGGCAAAGGGCAAAAGAAGAGACGGATGTGTGAGGCTCTGGAAGAGAAAACAGAATCAATTCTTCCACGTTGATATTTGTGTCCGTGCACAGCAGATGCACTCCTCGGCAGAGAACATGCCTACAGCAAAGTCTTGAAATAAAGCACTCCACGAGGAGAGAGCGTCCCCAGAGCTCGTTTCCACAGCGTTTCACATTCAGACCTTCAGACGGTAGCTACCCCCCCCAGCCCCCCCCCCCCCCTGTGGGTCTGATGCAATGGGTGGACAGCAGAGGGCGTTCCTCGGCTCGCAGCAGGCCAAGACACACTGACTACCTGCCTCTGTTTGCAGCGGGGGTCTGCTCTTGTCTCCATGACGACCTGGAGCCTGTTCTGCTGCTCAGTGGGGCTTGACATTCAGAGTGTAGCCGAGGAAAAGGATGCAGAAGAGACGCACAACAGATGCATTTTCTCCCCATCTGCTACACACCCCCCACCACCATGCAAACAATGTCTGTTTTTATTCATTCATCTAAGTACCCTCAGTCCTGAACAACCCTCCGAACATTGTGCACAAAGCTACCTCTTTATACTATCCTATGTGTATATGTTCCACCTTTTAAATATGTTGCCTAAACACACTGCTGCTTTCACAAAATGAATTGGGATTAATAAAGTATCTATCTTAATATCTGAACACCTTCTATAAGAATACTGCACATGTTTTATTTGATTATTCTGAGGATGTTGTCATATTATACTCCTTCTTTAACTGTGTGCATGCACCACATCCACCAAGGCCAATTCCTTGTATGTGAAGCTATACTTTAAACCTGATTCTGATTCCTCTCAGCAGGACGCTCTGCAGCCTCCATAATGATGAGAGCATCCCTTGATTCATATTTAGCTGCTTTTTGTTTTGTTTCCCTGGCTATACCCATTTCTGTGACGACCTGTCTCCCCTGTCTCCTTGGCTACCGGACCGGTACTTATTTCAGCCTCCTTTAAGTACGTGCTCCTGTCTGTGTGTGACTGGCTGCTTCTGTCTCTATCCCGCAGCTGGACATGAATTAATCATGAGGACACAAGGCTTCTCTGTTCCTGTAACAAAGCTGTGACATCACCACATCACACACACGGACTTGTAGACATGCAAGAAGAAGTCTTCACAGGCAAGAAGCAAAAACACATCCTTCACTAGAGCTTTTTGGGTCCTGCAAATAGTCTTTATCAATAAGTAACATCTTCAGGTTTTCACTGGGGCAGCTGTTAAGAGCCCCTGCCATGAAAAGCACTTAAATCTATTTTAAACATAGTAGCACAAGACTCTTTGACGCAAGTCATATGAACACTATCAAATGCAAGTGAAATATCGCCCTTTGAATCCCACTGAGAGTCGGAGAGAGTCCAAGGCCATGCTGTTATTGTCATTGCACTGCTTTCTCTATATTAATAACAGTCTTGGCCCTGCACCTGTCTCTGCTTGTTTTTCATTTTTTTCCAGAGATGACAATTTAATCTTACAACCCAGAGCAAGCCATGAACAACCTCGCTTGCAGGAATGTCATTTTCAAACAAGATGAGATGATGTTTTAGGCCACAGATTTAAAAAACTCTGGTCCAGCCGGCTTAGCCTACATTTCCATAAACCCCATCTCATCGTGCCTTATCTTAAAACTGAATCTAGAAAGGCTGATAGCCACTTGCAAGAGCAGGCCTGCTGCTGCTGCTCTGCGAGGTCCGTTTGCAATAAGCTAAACAGTCAGACATGCAATGATAACAACAAAAAACGGACACCGATTTAAATGACAATTATCAGAATGTTTTCACTGTCATAATTCCAATTTAGCATGGCAACACTACATTTGAAGTGTCATGGTCTATAAGTATCCCGTTAAAACATTTAATTAGACATTTTGTAATCATTGCCCCCATCTGTCGGACTCCATCTCACCCTCCAGCAGCAGGAGAAGCGAGGACAGATGAAGCGACAATGGCACTCTGAATGCAGAGCCATGCACACACTGACACCTTCTCCTGCAGGACGGAATATGAACATATGTCATGTTACCTTCTCCGGCTGCTTCTCCTCCGCGCCGTGCTCTCCGTCCCCAAAAAGGGGGACGATTGTTAGGACCTCACTCACGCATTCGCCGCAACGGCCCGTTCCGCAAACCCGCACGAAAACGCCCCCGTTCCTTTGGAGGCGCTGACTCCGCCCATTGCTGTCACTCAACGGGAGTGGGAGGGGCTTGTGGCTGTCAACCCAGAGCAGAATCAGAGGTGGCTTCCAAAGAGCCTGCTCGAAATAAAAAAAGAGAAAACCCTCCCTCACTTCTTCTCAATATCCGTAATGTGAAAGTATGGATTTTAATGTTGACTTAATGTTTGTAGCATTTAATAACAATTAGCAAATTAAGACTAAGACGCTGATTCGAGATTAATCTGTAGATATGGATGTTAGGAAACAACTAATAATGGCTCATAAACTATCAATTCAGTTCTCCATGTTATTCACCACTGGTATCAGATGATGTGCATTGCTATTGCTCCTTTTCCAGATGAAGATATATGGATAAAAAAAATAGATAGATAGTTGTGTCTAGGTTTAATGTCACAAAAAGATTGAAAGTTGCTTTACTATCAGGCATCTCTAAGAACATCTAAAAACACGGGTCCTTGGTTGAAGGACCTCGCGGCGAAGTAAACAGAAATGGTTGCTAGCGTTAATTAAGATAACATCGATTTTAATCCAATTAACTTTATTACAGCGTGTGAGTTACAAGGACGCGATGGCAGAGGACAACGAACTGGAAAAGTGAGGAACTACTTTGTTGCTTATCTTCTGCTAACGGCTGCTTACGTTTCTAGCTAGTCTTTTTTAAACCTTAGCACGCCTCCACCAGTTAGGAAGGGGATATTTCTGGTCCACAGCTGTTTGTATTTCCTGTGTAAGACGAGAGTGGTTGTAATGAAACCCAGCCACTATTTCCCAGTTATTAGCCGCCTGTTCTGTGGTCAAAGGTCGGATAAACGAGTGGTTCTCCTCTCCTGATGCTGATTCAGCTGCTCGGGTCAAACCAGGACACTAACGACTCACTTTCTCCTCTGTATCTCTCCGCTTTCTCTCGCTTAATTAAAACATCCCCTCCTTGGCTCCCCCGTGAGGGTTTGTGCTACCTGTGTCCTCAACAGAGGTGGGAGAAGTACTCAGATCTTGTACTTAAGTAAAAGTAGAAGTACCTCAGTGTATGTTACCAGTACAAGCCCAGCCTTCAAAAAGTTAATCAAGTAAAAATACAGAAGTATTACCATCAAAATACCAAACGTAAAAGTATTCATTGTGCAGATTGGTCCATTTCAGAATAATATCTATGATATGTTTTATAATGATTGACCATTAAAGTGTTATCAAAGCTGGTGAAGGTGCAGCTTGTTTGAATGACTTTGTATACCGAAGGGTAGCTTGGGAATTTAACTAAAGTCTGATTTAATTCATTTAAATAAACCCACCTTTACCAATTGACATTCGTGCATTAGTAATAATTATAATACAAACATGTTATATATTTTTTATCTGATATGAGACATACTGGAAATTGGGTATTTCTACTTTTTGTACTCTAAGTATATTTTGATGCTAATACTTTTGTACTTTTACTTGAGTAACATTTTGAATGCAGGACTTTTACTTGTAACTGAGTATTCCTACACTCTCTGGTACCTCTTCTTATTCTAAGGTAAATAAATAATTATAATAAGTGTAAAGTACACGATTAACCTCTGAATTCTAGTGGGGAAGAAGTACAAAGAAGCAAAACAATCTCAAGTAAAGTACTAATATCTCACAATTGTCCTTGAGTAAATGTACTTAGTTACTTAACTCCACGTCTGTGTCCTCTCTCCATGTGGTGTCGTGTGCAGGCGTGCGGTGGAGGAGCTTCTGAAGGAGACGGACAGAGCGCGAGTGAGAGCAGAGACCATGGGCCCCGCAGGATGGTGAGTGATATGTCTGACATGCCATCTGCATCAGCTGTCATGGTGGACATGTGCCTGCTGCTCAGCTGTGCTCGCACCGAGGCCATTTTCTTCCTTGTGTTAAGATTCAGTGCAATCTGTCGTGTTTCTATGCTTTATTCTCGACTAGTTTGTTTGTTTACGACCTCAAGTGGCTACTGTTGCACAGAACTACTCTCACCAGGGTCTGTGATTATAACACTACAACTACATGCTACATAGAAATGTTCTTATAATATGATAGGGCTGCACAATAGGAGGAAAATAGGCGATATGTGTTAAAATTGTTGAAGATCGTAAAAACAATTTGAGTTGAGAAATCAACAGATCCCAGATATTTTTTGTAATATTTAAAAAATACACGGTGTAGTACTTTTTTCTAGGGTTTGGTATTTGCAGAGATTTAGCCAGGATTCCTATTTTATTTTCATCACTATACTATTTAATTTTTTATTCTCAGCGGCATGAAATACCACAAAGACCTATATAATTCAAAGCCTAAAATTAATAAAGTAGTGGGCATATTCTGAATTAACCATGTTTTGGCATGAAATAAATCAACTTGTAATATACTTTAAAAATGGAAATAACCCGTACAAAAAACTGTCATTACCTCAGTGTTTAGTTATAGCTGCAATCTTGAGAGTTTTAAATGATTGTGATTCGGTTATAAATTGTAAATTCTACTAAAAATATAAATATCCGGGTACAGCATCTTAGTAAGCAGGGCCTTTTGAATGAAAATACATTATGCTCTCTAGTAGCCAGCCATCCTCAGTATCAAAGGTAAATGAGAGTTTTAAAGGTTGTCTGTCCTGTCCTTCAGGTTAAAGTGTCCCCTGAGAAGCACCAACAAGCGCTTCCTGCTCAACACGCTGCGCTCCACCAACCTTCAGCGGCGCAGCGGAGACTCACGGGACGGAGACTCACGGGACGGACACTCGAGGACGAGAAGCAAGTCCCCGGAGAGGAGCCGCCGCCGCAGCAGAACGCCTCCCAGAGACCACCATCGCACAGACCATACACACCATCACAAAGAGAAGAAGCAAGATCGAGACAAAGAGAGGAGCCACAAAGACAACAGGGACCAGAGACACGGGAGGGACGGACACAACAGAGACAAAGACAGGCTTCATGAGTAAAGACTGTGATTTGACACTAACTCCAGAAAGGTGAACACTGAACACCTCAGAGCTGCTGGCAGACCAAAAGACCTCTGTTTACCCGTTTGAAGAGACTTGAATTTGTATTCCTGCGGATGGAAAATGTTCTCTTGTTACTGTTCACTTTGAAAATTAACCATTTTGTAGTTCATGAGGTTAAATTGATGACTCATAAAGCAAGCAACATATCGTTTTACTGTCCTTCCACCCCAGATTTTCCACAAAAAAAGAGTTAATAAAATATCAAGAGGCCGTTACAGCCCAGCACTTTTCACATAACAGTTTCTTTCCCTCCCTGCTCACATGACTCATAGTTTGGTGTTACTGCGTTTCACCTACAGCCGGGGACGTTTGATTTCTATTATATTGTCATTACCATTCTTCTGTCATTATCCACAGGTCATAATGTTTACACAAGCCGTGCCGCTGTCGCCACTGGGTAAGCACATTTTATCGCATGTCAAACCTTTTGGACATGTCGACACCGGCTATCAGAAACGGTTTTGTTTGTCAAAGGAGAAAAGAAGTTGTGTTTTCCTGACACTCCTACATGTGTCCTGTTGAACAAGCGGTGGATTAATAGTGATTTAATAAAGCTGTAATAACGATAACTTTACTATAACACTAATAATGCAGCGATTAAGCGTCCATGCGTTTGAGTGGGGTCACTGCGGTTTCAGGACAGCAGATGGACATGAACTCAAGCTTGAAAGAGATGCTGTCTGTATCTTCCCTATGGCGTGTCTCCATGTGCTTTTATAACAGCGTTTTATAAGCTAGGCAACCGCCATTCTCTGTGTTCATGATAACCCATGGATGTGTTATATCTACATGTAAGCTGCATTACTCCTCGCTAAAGCCATTACTCCAAATTCTGGGTCTGGAAAAAGTCAACTAACATGCGTTTAACATCCTCATGCTTCATAAATCACATTGTCCACCTCCAGTGTAGTGGAGAGCAGCTCGGGTTAACTGTTTCCTTCCTCTTTAGAACAATGATCAAATATAAACACCATTAAGGCATAGTGCAGGGGGTGATTTGTATAGAATTGGTTTACTTGAACTTTATTGCATCGCTGAGTGCCCCATTAAGATACGGTGGAAAGTGCCATAATTGCTTTTGAAGAACTCAGTGCAAATAGACCTTTGATACACACTATCACGGTAAAAGCCGGGGTGATTTTCATGAAAACCAGGTAAATCACTCTGATCACGTGGCTAGAAATGTTGCATAAACGCACAGGTGAGTTTGCCAGGTTGTGGGGTCACTGTGCAGGTTAATTGAGTTCTGTTGCTCACTCCAACCTTAATTGGTTAACCAGGAGAGCGGCTGTTTAATGGGGCGAACACACACCTGCTAAAGGCTAATGGCTAGCAAACATGGCAAGAGTGCAACCCTGTGTTTGTTAACTCTGAGGGTCCTTCGTGCAGGGCCCGGCCTTTCTAAATGGTGTTAAATGATGCATTGGGTACATCTTAAACTCAGAAAGGTGTAGACAAATGAAACCAAAAGGCTGTATGTTGTTTGAGCGTTTCACCAGAGTTTCCAAGACAACTGTCCCTCCATCCAGGTCTCTTATCTGGCAGGTCTGCCAATGTTTGCGCCCATACATATCGATTTATGCAGTGCAGACAGTGGACATCCATATAAAGTGTCGATGGCGTATTGTTTGAGGACAGTCCTGCAAGCGAAGCGTGTTTATGCCAGACCTCTATAACCATTTCTCAGATTCACCTGTCTCCAAACACAGGTGGGTGCCAGGTATTTACAGAGTGCCATTGATTTACTGAAAATCCCACAGGCTGCAGAAGATCCTGGAAACTGGGCTCTCTCAGGTCTGCAAACAGTGAAGCCAATGGCCAGGTCGCTGCAGAGTCACATGGTGTCAAAGTGACTCACCTGTGTGGAGCCGCCCGGGCCTCGCAGTTGCGCCACTTTCAGGTGGAGCAGAAAGGCGCAGGTACTGTACATGTGCGGGACCTCGGAAGCCATGAATCGGGAAGATCATTACTACCCTTCCCAGGTTTTTAAAGACTCCTGTGCCTACCAGAGATCTCAGGCGGAGGACTACAGCCACAGCCCGCCGCCGTGCCTCTACATGAGCCGGCACTCCGTCTACACTCCGCCGGCCATGGGAGCCTTGGAGACGGCCAGCCTTCCTGACATCTCGGCCTCTTACAGTCTCCCCATGCGGGAGGACCCAGGTTTGACTCAGCTGCACCACCAACACCCGGGGCTCCAGCAGCAGCCTCTCCAGCCGGCTGCAGGCTATGGAGACACGGGGGACCAGAGCAGATATCATCTGCCTTTCCCCTGGATGAAAAGCACCAAGTCTCACTCGCACACCTGGAAGGGGCAGTGGGCAGGTAACGCTTTTATACAAATCAGTTTTTAAGCCTTGTGTTCCCGAAACATGCTCAAATAAAGTTGCATAGTTTAGTTAAACAAGTAGCTGAAGTTTATCTTACAACACAGAGACATGTGATGGACCAATATTTGTCATTGTTTCCTATGCACTTGTGTCTTTTTATTGTTCGGAATTGATTAGCAGATGACACACGACTAAAATGCCAAATTAAATAATAATACCAAACCAAAAATAAACGCACAATCTGGAAACATTTAATGAATTTTGTGGTTTTAAACCCTATAATTCCTTGAGAACACCTGGACGGGACAGCTAACTCTAACTTGTTTTCATCATGATCATAATGGGAATCAGTTTCACCTCAGCTTAATTCAGAATACATGTACACTCTTATTTACATCCCTCTGTAGTCATAGCACTCAGTTGGTGTTTCTCAGGCCCGCAGTGACATCATGCTCCCAACAATATGCTCCTAGGTGTTTCAGTTTACCTTGTCAGTCAAAGTGTAAAAGGCCCGGAAGGTCAGCGCTTGCTTTTATCAGGTCTTATCGTAAATGTGGGGTTTTGTCTTTACAAAACATATTCACAAATCGTATCAATAGGTTGTTTAGGCTACTATAGAGTATAATAGGCCGTTAAAACACCTAAATACCAACATCGGGTTTGATCTATCCTGTCCGGCTTGAGTAAAGTTTTACAAGTTTAAATTAAATGATCATTTATTAGATCATGTTTTTCTCTTTTACTGTGATGCTTTTGGATTCAATCATAATCCTTATTATAAGACTCATAAGTTTGTTTTCTGATAAGCCTGTTTTCTCCAGAGAAACGTGAGGAGAATGTATATCTGTTCCTCTCTGTCTCTTCAGTTACAATATATATATATATATATATATATATATATATATATATATATATATATCTATAAAGTTCTGTCTTTTTTCATATCAATGGACATTTAAAATACAAATGTAGGCTATTAATTTGGTCATTTATTCATAGTCCCTATATACGGACTTCTCTGTGACGTTGCGTATTTTTGGTTTATTTTACGCACAGTTGTTGTGATTGTAAATTGTAGAGTAACGAACATGTGTCAATTAATTCCTGCACGCTTTTAAAAGACAAGATGAATCTGAAGGAATTCTTAAGGCTGACTTTTTATAAATAACCGGAAGGCTTTAAAGTAAAGGATTTAAGATATCATGTGTGCCTCTACAAATCGGCATTTATACGCGCAATGGTATATTCCCCAAAAATGCTCAATTAAAGTTACATAGTTTATTGCATCTGACTGCTCATATTATCAATTTAACTTTACATTTTAATCGTCACAAAAAGACATTTGAAGGACATAAATTATATTTGTAATTGTTTAATATGCACTATTCATTTTAGGTTTGGACAGGCAAAAAAATCCAATCAAATACAATTCTGCATTATTAAGCTGAGGACTAAAACGACTAACTTCAAAATTAAAGCTAAACTGAATAATATTTTGTACATATGTTTTTATACCAATAAAATACCAATAATTTACCACATCGTTTGGAAATATTTATTAAATGTTGTGATTTAAAAGCAATACATGACCCTGTGATTGAACAGCTTTAGCGTGTCCACAAATCACCTGTTGTTCCCAAATTTCAACTCGGATTAAGAAATTACTATTATGTCTGGTTATTGTGAATGCCTTTTAACTTTACAACTGAATACATTTATATTTAAAGGAAATCAGAAGACAATTTTACACTTCGTTTTCTTTGCCTGTTAGAGATGATGTTAACTTGTGCAAGATATAATGACATATGACTAATTACAATGACATTAATTGAGATCTACTCCAAACAAGTTATAATTAAGTGCCTCTGAGAAACGAATTACATATTATTCCCTGTCATGTAATACAGAAAAATACAAAGTTTTAAAAAGTCATTATTTTAAAGCCCAAACTATTTGTAATTCTTGAATACAATGTTGTGTGGATTACGTTTTTTGTAATGTTTAATTAAACTTATTTAAGGAAATGGGACCCTACACAGGCCTATAATTAGCTGATTCCAAAAGTGTTATCATAAGGACACTCAATCAATGTAATGTAATGACACTAATCTCCATTTGTCTCCAGGACCATACGTGATGGCGGAATCAGAGGAAAACAAACGCACAAGGACTGCCTATACGCGCGCCCAGCTGCTGGAGCTCGAGAAGGAGTTCCTGTTCAACAGGTACATCTCGAGGCCGCGGCGCGTGGAGCTGGCGCTGAACCTCAGCCTCACGGAGAGACACATCAAGATCTGGTTCCAGAACCGGCGCATGAAGTGGAAGAAAGAGGAAGACCGCAGGAGGGGGAGGGGGACCGACCCGGACCAGGACTCCTCCATCACCTCCGGGGACCAGGGGGACACCGCGGGGGGGCTCACCACCTCCACCGGGGGGCTCACCTCCACTACCGGACCTCCCCCCACCTCCCCTCCTGTTTCCCCGCTGCACGGTCACTCCATCCCCGCAGCCGGAGCCAGAGAGACTGCATAGACTCTAACTCATACCGCAGGGACGTTTCGATTTGTTTCGATGGAAGTCTTCAAATACAGATTTTTAGGTATGCAATTTGATTTTAGGAATATAAGAATCCCAAATGAGAGTAAAGCCTAAAAGACTTAGCCTACTGGGACATTTGAATGTGTTTCAATGTAAACCTAACAAGAATTTGAGAGGTTTATATATTATTAGGAATACAATATTCATAATTGTGAGTGAAGCCTTAAAGTCTCAATTAGAGTAAAGTCATTTAAATTAAGTGCCAATTTTTCAGGACCCCTTAACTTCACCTCCTTTTGGTCTATCAATGTACATTTCTTTCAGTTTTGGGAACCACGGTGCATGCTGAGACAACCACATGCAAGGACTACATTTATTTCCCCTTCAACAGGCAACAGCATTCAGCATGCACAAACTCTAAAATGGTCGAATCAAATGTTACACCTCAAACATGTGAGTTTATACATTGAGTTTATTAATGTATATATGCGTAATATGACTATTTGCCATATTATCCACTTGTATATAGGTTATATAATGTAAATTGATAAATTAGAATCAACGGTGCACATATGTTATTGTTTAAAGAATTCATTGTACAGTATGATTAACACACATTTGGAATAAAGTTATCACAAAGCCTATCAGGCGTGGGAACAATGGCAGTCTTTACATCCGGGTCACACTGGCACTAATCCAATATAAACTCCAGTTAAAGTTCATAACCTGTTGTCAGAGAGCACGAGGCTTTGCAGACGCAGGTGACATATCTTCTTCACCTCCTCAATGCCGCGCGCCCTCTCCACCGCACGCTCGTTCTGGCACCGCGCGGACAACTCTCGTAAAATGTTCTCCTTGTCGTGCATCCGGGCGCAGATCACAAACGGGAAGCCGAAGCGCTCCTTGTACTCCTGGTTCCGCCGGGCCATGCGCGAGGCTTCCCCCGAGTTCAGAGCACCCATCCCGGACCCTGCCTGCTCCTCCTGGGACTCCCGGGTCAACGAGCCGCTCTGGAGGTCTCTTCCCGCGAGATCTGGGTGACACCTGAGGATCCCCTCTTTACCTGGACACACAGGTGGAGGTACTCTGATCATTTACAAAAGCAAAACTACATTCTTAAAATACTCTGTTACAAGTCCTGCGTTCACAATCTTGCTGAAGTAAAAGTACAAAACGTTTTTGGCTTCATAATAGCATAAATAAAAGTAACCATACTCATTATTTATTATGGCCCATTTCAGAATCACATAAATTACTAGATTATGATCATTGATATGTTCATCACAGCTGGTAAAGTTGATTACTCTCTACTGCTGGATTTCTGAGCCTAATACAGTATATCATATCATAGCTAATTTTGTTGTTGATTCATATTTTGTATTAACTATAATCTAAATCTATAAACCCGTCAGGTAAATGTAATGTTGTAAAAAGTACAATATCAGCTCCAAAAATGGTTGAGTATACATATGAGGAAGGATAACATTTGTATTGTGAGGTAAAGTAACTTAAAATTGTACTGAAGTAGGCTACATGTACTCGAGTAAATATAATTAAAACAGCGTTCACACGCTGTGTATCAGTGTCATTGCACTAAGAGTTAAACACATTTAAGGACAAACAACCTCAAAAGCGGCGACACAAACTTAACATGTAAAAAAGTCCCATATTTGTTTACGTCTGTATCTCACCTGATTCTGGGAGAGCATCGATGAATTCACTGATTGCAGCCTCCAAAGCAGCCAGGCTCAGGAAGGGACGCCCCGACCACACAGCAGCTGTTATTATGGGACACTTCTCCACCACGTTGCCCAGAATATCCACGAAGTCCTCATAAGGGAGAGCATTTACTGTTGCGATGTCCATGTTCATGCAGGGACTCTCTCCAGTAGTTGGACAGTGTTTAAATGACCTTCGGACAAGCGTTTGTAACAAGGGGTTAATGCACTGTTGGACTGACACAGAGAAGCTCCCTGCTGTGGTTAATATGTTCTTTGTCAGATCTGCAGCCAGTCATTTGGTGTTGGAAAGAGGAGTTTTCTGTATAGGTAACTGTCAAACATAGATGCACATTTGAGATACTTCTTTAAGAGGTGTACTGATCTCTGGCGTCTCCTAGTGTGTAAAGAAAGAAACTCACACATGTCAAAATGTTTTTTTCCTGGGTTGGGCTATTTATTGTCTTTCCTGCTATTGGTTTACTTTCTCCTCAGTTCTCTATTTCTCATCCATGCATATAATTAAAAACAAACAAATGCTTGACTTCATATGAAGGAAATGGATTCAAGTGGAAACAGGTACAGGTATTGATACTGTTCAAGGCCTATTGGGAAAAACAGAAGTACATTTGTAACTATGCAACCTAGATGCAATTTTATCAGCGGTAAATAAGTGTCCTTTCTTCCTAATATATCATAAGTAATTTAATGTCTAGGACTGTTTTGTGCCCCCTCAAAACGTGTGAAGGTGAATATTCCTAAATATGCTCACCGTCTGCAGCCTCTCCAGGTAAACTGCGTATTTAATACTTCCTCTTCCGAGGGGAGGGGAAACTCCTCCTCCTGCTGTACAATGTTTGTTTTTTTAACCCATACAGCCTGACTTTTACCACAGGGGTTTGAGTCCTGCCCTGCTGGCATGTACAATGTACAAATTCAAAGTAATTGCAACATGTATCACAACAATTGGGGAGTTTTTACCAGATATGTTGAACCAAAGTGTTATTGTAGGCATATCTTTCCTCAACACGATGCAGAGAAACTAGTCCATGCATTTGTTACTTCAAGGCTGGATTATTGTAACTCCTTATTATCAGGGTGTACCAAGAAGTCAGTTAAGTCGCTTCAGCTGGTTCAAAATGCTGTAGCTCGTGTACTAACCAGAGTTAGGAAAAGGGACCACATTACTCCTGTTCTGGCTGCCTTACACTGGCTCCCTATAGAACACAGGATAGAATTTAAAATTCTTCTTCTCGCCTACAAAGCGCTTAATGGGCAGACGCCATCTTACCTTAAAGAACTCGTTACACCCTACTGTCCTACTAGGGCATTGCGCTCCAAGAATGCAGGGTTGTTGGTTGTTCCTCGAGTCTCTAAAAGTACAATGGGAGCCAGAGCCTTTTCTTATCAAGCTCCACTTTTGTGGAATCAGCTTCCAGTTTGTGTTCGGGCGGCAGACACCCTATCCGTTTTTAAGAGTGCGCTTAAGACCTTCCTTTTTGATAAAGCTTATAGTTGATCAAATAATCTAATAAGAGTGCATTGACGTAGACACGTTGTGCCTCTTCTCCTATACATTTGAGTTCTTACTCTTTTTCCTTACTGATGGTAAGGATGTAATTTGGTTGTGTGGTAGACGGTGGAAGCAGGGAGAGGCATATACGTGCCTTGATCCCTGCCGAGTCGACGCACAACTGTTGATTGGTGTCAGTGCCAAAAATACTTTTTAGGAGCAATGCGCTCATGGTATAGATGTGGCGCATACATCTTAGTTCCTACTCTTTTCCCTCACCCTATCCTAAGGGAGTTCATGTACGTAGACACGTTAGTTTGCTGCTATAGGCTTAGACTGTCGGGGGACACCTTACTTCTTCCTTCCTTCTGTCTGTCCTGTGTACTCTCATGTTCCCAAAAACCCAGCTTCCCCCAAATTCCTTTTTGGTGTCTATCTACGCCTGGATCCTGAGTCGTGGCTGATCCTGTTGCTGCGGTCCTGTCTGTGTCCTGGATCCTGAACCATGTGTCCTGTGTCCTGGATCCTCTATCCTGAGTCCTGGACTTCGAGTCGTGGCTGAACATGTCTCTGTGTTCCTGCCTGACTCTCATCATACTACTTCCCTGATGGCTCCCACAGGATTGTTGACATCCTCTTTGATTCATCTTCTTATTATAGACTCATGCATTTCCAAACATTTGGTCTACCTACGCTGTAAATGTATTATCTTTTCGATTCACACACGGCATCTATTGCACGTCTGTCCGTCCTGGGAGAGGGATCCCTACTCTGTTGCTCTCCCTGAGGTTTCTCCCATGTTCCCCTTTAAACTGTGGGGTTTCTCTGGAAGTGTTTCCTTGTACGATTTGAGGGTCTAAGGACAGAGGGTCTAAGGACAGAGGGTGTCGTGTTGTCATACTGATATTCTGTACAACAGGGGTGCCCACACTTTTTTGGCTGGTGAGCTACTTTTGAAATGACCAGCTAACCGAGGTCTACCAACCAAAAATAAAAACCCAAATTGCAAGGGTTGCTGAATAACACGTTTTATTTTTACATGGGATAACTACAATAGGGCTGCAACAAACGACTAATTGGATTATCGATTAATCTATAGATTAATGAAACGATTAATCGACTATTCGGACTACTACTGTGTGCCTTGCACAATTTCTCAAACGCTCTTATTTAGCCATCAACTTTTAGATTTAGTTTGAGGTTGTTTTAGGCATGTGGAAACTAACAATGAAGACAATAAAGATGAATACTTGATTCAAAAATACATATATTATTAAATTAACTTAACAAATTGTGAACAAAATTAACATTGCTTTTTATTTGAATTAAATAAATAATATTTCACATCAAAAGAAACAACAATGTTTTAACAAATCTTATTAAATAATCTGATGACAGAACTGTAAACAGAATAGCTGAAACTTTAACAAAATAAATAACTCAGTTACCTCTAATCATTAACCCATGTTTGTATAATGTAGTTAACTCCGTGTGTTGCTGCTAGCATACATAACACCTGACGTGGAAACGTTACTCGTGGATGGGGCTACAGAGCTACTCGAAAGACAGTCGAACCCGGTGCATTCCTCCGTCTGAATGTGGTGCACTTTTGCTAAATGTTTAGACAAATTGCTCGTGTTACCGCCCTTACATGCTAAACTCTTTTGGTGACGAGCATTGTCCACCTCAAGACGGGTAACATGTAACCACACCTTGGAGCGCTTCTCTCCACCATCTCCTCCGTGTGTTGCTGCATGTAGCAGCTGCGTGTGTGTAAACTGCCCCGCCCCCTTGCAAACAGACGGGGGAGAGAGAGATCTCTTCTGGATTGGAAAGGTCGAAAATACACCGACCATAGACGCATTTCTTTGTCTTTTTGCATGTTAGAAACGAGTTGGCGACACTAAGACTAAGAGATAATGTTTGTGTAGCAATAATACATGACCTTTCTCTTTCTCAACTCGCTACTCGGAGGGAAGTCGCTGTCATATGCCTTGTGAACACTCCGATAATGCCTCTCCACGTTACCTTTCTTTGGCAGAGCGACGCTTGCTTTACAAATAAGGCAAATAACCTTTGAATGTGACATCACAAACAAAGATTCTCCCTCCCATTCTGTGTGGAAGTGGTATGTCTTTAGCTTTTTGCTCGTTCCCGCACTCATTTTGTTGTTTGTCTCTCCCGGCACTTGACTGATTTTGTATCGCTTTGCATTCTGTGTTAACAGACTGGAAAGCAATAGGTCGCTTTTTCTGTCAATCAAGTCAACTCCTGAATTAAGTGGCAGGGAGGCCAAAGGAGGAGGGATCAAAACCTGTTTTGTCTATTTTAACGGAGCTGGATTTTTTTTAATTTATGAATGACTCGCGATCTACCAGCATTGCCCCCGCGGTCGACCGGTCGACCGCGGTCGACGTACTGGGCACCTCTGCTGTACAAACTATGAAGTCCACTGAGATAAATGTAACATTTGTGATATTGGGCTATTTAAATAAACATTGATTGATTGATTGATTGTAGACTATGAACATCACTTTTGACATATCAGAAACATGCACACTCATTGTTGTTAACCTTTTATTGTTTAATGTGTATTTTATTGCAGGTATAATGCTTACAAAACCAAAGGCACATAAGAAATCCACTTTTCAGAGTAGAAAAAGCTTGCTTTGATAATAACAATATATAAGTGCACATAAACTGGTTTAAGTAATAGCTGCTCACATAGTATAAAAAAATATAACAACATTTTTACCAGTGCATACAAATACATGTTATACTGATAAAATATGCAGGCATGAAAAGTAAGAACTCTATTTTCAACATTTCTATAGTCCTGAGAATTTGTATCCCTGAAACTGTTTTTTAGCTCCACAATTAAAAAATATAAAACAAAAACACTTTTTTTTTATATTCAGGCCACATTTTATAAAATCTTGTTTTTCTGACAATATTATAAAAGGATATAAAGCAAGTGCATTCTATGGTTATCTTGAGATACTATGAGAAACATATAAAAAATGAATATTTAAGGCATGTTTGGTCAAAATGCATTCGGTGAAAGGTTATCACTCTGCATCAGATGTCTTCAGCTTCTCCTCAGCGGCCACAGTATCAGACACTTCTGCTTTGCTCTCTTCAGTCGCGTGGGTTCGACAGTAATCGTTGGCCGCCTTGTTCTCGTTTTGTTGTGTCAAGGCAGAAATGTCCAAAATGGGGGCTGCGTTCTGGTAGATGCTGGATTCCTGATTGAGCATGTTATGGTACAGCTGAAAGACGAAGGGAATGGAAACAATATTAATATTTCTGTGGAGCTGAAAATGATTAAAGTTTTCTTCCTTTCTACTCATTTTATGTTGACATACCTGCTCCTCTCTGTCTGTCAGCTGATCACACATGAAGGACACCAGTTTGGAGAAAGATGGCCGGTCGCAGGCATCCAGAGCCCAACACTTACACATCATCCCGTACCTGCAGAAGTAAGTCATGGAGAAAGCAGATTTGATATATTGTAACTGGATTCTCAGTTACAAACGATAACTAGAAGTCAACAGGCACATGAACTACTGTTTGGTGTTGAAAACAGTAAGGATGCTTTACTAAAGTGAAACAATACATCATAACAAGGTCAAATATTTTATTACAAGCTGAATATTTGAATTGTTTTAAATGAAGTAAGTTCCTAAATAACTGCAGTGAAGTAAGAAGGACAACATGTCCTAATAAATCTGGGAAGGAAGAAGCAGGAATCGGAAACAAGCCTTAAAAATGTACTCGAGTACATCACATTAGTACCGAGTAACTTTCCATCACTGCTAGACGTGGCCACGCATTTAAAAATCTATATTTATATACAGTTTTTACATCTACTCTTCATAGTGATTATTATGAAAAAAAAAAACATTTGAACTTTATCATAGAGTCTAGAGCAGGGGTGTCAAACTCAATTTCATCGCGGGCCACATTCCCATAAAGGTTGCACTCAAAGGGCCGGTTGTAACTATCTAAATGTATTATATTACATTATTGCCTCTGAATTTGATTATTATCGGATAGGATAACAACTTAGTAATTAACTACGTCTGAAAGCAGAAGTCCAGGGCAAATAATTGCAAATCTCTTCAGCACACATGTCACAAAACGAGATGCATTGTGGGACATGTAGTTTATGGGCAACGTGCTTCTGTAAAGTGGAATGTAACCGTATAATAAACGTATTATATTCTTTGCAAGCTCTTGCGGGGCCGCATAAAATGAAGTCGCGGGCCGGATTTGGTCCCCGGGCCTTGAGTTTGACACCCCTGGTCTAGAGGTTATTCTGTGTACTAAATCTATTGAAATACAAGGGTTGCATGCATCAGGTGACACTCACACAGACTCGTTGGCGTAGTAAGGACACTCCATCTTAAATCCTCTCTCGATCATTGAATAGAACGCGTGGTCCACCTTCATGCCCGGGTACGGAGTAACGCCTGAGAGTCACACAGACAGAGTTGATCATGTGCTTGTCTTTTCAATGTGCCCCTCATGTAAAAAGCTGGTAGAGGATTACCGAGTGAGAAGATCTCCCAGAGCAGAATGCCATAGGCCCAGACGTCACTCTTCATGGTGTAGATGCCCTGGAAGGTGCTCTCTGGTGCCATCCACTTCACTGGCAAACGCACCTGCAAAGCCACGTCACCCATGAAATGTGTGAAAGGATAAAACAAATACAACCAATGAATGATTTAATGTAAATGTCTGACGTACATTTCCTCTCACGACGTAGTTGGAGTCGTTGTCGATGTCCCGAGCCAGTCCGAAGTCGCCGATCTTCGCCATTCTGCCCTTCGTCACCAACACGTTACGAGCTGCCAGGTCACGATGGATGCACTGCAGACAGACGGACCAATCAGGAGTCAAACACATAACCCACAAACACCAAGCCTCAGTGTGCAGTATGACATTTACACATTTTGTATTCCTTGTAAATCTATTTACTTGACTAAAATGGAGGTTGAAAACAGTTATCTTTTATAAAACCCATAAAAATGTGTCTCAAACTGAACTACAGTTGGAGATACAATAGGCTAGGAATAGAGATGTCCCGATCCGATCACGTGATCGGGGATCGGAGCCGATCACGTGATTTTCAAAAGATCGGAGTCGGGAGGAAAATAATCGGGGATCGGGATTTTTTTTACAATTTTTTTTTTTTTGAAATACTTTTTTTGAAATTTTGTGTTCAATGTTACAAAACAAAAATGACCATGTTCAAGTCTTAAAGTCATCCTGAGGCCTTAGTCTTGGTTTCAAATTACACAACATCATGTATGTGTTGCTTCTTTGGGGCTTGTTTTCATAGACCAGGGGCCGTATTCACAAAGGATCTTAGGGCTAAAAGTAGCTCCTAACTGGCGAATTTAGGAGAAACTCCTAAACATAATGGGCGTGTCAGTCTTAAATGTAGGACTCCTAATTTTATTCACTAAGAGCAATTCACAAAGTGTTTTAGGCCTAAAAGTAGCACCTAAGTCTGGGAGAGCTTAAAAATCCTCGAGAGGACTCCTAACTCAGTAAGACCTATTCACAAAGAATCTGAAAATGGCTGCGAGACGAAATGTTTTGGAGACAATGGAAGACTGTGAATTGATCAAGAGATATAGGCTAAATCGTGAGGCTATCAAACTTGTTGTGGAATTAGTGCGGGATGCAATAACATGCCCGACTAACAGGAATAACCCGATTAGTCCGGAAATAAAATGTTTGGCAACACTACGATATTTAGCAACAGGGAAAATGCAACTTTGCAATGCCGACGATTTAGGAATATCGCAACCATCAGTCAGCCGTGCCATAAACCAAAAAATCAACGCGCTCTCTAGACCACATATCATCCAACAGTTTATCCGGTTTCCTTTGGACAATCAACAACTACACAGGATCAAAGCCAACTTCATGGCAATTGCAGGTATGCCCGGTGTGGTCGGTGCTATTGACGGGACGCACATAAAAATAATTGCGCCATCAAAGGATGAGGACGTGTTCGTCATGAGAAAGAAAGTACATTCCATCAACACGCAGATTGTTTTCATTCATCATGATAGGGGGACTTGAACGGCGGTATGGGCTGTTATTGAAAGTGTTTAAGTGCTGGAAATATGCTCATTGGATAATAGTTTGCAGGGTGCTTTCAATTGCCCCCTTGATTTAATGCAATTTACGTATTTGTATTTATGTTATCTTTAACGTGCATATACAACGTCATTATCGTGGTCTGCACAAACTTGTCATCATGCGTGTATTCTGCTAACTGCACTGTCCATAACTATTTGATAGGAATACATTTCTAGCCGAGGCTATTTCCTTGTTTTTCGGTGATTTAGTGGGCTCGTTTGTGGGATGTTGCGGATGAGTTTCACCGAGACCGCCTGCTCTGAACAACCAATCACCGTACTGACCGCTTCTAAACTCATGCACGAGAATCGACGTAATCCATAGCAACGGCGCGTCACTCTTAGTTCACTCTTAGTGATTTATCCTTAGAATGAGTAGGTCTCAGCGGCTTTGTGAATAACTTTTAAGAAAAAACTCCTACGTAAAATGTTTTAGCGCGAGTTAGGAGCACTCCTAGCGGTAAGATAACATGCTTTGTGAATACGGCCCCTGGTTGCTTATTTCTCTCAAATCTGGCAACAGAGTGGGCAGGGCGCAGTGTCTAATTGTAGCAGTAAGCTAACGAGTACTGATAAGTTTTATTTTGTTTTGATCCAATGCTGCACAACTGAACTGATCCAATGCTGCTGTGAAAGAAAGAAGCTATTTCCATGTTGGATAGAATATCCAATTTAAATAAAAAAATAACCTTAAGGGACAACTTGAATGCTCTTTTTCTTTTTTTTCTCTTAATGCATTGCATAAAGATCGGATCGGGAAAAATTGGTATCGGCAAATTGTCAAAATCAAATGATCGGAATCGGATCGGGAGCAAAAAAAGGTGATCGGGAGATCCCTAGCTAGGAATGTTTAATCAAGAAAAGTTAAGATTATATCTAAAATTCAAGAGTGTGATAACACATATATGTTGATAAAATTAAGTCTTCCTATTTACAAATTAGCCTTTTTTTCAAACTACCAATTAATATGCAGATTTTCTTTCAGGATTAATCAATAGTTTATTTAAAGAATGTCATATATTACTGAAAAATGCCCAAAACGATCACCTAAATTCCTCAAACAGCTTGTTTTGTCTGCCTAATTAACCCATAACAATACACTAAATACTACATATTAACTAGAACCATTGATTGTACAGTATGGGGCTGAGCATGGTGTGAATGTGGGACGTTTTAACAGTGTGGCCCTTTGTCTCTTACATTCTTGGAGGAGAGGAACTCCATGCCTTTGGCCACCTGGAAGGCGAAGCTGAGCAGGTCGTCGAAGGTCAGCGTCTGCGAGTCGTCCGTCAGATCGTCCGGGTCTTCGTAAATCAAAGGTTCTGCAGAGAAACCGGCATGAGTTAGTGTCAGTCAAAAACTCAGAAGGATCTGCTACTCTGTGGACGAAAAACTGAACGTGATCTAACATGCAGGAGGTACTTTATCACCTTCAATGCTGTTGTTGAGGTTGATGGGGAGCAGGGCGATGTCCTCCTGCCCTCCGGTGGTAAAGCGGTGCATGGGCATGTAATTATCCGCTGCTTTGTCTACCTCACTGAAAAAAACACAAAGGTGAACTTAAGTCAATTTCTAGATATGCCTTCACTTATATAGATATAGATCCTACCCCGTGTTTCCCCACCTGGAGCTTTTGTTGGGCTGCAGGTTGTGGTAAATGCTGCTGAATCGGTCCTTGGTGAAAGCGTCGGTGACACACTTGTGGTAGAGATCTCTGTTTGTCTTAAGGTAGTTCAGAAGATCCCCATAACAGCAGTACTGGAAAATCAGGTACGTGGGTCCTGCATGAGGGAAACAAATACAAACATGTGGGGAAAGAATATTAGTGATGCATATACACATTTCTTGTTCCTGTGTGTTATTAGCTTACAATCACCACCAACTGTACCTGAGTCTGTGCATGCCCCCAACAGGTTAACAATGTTTGCGTGGTGACCGATGTGAGTCAGCATCTTCAGCTCGGACATCAGGGCCTCTTTCTCCACAGTCTGGTGTTTCTCTGCAGCGTCAAATATCACAACAGCTGCTGAAATGACCTTCATAGCATGTTTGCATTTCCTCCACGGACGAAATAAATGAAACGCTGACCTTTAAGCATCTTGACGGCCACCTGCTGCGAGACTCCAGCCTTGTTGATGCCGTAAGCCGTAGCTTGGACCACCGTGCCAAAAGCCCCAGAGCCCAGTTCTGGACCTGCGGAGGACACAAGGACACAAGGACACTCAGCACACATCCAAACAGGCAGGAGAGATTTTAGGGGAGTTCACTTTTATAGGTACTTGTAACTCTTTTCTACATTTAAGAGCAATGCATTTATTTTAAACTTGACTGAACTTATTTTTTTCAAACTGCTGCAGCACCTCTTTTCACCCTCTGTCTGAAACCAGAGCCCAGTCTGCTCTGATTGGTTAGCTGGCCGGCTCTGTTGTGATTGGTCAACCGCTTAGAGATGAACCGCCCCTTAACCTATCATGTGCAATGTGTCCGAGTACATTTTTACATGATTGTATCAGTACTTTTACTCAAGTAAAGGATGTGTTTAGTTCGTCCACCTCTGAAGTCTGGTATCGTGTTTGGGGGTGTAGTTCACTTCATACCCAGTTCCAGGTTCTCCCGGGGGAACTCCCATTGCTTGTCGTAACCAAAGTCCTTGAAGTTAATGTAGATGTAATCATTGTCATTGGGTCCAACCATCTGGATCATCTGAAGCTGAGGCTGGTACTGAGGTTTCTGTTGGAAACACAAAGTAGTAAGTGTCATGTCTTTTTGTGAGCGTGTGTTTTGTGTGTGTCAGAGTGCAAAACGTACCTTCTTTTTGACAAAGTAAATGAGCACCACGCTAACTACTGCCAAAGCCATGACCAGAAACAAACTGCCAACTTTCAGCATCAGCAAGCTTTTGTTGTCAACATTTGGAGCAGCTAAAACCGAGAAAGAGGAAAGTACCATGAGATACAAACACTTTCATTTGATGTTGTGAAATGTGAAAATGAATCTCCCTACCTCCGGAGGACATTCCTGTACGGGGTCCTTTATTGTCTAGTCCTCTATTGCCTATTATGTAGCGGTGTTGGCACCAGGAGCCGAGTGAGTTTGTCAGGCAGAACCATAAATTGTTTCCTGTCACTTGACTTCTGCTCAGAGAGCTCCTGATGGTCTTCTGACAGGAGACGTCAGAGTCTGTGTGAGACGCTCCTGGGATATCACTCGAGTTAAACACGGTTTCACAGCTGCTTTGAGACAGAGAGCGGGGAGGTGAGGAAATCTGGGTGCACAACAGAGGCCATAACGTGACAACCTGACAGAGAGCATACCTGTCATTCGACAAAACACAGGACTTCCAGGTGTAATTTGCCGGCACAAGAGCCACAGTCTTAAAAGTGAAGGTGTTATTGATGTCCTCGAATCTGAACTTTGGCGGGTCTGTAACAAAGTCAATAGTCAATCTCCTTTGAACGTTTCCAGGTATAATGTGTAGGAGTTAATACCAATGAGACACACTCTCTCTTACCTGCAACACACACTGATATGGTTTTTGTTTCTTTTAGTCCTCCAGCTTCCACGTGTAATTTATAATCTCCGGATTTGAGTGGGACACATAGCTTCACAGTCCTGAGAAAATAAATATGAAACCATGCAAAAGTCATACCTCATGAATAATAATACAAATCCTGGGATTATACAGTATTTTCAGCGCTTCAAATGTACGTGAGCATTGATTCAGGAGTCCAGCCCCAGCTTCATGCAGCTACCTGTGTTTTGTAATCCAAGTCTTCTTTTTGCATTCGATCTCTGTTTCATCAGGAGTCTCCCAGTAGCACTTCTCCAGCACAGGGTGGTAGGAAACACTGGCCTGCAGACAGGATCCGGAGGCGTCGTGAGCGGGGAGGATCTTGCTTTTATTCAGCTGGACGGAGAGGAAACCCTCAGCTGGGGCAACACAGGAGCCAAATCAGTACGTGTACAAGTAGTACAAACATGTCAACAGTTTAAATGAGAAAGTTCAATCCGGTGAAACTAACCTTGGACCTGAATGTTGACAGACTTTGTATTGTTGTTGTTTGGTTTCCTGCAGGTATAAGTGCCACTGTGGTCACTGCTCGCTGATTCGATAAACAGGTAGCGCATCCAACTTCTTCCATGTATGTCAGATTTAATGCAGATCTGGGATAAAAACATTTTTCATATTATTTGGATAATGCTATAGTTTGGTATTTATGCTTTACTACAGAGAATTAAAGTTGGTCTAAATACCTCTCTCTTGACTTTAGACGAGCATCCATTTGTTCCGATGTCCAATTTGTTTCTGCCCTTTTCCCACCCAAGTTCAATCCTCCTATACGCATTTGTCGCTCGACAGCGAAGAAGTAAAGGCTCACCAGGGCTCACAGTCAAATTAGAAACCTCATCATCTTTCATGAATTCACTGTCCAGGTCTGAAACACAGATTTGATTTACTCCAATTACTATTTGCTAGCACATGAACGGCTTTTCCTCCCACGTTTCAGGTGGTTCAAAACATGCTAAATGTACATCTTTGATCATTGATGTATTGAATTCATTTGTTGAGATATTGAATTACCATAGTCATACAGTTGGGAGCATTCTTGTCCTCTAGCGTTAGTGGCACAGCACATCACTCCTGTCTCAGAATATTCACTGGTGGATATAACGATTTGTGCACGTCCACTGTTTGCAGAAACAACTTTCCCATCTCTGTTTCTGTTCAAAAGGAGGATCAACATTTAGAAAACCCAACTACTCTGATATACTCTGAATCATGAATACAAACGTAATGGCTAACATCTTACCCAGTCCATTTGAGAGTGGGCTGAGAGCAGTCCTCAGAGATGCATGTCAAAGAAGGGGATTTAAATCGGATATCATCTTTGTCAATTGTCAGCTTTGGTTTTGAGGGACGATCTATAAAAACAAATATTTTACTTAGTTTTCAGTATCACAGTGTTTGTTGGCAGTCTGACCTAGCATAGCAGAGATGAGGAGATATCAGAGAGCTGGAACTCACTCATGGCTACTTTCAGAGACACATTCATTGAGGAACTGTCCCCGTCAATAGTCAATCTCCTTTGAACGCTTACAGGTATAATGTGTCAGAGTTAATACAAATGAGACAAACTCTCTCTTACCTTCAACACACACTGATATGGTTTTTGTTTCTTTTAGTCCTCCAGCTTCCACGTGTAATTTATAATCTCCGGATTTGAGTGGGACACATAGCTTCACAGTCCTGAGAAAATAAATATGAAACCATGCAAAAGTCATACCTCATGAATAATAATACAAATCCTGGGAGTATTTTCAGCGCTTCAAATGTATGTGAGCATTGATTCAGGAGTCCAGCCCCAGCTTCATGCAGCTACCTGTGTTTTGTAACCCAAGTCTTCTTTTTGCATTCGATCTCTGTTTTATCAGGAGTCTCCCAGTAGCACTTCTCCAGCACAGGGTGGTAGGAAACACTGGCCTGCAGACAGGATCCGGAGGCGTCGTGAGCGTGGAGGATCTTGCTTTTATTCAGCTGGACGGAGAGGAAACCCTCAGCTGGGGCAACACAGGAGCCAAATCAGTACGTGTACAAGCAGTACAAACATGTCAACAGTTTAAATGAGAAAGTTCAATCCGGTGAAACTAACCTCGGACCTGAATGTTGACAGACTTTGTATTGTTGTTGTTTGGTTTCCTGCAGGTATAAGTGCCACTGTGGTCACTGCTCGCTGATTCGATAAACAGGTAGCGCATCCAACTTCTTCCATGTACGTCAGATTTAATGCAGATCTGGGATAAAAACATTTTTCATATTATTTGGATAAAGCTATAGTTTGGGATTTATGCTTTACTACTGAGAATTAAAGTTGGTCTAAATACCTCTCTCTTGACTTTAGACGAGCATCCATTTGTTTCGATGTCCAATTTGTTTCTGCCCTTTTCCCACCCAAGTTCAATCATCTTATACGCGTTTGTCGCTCGACAGCGAAGAAGTAAAGGCTCACCAGGGCTCAGAGTCAAATTAGAAACCTCATCATCTTTCATGAATTCACTGTCCAGGTCTGAAACACAGATTTGATTTACTCCAATTACTATTTGCTAGCACATGAACGGCTTTTCCTCCCACGTTTCAGGTGGTTCAAAACGTGCTAAATGTACGTCTTTGATCATTGATGTATTGAATTCATTTGTTGAGATATTGAATTACCATAGTCATACAGTTGGGAGCATTCTTGTCCTCTAGCGTTAGTGGCACAGCACATCACTCCTGTCTCAGAATATTCACTGGTGGATATAACGATTTGTGCACGTCCACTGTTTGCAGAAACAACTTTCCCATCTCTGTTTCTGTTCAAAAGGAGGATCAACATTTAGAAAATCCAACTACTCTGAATCATGAATACAAACGTAATGGCTAACATCTTACCCAGTCCATTTGAGAGTGGGCTGAGGGCAGTCCTCAGAGATGCATGTCAAAGAAGGGGATTTAAATCGGATATCATCTTTGTCAATTGTCAGCTTTGGTTTTGAGGGACGTTCTATAAAAACAAATATTTGACTTAGTTTTCAGTATCACAGTGTTTGTTGGCAGTCTGACTTAGCATAGCAGAGATGAGGAGATATCAGAGAGCTGGAACTCACTCATGGCTACTTTCAGAGACACATTCATTGAGGAACTGTCCCCGTCGCTGGTTTCACATCTCAGCGTGTACTCCCCTGAATCAGCCTCAGAAAGCTTGGGTAGGACCAGGGAGTCACTCCCATTTCTGATGAGGTTTAAATAAAACATTCAATATATAAAAATACATATTAAAAGTGAGAACAGTTAATAATTCACTTACACTGTGATTACTGTGTCTGCTCCTCGGATCCAGCTGCAAACAGGCTGTTCGGAGAAGTGCTGCAGGGAGATGATGAGTTTCTTACCGACACACACCTCAACGCTGACTAACCCAGACGCATTCAGATGGTCCGCCGGTGCTAAACACTCCACCTAAAAGACAAGGGTTGACATTCAATCACCCTGCGTTAAGTAGCTTTTGGTGTGGTAGCACGATCAAGATTTTGTCTATAGGGGTGAAAAACACATTTACAAGAAAAGCTGACTTTATACCTGTCGTTTCAAAGGGACAGTTCACATTAATGTTAACATCTCAAACAGTCGTTCACATAAAGGTCTGTGGATAGATCCGTTTTTCAACTCAGCTTTACAAACTTGTGTGTGTATTTGAGTGAAGGCAGACATCTCTACAGCCAATTTCTACCTCCCTTAGCAACTCACACTAAAACAATATAGATTGATAAAAAGCACTACAGGTAAGAAGAACAAATCGGATTTTTGAACGGTCCCCTTAAGGCAGGGGGGTCAAACTCAAATACACAGTGGCCCAAAATTTAAAAATGGGTACTAGTCGAGGGCCGGACTGGTTCTATGTTTATTGCAGAACTTATTGAAATTAACTTGTTGCACATAACTGGAACCCAACCTGGAACTAACAAAGCTTAAATGATTGCCTATAAAAATAACATTAAACATTAAATAATCAGTTCATTCATTTCTTATGGCTCTATCTGCAGCTTTTCCAGAGTCATTTCTTATAATTACATTTTTCCACAGGCCAACAACAGCTTCAACAAAACTATTTCCCTCAAAGAGAAACCAAACATGCCCTGTTGTCTCCAGAAACAAAGTGCAGAAGGAAACATCCATTAAACTCAGTGTTCTGCTCTGTGATGCTAGCTCAGATACTTGGCATCTCATCTTGGGTGCAGGTTCATCAATGTTTGGGCTCAGGCTCTGAGCTGAGGAGACCCTCAGGATGGAGTGAAGGTGTGCGTGCAATATGCCGGCGGGCCAGATCTAATAGTAATTAGAAATTATCCTGCGGGCCGAAATGAAATCCACCAAGGGCCTGATTTGGCCCCCGGGCCTTGAGTTTGACACATGTGCCTTAAGGCATTAAACATTAATAGGTTAATTGAGGTCTTAGAATGATGCCTCTTCTGTGACTTCAACCCCTTGTCTTGGTTGTGTTTCTTAAAAATATGTTATGAAAATGACACAAACTGACAGATGTCTAACTGATAAGAAGAAATACAACTTTTAATTTTGGTCAAGTTTTTGCCATTTCCCTTTTCGATGTTTCACAACCTCTTGTTGCTCTGCAGTTTTTTTTTTTCGGTTTCTAAGTGAGTCCACATTTAAGAAACAATCAACAAATCTTTGTTCATTCTGCTAGGCCTTATGTTTGGAAGACAATAGGCAATGAGATTCTAGCAGCAACTGGCGTAAATAAACATTACATGATATAATGATCTGTAAAACCTGTTATGTAAATTCAATATATTACCAACCCTCAGTCCGTACATCATTCACGTTAATAACTTTTTGCCTTGACTCAATAATGCTTCATAAATATATAGTAAGCCAGAAAAACAAGTTCATAGATTTAACTGAATTGCTCAGTTGAAACACAGATAGGACCTTTGCTGCTCGTACCTCATGATTTGGCACGCAGGCCTGATTCTGCGCTGCGACACCATCAGAGCAGAGCAGCCTGACAGCACACAGCACAACGATACCTGGTCAAAAATAAAAAATGTAATCTATTTGTATACTCACTAAATAGCTTTCGGCCATTCTAAATGAATACAAGATAAATGCAATCAAAGAAACAAAAAACAACATTGCTTATGTTAAGTACTTCCAGTGGTTTATTGATTAGTATTTATTGCAAAATGATTGTTTATGTCCCTTTATATACACAGGTGTTTACGTGAATCAATCCCTATATGCAGTTTTAAGTTTTTATAAGTCTTTATATGTTCTTAATTGCATCTTTTTTATTTTGTATTAATGTGCTTATTATTACCTCTACTATATGTTAATATTCAAAGTGCTAATAAAGGACACAATACATTTTTTTTTTAAACACACATTTGTAAACATAATTTAAAACCTGATTACTTGGAGTTTTAGTTGGTTATTACAGGGATACAATGATGTGAGGGCTTAACTGTGTTTTAATAACAGAGTTAATGATTGCATTAATTGTGTAGCTTTGAATGATGAATTATGAAGTGTCCGTCTCTCATGAAGGGAGCACGATCTAGGTTCCTCTTACTGGAATTTTAAACTACAGGTGAATGTCAACATTAAATTATATTTCATGAGTAAACATTTCGTTTTTTAAGGTAACAAACCATTTTACATAGGTTAAATACAAAAATGCAATATACTAAAAAAAACTGAAAATGATTTCGGACTACATTTGGCTAAACAGCAACATTTATATTCCTTACTGCAACCTGGCCTTTTTTTATTTACTCAGCAACCCTCACAATAACAGTATTTTCTGACTCACCAGCAATCATGTTGGTGTGCCTCCGCTTTGATGCTCTCCCTCTCTGTCACTGTCACATACTCCCGGGTCACACGCGAGGCTTTGATGCTATGATGTGCGCGTGTACCTTTTTAAATAGAGGAAGTTAACTGGAAGCGATGACGTTGTCCGCCACGCCTGTCACAAATATATAGCATGCAAACAGTTATTAAATAACAAACACCGAAGGATAATCATAAATAATGAGACGGGAACAATTTAATATCTCACAAGGGATTTTATGCCATTATTGGAGCCAATACAAAATACAATAATGTGCATTGAAGTCGTTATAGAGTCGTCTTTAAATTCTTAGTTAAAGAAAATACACATAGGGTTACTGTAATTATCATTTTGAGTACAATATGCTGTTTATATATTAATTCAAATGAAAATGCCATATACATTTGCCTCTCACATATTTACTGTATTGTTTTTCAATGTTTAAATAAAATAAATAAACTTTGTTGCAACAATTTAACATAGGTTAATATTCAATAAGACTGAATAGCATTTTTCATTCTGCAAACATGGATCATTTAGCGACATTATTCTTTTGATTCACAATATCACAGTGCTGCAAGTTGAATTTGCGACGTTCATTTTCAGAATGTAAACTCTGCCAAAGGCTCTACCCACAATGCAAAGCAATGCTAGCTGCTCCCTAGCCTGTCTAGTGTCTGCGAGAAAAATAAACAACAGGCTACTTTGCAAAGAAGGCAGCTGCATGGATAGCGACAACAACGACGACCAGGATTTGACGCATGCAGAGATAATTTCTCAAACCAAAAAGCATCTTAGCCTTATAATGTGAGTACTGCAGCGTTTTAACGTTCTTCACCAGCTCCAGTGACATTAATCCGCTCCTTTAAGGGGGGAACTGTGTGCAGGCTAGCAGGCTAAGTGGCTAGCTCTCTGCGTCTCTATGTGTGCGAGTCTTCCGGCAGCAGCGGCAGCAGCGGTGCCATGAACAGTGGACTCC
This sequence comes from Notothenia rossii, assembly GCF_949606895.1. Classification (NCBI taxonomy): domain Eukaryota; kingdom Metazoa; phylum Chordata; class Actinopteri; order Perciformes; family Nototheniidae; genus Notothenia; species Notothenia rossii. Next base: position 20,350,410 of record NC_136911.1, on the reverse strand, counting down.
CAGCTTCAGCTGCTCCGCTAGGGGTTGCCGGGATACCCAATGTCAAGGTGAAGTTTTGCCGATATTACGCAAAAGACAAAACCTGCTTTTATGGAGAAGAGTGTCAGTTCCTGCACGATGAGCCGTCCATGGGAAGCCTGCCTATGCACGGCGGCGGGAGCCCCGTCCCGCTGTCCATGGCCGGCGGGACGGGGTTTCCCCTCGGCGGACCCGCAGCTGCCTGCCCTGGGGGGACCGGTGTGTCCAAGAAAAGCGAAACAATGGGGCCTGCAGGCACGTCTCTGGAGGGGCAGCTTTTAACCAGTGAGTAAACTGGCCTCACACGGGGCGACTGGCTGCGACTTTACTTTTGGGCCTTGTTGGGCTTTGTTAAAATCTAGCCCGGGGATTCAATGAGGCCTCTTCACCCCAAAACAACGTGGGTTACCTTTGCCCGCAAAACATTATCCAAAGCCTTCAGTGTGTAGCTGGCACATGTTTTACACTAAGGCTTCCTTATGGATAACGTTAGCTCTGTCTTCAGGTGGTTTTTATGTTTTGTAACCAGGTGTAACATTAGCCATGCTGTTCTCACGGAGGAGGCCTGGTGTTTGTGTGTGACAGCTGTGAGTGGGCAGAAACCCGCGACACTACAGCTACCTTAGCATTAGCTCAACTAGCGTTGAAATGAACGCTATATTCAACTTGAATGCGTTTGGTTGTGTATTGAGATATGCGTCTTCAGTGTTAGTACTAGTCCCGTTATTCTGTTTCACTTGGATGATTGTGAACTATAGTGTTGATGTTGGGATGTAACTGAAGTGTAATGTTTGGTAACATTAGCCTAGCCACGTTAGCTCTTCACGGGGTTTAGCGTTGTTTCCCAACGTAAACAAACCGCAAGTAACTCACATGCACGCTCACTACGTCCCATTAAACCCGGAGCCATTGAAACCAGTACGTGTTTCAAAAAGTTTGTTATTAATTGATACTAAGTGGATATTGTAGTAGTGTCTCACTCTGCAGTTGTAGAAATGTTTACATTTGTATTTTAAATCAGCTCTGTGATTGTGGCTTAGCAAACACGTAATAGTGCTGACATTAACACACATGCTTAACCTTCAATTCTGTTTAAACTATCTTGCTACAGTTACTATTTGCTAAACTTTGGTTTCTGTCATCCACAGTCCCAGGTATGGAGGGTGCGTCTCTGAACGATGCCAATCTCACAAACTCTTACTTCAGCAGCAGCTTTATCGGGGTCAATGGGTTTGGGAGCCCAGCAGAGACTAAATACTCAATGATGCAGGTATGAAAGGGTGCTGTTCTGTACATTGTTTTGTCAGTGTAAAAAAACTGGTTTGAAAACGTATGTTAGTTTGGTATCATTTAATTAAAAAAAAAAACGAGTTAAACATCATAACTCACACATTTCATCAGTGTCTTCTGTTACACATCTTTTCTTGTTGCTGTTGTCTTTAGCGAATGACTACCAGCAGCAGCTCTCCTAGTCTCCTCAATGATGGTGCCAAGAACTTCAGCCACAGCACTCATGGTGAGACTGATATAGCAATCTGTGAGAATTGTAATACTCATTCATCAGATGTTTGAAGGGCCATTGCCAAACTCTCACACTCTTTGGCCTCCACAGATCCGGTGAACTCCCCGACATCCTCACTGTTCAGTGATTTTGGTGCTCTTAGCATTTCCCAAAGGAGAAAGGTGAGCACACAAGCATCCTTTTCAAAACAAGAAAGTTATTTCAAAGTGTTTTTAATGTTCAGTATTGTGCTTTTCTATGAGCAAGTACTTAAGATTTTACTAGGATACATTTAATGTTCTTCTTAGTCTTTATTTCGTTTTACAGGAGTGGCACATTTGTTATAACTCTTGCATGTGTTTTCTTTTACCACCAGGCTCCTAACCCAGCAGCAAGTGAGTTCATCCCTAAGGGAGCTCCACGAATGGCCTCCATGGCTCAGGCCCCCATGGCTCAGGCCCCCATGGCTCAAGCCCCCATGGCTCAGGCCCCCATGGCCCAGTCCTCTGTCCCGGCCTTCCCCTCTCCTCTCTTCCCACATCCTGGCCTCAACAGCTCCACAGCTGCTGCACTGGCTCCAGGTGAGGTTTTTTTCAGAGAATCGTTTAGAGACAAATCCCCCTGTTGTATCTGCTTTGCTCCACTTTCTACTTGGCTTAGTTTTGTTTTCCAATTTTTTGCTGGTTCGGGAATTCCCTTCTGTTTACATCTCCACATGCGCTACTGTTGAAATAAAAACCAACTCTCCTGTCTCCAATTATAGGCATGTCTCTGTCTGCGGGGTCGTCCCCTCTTCACTCCCCAAAAATTACACCGCACACCTCACCTGCTCCTCGTCGGCGCAGTCACACCCCAAACCCTGCCAACTACATGGTGCCCACCAGTGCAGCTGACCAGGGCCCTCACATGATCCAGAAAGAGACTGTAGGGGGGACGACCTACTTCTACACAGATAACACCCCCGCGCCAATGTCTGGGATGGTATGTGCTGCACACAGGGCCCTTCTGTCTATTTTGGGTAATACCGCCAGACTAAAGCTGAGAATACACAAGAAGAGTACTTAACGATGCAGCACCACATTATAAAATATTTAAAAAATGGTGTGTGTAAACAACTGCATTTAAAACATCTCAGTTTCTTGAGAAGCAAGAGTGTTGACTGCACATGACGCATACTGTCTGTAAGCTGCCCTTTTTTCATGCAACCACCACAGTCTAAAAGAAAACAGCCTCATTGCAGCCAATAACGGGTATTAGCCGGTTTAAACTGGCGTTGGATACACTTTTAGCACTTCTTTAAAATCTTGATTAGAGTTTTATTCCATGACATTCATTTGAGTAGCTAGGAACTCATAATTTTGGACAAAAAGAACAACATCTGAGCACATTGGTTTTCATTTCTCGATAAATAGGAAGCCGTTGTTTCTGGTTTCTTTGCAGGTGTTTCCTACCTATCATATCTATCCCCCCACTGCGCCCAACGTGGCTTACATGCAGCCGAAAGCTAACGCCCCGTCCTTCTTCATGGCTGATGAACTCCGACAGGTATTTCCCAATCACCCACCTGTTCTTTTTCTTGATATCTTCTCTTGTCCGTCATGTCTGATGTGATGTTCTGCTGTTTGTCTTCCAGGAGTTGATAAACAGACATCTAATAACCATGGCCCAGATTGACCACTCGGAGAACCCAGGTAAAGGGTTCATGTCAATCATTTCAGCTGCAAAATAACATTACTGTAAAGATGTGTGTGAAAACCATTCATATAGGAATTGAATAATCTAGTTCTTGTCAAAACAATTAATTGTTTATTTAGGCTGTGACCTTCTTTAAAATGTTGGATCTGTTATGGTTTCCGTGTGCAAGGCTATTTTTTCTCATCTGAAACCACATCTGTTTTTGGTAGATGTGCCGTCTGAGGTGGACAGCTACCACAGCCTCTTCCCCCTCGAGGCCCTCCCTCCACCCAACCGCATGCAGAAGACCAGCAACTTCAGCTACATCACCTCCTGCTACAAGGCCGTCAACAGCAAGGATGACCTGCCTTACTGCCTGAGGAGGATACACGGTAATAAATGTGTTGATAACAACAAATTATCTTCCAGAGAATCATAACACATATGAGGTTTATTCATTCCAAGGGCAACCGTTTCAAAGGAAATGCATATATACCACAACCAAAATAGCCAATGTGTCAAATTACCTGTATTAACAAGGCAACCATCTAAACAAAGTTATAACAACAATTATGATTCCTCCTCACTTCCAGTTAGAATGAAAAGGAAATGCATGTACAGGGGGTCCGCGGGGTCTTAAAAAGTATTACAAGTTGATAAATCAATTTAGCGAAAATTAAGGCTATTAAAAAGTATTACATTTTGTAGCTTGTTTTCAATAAGTAAATAAATTGTCCAAAGAGGTTGTATTCTACAGTCTGCCTGAATGTAATCATGCTCACTGCTTGATAGCGCGCGAAGGTCCGTTTACGCCGGTTGTTAAACAACATCGTTATGGGGAAATACAAGTTTGCGTGCAAATGGTTGGAAGATAAGGAGGAAGGACAAGCAATACTGTATATAGTCAATGTGAGGTAAAGTGTGTCGCCAAGGTAACCGGTTAAAACTCAAAGTGGCGATGAGGTCTTAAAATGTATGGAAAGGGTCTTAAAAAAGGTCTTGACTTCAGGACTCCTGCATATACCCTGATGTTTTGTGAGACGTCCAATTATTAATTTCTAATGGCCCGTTTGTCTGTTGTGTGTCTTTGCAAATGTGTACAGGTTTCCGCCTTGTTAACACCAAGTGTATGATGCTGGTGGACATGTGGAAGAAGATTCAGCACTCGAACTCTGTTACACTGCGGGAGGTCTTCACCACAAAGGCCTTTGGAGACCACTGTAAGTGTGTCATTTGTGAGTGGCAATAATTGGATTAATACAGGTGTGAATGTTAGTGACACTGTCCTCCTTCCTTCATTTCACCCTAGCTTTAGTGTTCTCCTATGACTTCCATGCGGGTGCAGAGACCATGTTCAGCAGACACTTCAATGACCCAGCAGCAGATTCGTTCTTCACCAAGAGGAAGTGGGGTGAGTTAGTTCTTCCAACCCTTGCAGCATTTCCCTGAAATAGACCCAGCATCACCTCAGCGGTTGAATTCGCACCCTGCTGCTTCTCGTATTTTGAGTTTGTTTTCTACTTTGCTTATGGTGTCGTCACACTGGTTTATTTAAGGGAGTGTTGTTAAGCGTGCAATGCCTGCTGTTCTGCATAAAACCATCATTGGCTATATCAGACTATACGACATTATTGTTTTTCTATGTTTGAATGACATACAGTGGGGCAAAAAAGTATTTAGTCAGCTACCAAGTGTGCAAGTTCTCCCACTTAAAAAGATGAGAGAGGCCTGTAATTTTCATCCTAGGTATACCTCAACTATGAGAGACAAAATGAGAAAAAAAAATCCAGAAAATCCCATTGTCTGATTTTCAAAGAATTTATTTGCAAATGATGGTGGAAAATAAGTATTTGGTCAATAACAGAAGTTCATCTCAATACTTTGTTATATACCCTTTGTTGGCAATGACAGAGGTCAAACGTTTTCTGTAAGTCTTCACAAGGTTTTCACACTGTTGCTGGTATTTTGGCCCATTCCTCCATGCAGATCTCCTCTAGATCAGTGATGTTTTGGGGCTGTTGCTGGGCAACACGGACTTTCAACTCCCTCCAAAGATTTTCTATGGGGTTGAGATCTGGAGACTGGCTAGGCCACTCCAGGACCTTGAAATGCTTCTTACGAAGCCACTCCTTCGTTGCCCGGGCGGTGTGTTTGGGATCATTGTCATGCTGAAAGACCCAGCCACGTTTCATCTTCAATGCCCTTGCTGATGGAAGGAGGTTGTCACTCAAAATCTCACGATACATGGCCCCATTCATTCTTTCCTTTACACGGATCAGTCGTCCTGGTCCCTTTGCAGAAAAACAGCCCCAAAGCATGATGTTCCCCCCCCCATGTTTCACAGTAGGTATGGTGTACTTTGGATGCAACTCAGCATTCTTTCTCCCCCAAACACGTCTAGTTGAGTTTTTACCAAAAAGTTCTATTTTGGTTTCATCTGACCATATGACATTCTCCCAATCCTCTTCTGGATCATCTAAATGCTCTCTAGCAAACTTCAGACGGGCCTGGACATGTACTGGCTTAAGCAGGGGGACACGTCTGGCACTGCAGGATTTGAGTCCCTGGCGGCGTAGTGTGTTACTGATGGTAGCCTTTGTTTCTTTGGTCCCAGCTCTCTGCAGGTCATTGACTCGGTCCCCCCGTGTGGTTCTGGGATTTTTGCTCACCGTTCTTGTGATCATTTTGACCCCACGGGGTGAGGTCTTGCGTGGAGCCCCAGATGGAGGGAGATTATCAGTGGTCTTGTATGTCTTCCATTTTCTAATAATTGCTCCCACAGTTGATTTCTTCACACCAAGCTGCTTACCTATTGCAGATTCAGTCTTCCCAGCCTGGTGCAGGTCTACAATCTTGTTTCTGGTGTCCTTGGACAGCTCTTTGGTCTTGGCCATAGTGGAGTTTGGAGTGTGACTGTGTGAGGTTGTGGACAGGTGTCTTTTATACTGATAACGAGTTCAAACAGGTGCCATTAATACAGTTAACAAGTGGAGGACAGAGGAGGCTCTTAAAGAAGAAGTTACAGGTCTGTGAGAGACAGAAATCTTGTTTGTTTGTAGGTGACCAAATACTTATTTTACACCATAATTTGCAAATAAAGTCTTTAAAAATCAGACAATGTGATTTTCTGGATTTTTTTTTTTTCTTCACATTTTGTCTCTCATAGTTGAGGTATACCTAGGATGAAAATGACAGGCCTCTCATCTTTTTAAGTGGGAGAACTTGCACAATTGGTGGCTGACTAAATACTTTTTTGCCCCACTGTATGTCTTAGCCTCAAGCCCTTCTAAAACATATACCCATGTGGAGATATATTTCTGCATTAGGATTTCTACTCAAACGTGTCCGCGGGGTCTTAAAAAGTATTAAAAGTTGATAAATCAATTTAGCGAAAATTAAAGCTATTAAAAAGTATTAAAGGGCATTTTCCAAGGTAATACATTTTGTAGCTTGTTTTCAATAAGTATATAACTTGTCCAAAGAGGTTGTATTCTACAGTCTGCCTGAATGTAATCATTACGTAGGTGTGTAGTGTGATTCTATGTAGTTTATTTATGGCATCCCGTTGGATTTGACGTCATCTGAACAGGACATCGCAGCCATTATATGAGGGTGAGACAAGTCCCCCCCACCTTTTTAAAATGATTATCTTAAACCCCCCCACTTTTACTATGCGGAAAGTCCGTGCATCGGTCTATCCACTCGCCACTCTTTGTAGAGCGCTGTGTCAGTGCTTCACTATCAAATCCTTTCCACTTGCTTATTGTGAGAATGCCCAAATCAATGAAACTCCGTACCATGTTTTCACTGCTACTTTGTACCAAGGCAGATTCTCAGAGCCGTACACATGAGCCGTACACATGCTGCGTCTTTTGTGTAGCTGTGTCTTTAGTTGTAAAATGATGCGCGCCACAGTTTCCCCGCTGCGAGGCTCCGGCGCCAACAGTTCACGAGCGTGCTCCACTAGCACCCGGATATGAGGCGCTGTTATTAAAGAGGTGGAGGGAGAGTCCTCTCCTGTCAGACTGAGAGGCTGATGACTACAGCTCAGTGAGGTGAAGGACCCTCTGGGGGTTTAGATAGTTCACTTTAGTCTAAGTAGTGGGTCTCAAACAGTTTGGTAATCATTTCACATGATTATTATAGTTATAAAAAACAAGAGAATAACAGGTATGAAATAATTCCAACTCATACTATAATATGTACAGTAACACAAACATACATGTTAAAAGGAGAGTGATTTGTAAAATATGCATAAAGAAAAAGTGAATCTGTTTACAGTTGTGTTTCACATGGGTGTTGATGAGATGTATCCGTAGATTTAGTCCCTAACGTTGCTCTCAAAGTGCAGCAGATTGATGCTTTTAACTTCAACATTTAAAAAAATCATCTTCCCGAGGGAGCATGCCCCCGGACCCCCCTAGAGGAGGTGAGGTCCACCACCTGCCCACACCCCCTGTCAAATTGTCCCACCCACATTGAGGATGCTTCCCACGCCCATGTCTGAACAGGACATCGCACGCTCGCTGCTTGATAGCGTAAACGTCCGTTTACGCCAGTTGTTAAACAACATCGTTATGGGGAAATGCAAGTCTGCGTCCAAATGGTTGGAAGAGAAGGAGGAAGGACAATCAATACTGTATATAGTCAATGTGAGGTGAAGTGTGTCGCCAAGGTAACCGGTTAGAACTCCAAGTGGAGATGAGTTCTTAAAATGTATGGAAAGGGTCTTAAAAAAGGTCTTAAGAGGTTTTACATTTGACTTCAGGATTCCTGCATATACCCTGATGTTATTTGGATGTCACAAGAAAATATATAGGTACCAAGTTGAAACCAAAGTTGTGCTAAAGGTCAAGTGTCTGTTTACAAGGCTGTCTGAAACAAAGACATTCTGGTAGATGTCATGAATCTTCCAAAAAAAAATCAATGGATGGAAGTTTTGAGGTATCCTGTTTTGACAGTTGGCAGTTCGTGTGTCTGTAAGATAGAGACATTGGGACTTGGAGGAAACTGTGGCTGAAACTGATCCTAGAGCAGGTGCTGTCAGGCCTACCTTCTGGATTGCAGACAGAGGAAGCAAAACCACTCCGGCTTTGTCTAGTCCACATGTGTCAAACTCAAGACCCGGGGGCCAAATCAGGCCCTTGGTGGATTTCATTTCGGCCCGCAGGATCATTTCTAATCACTATTAGATCTGGCCCGCCGGTATATTGCACGCACACCTTCACTCCATCCTGAGGGTCTCCTCAGCTCAGAGCCTGAGCCCAAACATTGATGACCTTGCACCCAAGATGAGATGCCAAGTATCTGAGCTAGCATCACAGAGCAGCACACTGAGTTTAATGGATGTTTCCTTCTGCACTTTCTCTCTCACGACAACAGGGCATGTTTGGTTTCTCTTTGAGGGAAATAGTTTTGTTGAAGCTGTTGTTGGCCTGTGGGAAAATGTAATCATAAGAAATGACTCTGGAAAAGCTGCAGATAGAGCCATAAGAAATGAATGAACTGATTATTTAATGTTTAATGTTGTTTTTATAGGCAATAATTTAAGCTTTGTTACTTCCAGGTTTAATATGTGCAACAAGTTCATTTCAATAAGTTCTGCAATAAACATTGAACCAGTCCGGCCCTCGACTAGTACCCATTTTTTTTATTTTGGCCCACTGTGTATTTTAGTTTGACCCCCCTGTAAGTCAGTAGCTGATAACCAATCATAACGCTTGATTTGTTAAGAATTGCACAGGTGAAAACCCCCCCCCCCAAAAGCACGCAATCTTAAAGTGCAAATGAATTTCTCAAATTGCCTAAACGAACAATTTTGCAGTTTCATCTCTTTCTCAATGTGACATTGTGTTTTTTTTTTTAACAGTACACTCGCACACACAAGTCCCCAGAGTAACCTTACCCAACCCTGTGTTTGTGGTGTGACAGAATATTACAAGAAAGCCTAAGTTTTGAATTGATATCAAGGATGATTTCTGGAAACAGGGAACTTCATTTCTGTTTGTTCGAATGTCATTCGAACAAAAGTGTTATCTGATTTTATTGTTTGTCAGCCCTAAAATAATTTTAAACTGAAGTCTTTGGGTCTTTTGGACTGTTGGTCAGATAAAAACGGCAAGAAGATATCAGTTTGGGCTTTTTACTGTTTCCCGAACCTAGAGTATAATACGTGTCATAAAGGTTAGATTGTCATGATGGAAAATAACCGTTATACAGAAAGACGTGTCTGACTAACTGACCGTTCATCCTGAAGATACGTACACCAAGAGGTTAATGACGGGTTTTACTTCATGAGTAATGTCTAACCCTTCAGCCTACGTTATCGTGATGAAGCTTGTGTTCTCTTGCAGGACAACATGAGCCTCCTCCGCCTCGGCAGCACGCAGGACTGCTCCCCGAGTCTCTGATCTGGGCCTACATCGTCCAGCTGAGCTCGGCCCTGCGCACCATCCACACCGCCGGCCTGGCCTGCCGCGTCATGGACCCCAGCAAGATTCTCATTACTGGCAAGACCAGGTACACACACACATTAACCAGTTAAACCCCACGGCCCTCTTGCCCTTTTGGGCACTCTGGCTGTGCATCACTCAATCACCAATGGGTAATGTTTAGATGGATTTTAGGAACTCCCCCTCGATTCCATTGGCTCTAGAAAATGCACCCAAATGACCCCAGAAGTGTTTTTCTTTTCTAAACCTCTCTAAAAAGGTCAAATTTCACTTTATTTGCATCAATCTTGATACAGGGTACTTATTATATGTTATAGTTTGGATTCCTAAAGCTTTTAGTCTACCATCCCATCATTCAAGGGGGGTTTTCACTATAAGTAATGTTTTATTTTTGGACGGACACTATCATTTACATTTTTTACTATGTTCAATCTGAATTTACTTTAAAATAAAAAAAATTCTATATTGATTCTGACTTTTTTACATCCAACTCACAGAGAAAAAAGATTATTACTTTAACCCTTTTAGAAGTGAAGTCATTTGTTCTGGGAATGTCATTTTCGAGCCTGAGACCTGAGAAACAGGCTCGGGGCCTAACAGGTAAACACCTCATTATCATCATTGATAAATGCTGTTAATTAGACCCTGGTGCACAGAGCAGTGTGAACTTCCTTCACGCTCAGAAGGTGTATTGAAAGCGGAAGAGTGTTTTCAGTTTACGCTTCCTTTCCCCCCACAACCATGTTGCTCAGACTAAACTATTACTGATGATGGTTTCTTATCTTTGCAGGTTACGGGTGAACTGTGTCGGGGTGTTTGATGTCTTAACTTTTGACAGCAGTCAGACCAATCATCTTGCCCTAATGCCACAGTACCAGGTACTTTTTATAATGACTTTGTGTTGAACTACACTTGAATATACATCCCAGAAGTGCTGATGGAAGGAGTAACATGTCAATGCGTAACGCCAGCGTGTGTGGAAAAGCTCTTGGTAACGGTGTCCTCTGTGATATGTGTGTGTTTCTGTTGTGTAGCAAGCAGACCTAGTGTCACTGGGCAAGGTGGTGCTGGCGCTGGCATGCAACTCCCTGGCCGGCATTCAAAGGGAGAACCTGCAGAAGGCCATGGAGCTGGTGTCCATCAACTACTCTTCAGACCTCAAGAACCTGATCCTGTAAGAAAGGGAGGGGGGTGCAGTACGTGGGAAATTGCGTAGAATCGAAAATTATCCTGACATAAAGTTTCATAAGAAAGTTCGTACCTACTAGATCAGGGGGGTCAAACTCAAATACACAGTGGGCCAAAATAAAAATAAATGGGTACTAGTCGAGGGCCGGACTGGTTCAATGTTTATTGCAAAACTTATTGAAATGAACTTATTGCACATATTAAACCTGGAACTAACAAAGCTTCAATGATTGCCTATAAAAACAACATTAAATAATCAGTTGTATTAATTTCTTATGGCTCTATCTGCAGCTTCTCCAGAGTCACTTCTTATGATTACATTTTCCCACAGGCCAACAACAGCTTCAAAAAAACTATTTCCCTCACAGAGAAACCAAACATGCCCTGTTGTCGTGAGAGAGAAAGTGCAGAAGGAAACATCCATTAAACTCAGTGTGCTGCTCTGTGATGCTAGCTCAGATACTTGGCATCTCATCTTGGGTGCAAGGTCATCAATGTTTGGGCTCAGGCTCTGAGCTGAGGAGACCCTCAGGATGGAGTGAAGGTGTGCGTGCAATATACCGGAGGGCCAGATCTAATAGTAATTAGAAATTATCCTGCAGGCCGAAATTAAATCCACCACTCTGTTCCGAGAATAACCAGTAAACATGGAAAAGCAGCTTTTAGTTATTATGCCCCAACAATTGGGAACAAACTGCCTAAATCATGCACGTCCGCCGAAACACTTCCTATTTTTAAATCCCGACTAAAAACGCACCTATTTGCCGCTGCTTTTAATTGAGCTGCCCACACTCACACTACAGTCTGCCTTTTTAGTCATGTATTCTGTACCTGCTGTGTTTATTTATTTATTTAATTTCATTACCTTTGCTTATTATGCCTGTTTTTAAATGCCTTTTTAATAATGTATTTGTTCTTAAATGTCTTTTGCTTTTAATCTGTAAAGCACTTTGAATCGCCACGTGCTATATAAATAAAATTGCCTTGCCTTGGGCTGGATTTGGCCCCCGGGCTTTGAGTTTGACACATGTGTACTAACTGGTTTAGTGACAAATGCACACATGGCAGGCGCTGCTAACCTGACAGCTGCTAACAAAGCCATACTGTTGTGATAGTTCGTACTGATCATTTCAGGGGAGTGGCTATGGAGGGAGGATTGGAGAGGAGCTGTCAGTGCTGCAAACTCAGAGCTTCTCGTTGGTTTCATTGGGAAACAATGGGCCGGGATTTTCCGTTCGTTTTATGTAGTTTACTCCGAACACTTGTTCTATGTTGCCTACCAAAGCTTTTACACTTAAACCTCCAATCACAGTTTGCTTCAAACAACTCCCAAGGTGATTTGATCTCTTAAATGTTCTTCTTTAATTTGATTGGCCAAGTTGAGACCGCAGTTTTACATTCTTGAAGCCTCCCAGAACCTTCATAAGTGCCACATTTAACAAATGAGACAAAGCTGGAATCTGGTTGGCAAGACTGCTCTTTTAAATTAAGTAAACATTCCTGTTCAGACTTTACGTGAACAATGCTGGTGTTATGTAGCAGAAAGGATTTTAGGTGTCACACTTTGTCCATGCTCCTTTTGTCAACAAATATACCCTGTCAAGAGTCTTTATCCATCCTTTCCAAGAAACCACAAGTCAAACTAAAGTGTGTGTGTCTGTGCAGGTATCTGCTGACTGAGCAGTCTCGCCCGCGCAGCGTCAATGACATAATGCCAATGATTGGAGCTCGGTTCTACACACAACTGGATGCGTCGCAGATGAGGAATGATGTCATTGAGGAGGATCTGGCTAAGGTATGTGAAGGTGCATTTCTTCAGTCTGTGTCACAAGGCACAGAGCAGACAGAGAGCGCATGTGAGAGCGCATGTTAGGGCTGCTTAATTAATCGTATTTTAATCGCAATTACGATTTTGGCTTGCAACGATTACGAAAACATCGAAAAATAAAACATTTTTTTAAAATTTATTTAAAAAAATAAAATGTTTAATTGATTTCTCAGTTGAATTATACTTAAAGTTCAGGGTAATCAACTGTTAATGTAAAAAAACTGTAAATGGATAATCGTTTTTAATATTAATTATTGACCCAAATAATCGAGATTATGATATTTGCCATAATCGAGCAGCACGTTGCAGTCCTGTTGTTGTCAGGCTGATATTCTGGGTAATGGTCGAAAGTAGGCCATGCTGCGTTCAGTGCTCTAAGAGGGAAGTTGTGTGCACACAGGATGTTGTATGGTGTATAGTTGGCCTTGCAGTCTCGTCTTGAGTTTAGCCGCCCCTTGTTAGGGAGGGAATGTGTGAAACAGCCGCCCTTCACCTCATCTCTCTTCTTGTTTATAAACTTCTCCTTAACTCTGTGGCACTTAATACATCCAGCAGACTAAGAGTTAGTGCTAGTGTTTCTACCTGCTAACTGGTTCATAGAGCAACTGGAGAGTAGAACAAGGAAACACACTACTTTCTGTCGTAATACAACTGGGCTAGAAAAGTAGGTTTGTTGTTGTGGCCCAGCCTGCCTGGGATCTGCTGATAACGGCTGTCAGTGTAACCGTTTCTAGTTTACCATGGAGTCTTTGCATAAGCTGAATGTGTATCTGCATACAGGGAATAGAAGCAGTGGGGTTTATGTTCCTCGTAAGCAGAGTTGGGTGTTGGTGGTAATAATATTACTTTTGTCGGTAACGGAGTAGTGTAACGCGTTACTTTTATAATTCAGTAATCACACTACAGTTCATTTCATTTCAAACCTTTATTTAGAGTTCCACATGAAACATAAAAACAACATACATACAAACAACAGAGGATATCATATTTACATATTCAACATTTACAAATACCCAGAGTGTCAGAAAGCATTTCATTTAGACGTAAATACATTCAGAGAAATAAAAATGCTCAATTTCAATTTTGCCTGTAGACTGTTCCAAGCAAGTGGAGCTGCGCACATAAAAGCTGTCTTCCCTAAGACAGTCCTTACTCTTGACACATCTAACAAGACTATATCCTGCGATCGCAGACAATAGCTGCTTGCAACTTTCTGCTTTATCAATGAACAGATATAATACGGGAGTTTGCCCAACATAGCTTTATAGATAAAAGTACTAACAGTTACCAACATTGCCCCCGCACGGGTTACTTCGTTACTTTTATAAAATAATCACACTCACTGACAGACAAGAGGGGTTTCCGCCGCAGGTTTGTATACATGTAGGCCTACGTAATCTGCGCGTCCACATCTCCACGTGCAGAGCTGCATAAACATGGCTGAGTCTTCTCATCTGTAAACTTCCTCAAAGGGCCGCTCGCTCTCTTTTCTTGATCGCCCTCTCACGGGTGAACAGTTCAATGTCCCGCTTCATTGTATGAATTCTGCCATGTCTCTACCACTTTAGTTTGACCATCTCTGTTACTAAGTTATGGAATACTAAATAAATAAGTAATTAGATACCTTACCGTCACTGCGCTCATAAAGAATGATAAGAATAAGAATAATGCGTCTTGAACTGGTTTCATTCATTAGTGTCGTTACGTTTCACAGACTGTTAGCTTGTTGTGGTAGGCTGGTAGCCTGTTTTATTAAAGAGCTTATCAAAAGAAAGACTTGTGTTATGTCTTCCTTAATGCAATAGTAATTGGGGGTGCAAGTGGAGTCTCGCAGAGGCAAAACTGTGGCGCGCTTACACTGTAGGTGCGCCGCAGTCTGCGTCATCTGCCTGTAGGGAGGGGCGGGCCGGCCCTGCGAGTAAAGTAACGAGTTACTTTATGTAGACAGTTACGAAGTAGTGTAGTATATAACTTTTTTTTTTAAAAGTAATATGTAATATATAACTTTTTTTTTTAGTAACGACCCCATCTCTGCTCGTAAGCCTTTTTAAAAAATGTTTTTAAACATGTCAAAAAACCCAACATTTGCATGAAACCCCAGATGGACACAATGTGTTCATGTGTTCCTGGGTTCCCTGATACGGAGCCTGGGGTCATGTTTCATAAACGACTGACCTGTTCGCTCCTTTATAATCACAATGTTGTGTAGAGCTACAGACTGCAAGTGGCATCATTAGGTTTTTTTGTTTAAATTCAACTTCTCACATTTTCTGTTACACTTTTCACCTTTCCATGCACACATTTAAGCAAAAATATTGAAAAAAAAGCAGGAAATCTCCATATTTTACAGCCAGACACAACTTCTGCAATTTCTGCACTCGAATGTACTTGTGCCGTATGCTCACTGCTTACTTATCCTAACAATGAATCGATTATCAGAATATGTGGCGGTTTTCTTTCCAGATCAACTTGTTGTTGCACATCCAATTTTAAATAGCGCACTAAACAAAACGTTATTATTCAAATTAATTTCATATATCACGAAACCCTACTCTGAAAAACATTCAGATGCAAATTATTTTAATGCAGCAGGCGGTAGGGAAATTTTAAATTTTCGTTAGAAATCCAGTGCTGGCATACATGTTCTCACACAAGAAGGCCCAATCCCAAACCACGCCCTACCCCCTACCCTCGGTGACGGAGTGACACTCGCAGCTCAACGAGGCTCCCTCCTGTCAGATGGAGGGAGTGAATACAGCGGCAAGCTTTGGGACAAACTCCCCTCTCTCCGGCAGAAACAGGAATTGACGTAACTGTATGTAACAACGGTTTCAAATCAGCATCTCTTAGACAGTAAATTAAAATGAATAACTCAAATAAAACTCATAACTTCATTTTGTTCCCAAAGTGCACCAGATTGATGCCCCCGGACCCCCCTAGAGTATGTGAGGTCCACCCCCAAATAAAGCAGGTTAAAATAAAGAAATTGCATACATGTTCTTTTAGTAAACACTGACTGTCTGGTCCCAGAGACCCAAACAGCACACACAGGTTAGAGGTAAGCATATCATAATGTTATAATGTGCTAAATATATACGCTGCGGAGTAAAAGTAGCTCTCATCCTAAAAAAGGTTGGAGACCCCTGCTCTATAAAATATCACAGTTCAGTGTTTCCCCTAGGTGTACTGCCTTGGCAGGAAGCTGCTCTTTTGCTGGAATTTCTTTTTTGGAGCAGAGAGGAGCTGTGGATTATTGTTATTGTTATCGTACAGTAACAAAGTATGTGTACATCAAAAAGTAATACAGTACAGTGTTGTACTTTATTACTTTAATTCAAACTGTATTCCCTTCTTATCATGTAGCCTACACTTCTTCCTTTCATTGATACATTTAAATCACCTGACTACAGCATATAACACACCTGCTTCTCTCTGCCTCATCCTCTATTGCTGGAGGCAGCTCCACCTCACCAGGGGCCTCATGTATAACGCTGTGCGTAGGATTGACGTGGGAAGGTTGCTTACGTAGTAGAAATCCGAAAAATAGGTCCATACATTTTCCGCCACTTTCCGATTCACCGAACATTGCGTACCGGCGAGAAAAGTGAGTATGGCACTTCCTACGCCGGTTTCCCTTTATAAATCACAACCGAATCGAAATGCGGTGCAGCTTTTGTGGGCTTCACGTAACGCCCATATTTGCCCATAAATAGTCAAAGAAACGCCCTTTCATTCATTAATTCATTCATTTTGACTGACTGCATGGAGAAGATCGCAGGAAATGACGACAGAAAGGCTAAAAAAAAAAAAATATTCACACCGTGTCAGATTTTGGTTATTTTGGGGAGGTGGAGATAAATCATATTGTTTGGTGGATGCAGTTTGAACCAGAGCAGCAGCATGGAGGTCGGATCGTCACCTAAATAAATAAATAAGTGGTCCGAAAAAGGTTCATGACAAAAGAAATACACATAGCCTTCCTCAGGCAGTGTGTTTGGACCGGGGACAGGAGACCCCCCCTTGATGAGAAACTGTAAGAAATGATCGGGGAATCCCTCCGGAGTGGAGTCATGACGACTGGATCTGAATTATGTTTTGGTATTTGGTGGTTTGTGTCCCAGCTGTCGATCAGCTGTTCGCAGCGTCTCCACTGCAGCCTGTACATCTCAACCCCCCCCCCCCAACTCTATCCACCAGTTAAAGGAAATACAACTAATATGTTGTGTTATATATTAGCTGTACAATTTACCACATGTGGTGTTCTTAGTTTCCATACCTCCTGTGTTTTACGAGTGACTTATCAAGTCTTGGCAAACGGCATAAAACACGATTAAACATGTATTAAACATATAAAACCATGCTCGTATCTACAACCTATAGAAATGCAACACGGCGTCAGTTTAGACGTAATTCTGTCCTCCTGCTTACGGCATCATTTATGAGAAAACAGGTCATAACATTAAGACAACATATTCGAGGTGGTTTTAAATAAAATATCCGTATTTATTTATTTCTCCCAGTTATGTTTTTGTGTGCACTGAGGAGTCTCAAACAGGCGTTTGTTAAATCATTTTAAGATTGGCTTTAATCAATGTTTGAAAATGAATTCTTCATATATGATAAATGAGAGGTAACATTTTATTGATGGTATTATTTCCACATATTTCTCTCCATTCTTCCTTCTGCAAACGGTGTCGAAGTTTCTCGTCTCTCCCGTTTGTCTGCTTAGTGCGTACGCATGGGTTAGAGTTTGCGTGGAGGACCGCACGTTTTCCCGTCAAGTTAGTATTTTATAAATCGCAAACATTGCATAGAAACTGCCGTACGCCATTTTTAGAGCGTATATCCCTTTATAAATGAGGCCCCTGATCTCTGATATGAAAGCAATCGTGTTATGATCATATTGAGCTATTGGTGTGAGTCTAACATTAAACCAGCAGTCTGCTTGTCATACATTGCTGACGATACATTTTAAGAGGCAATTTGTTGAGTCACTGCCGCTAAATGCCGGTAGCATCAAGCTAGCAAATCCTGCATTAGCCTCACATCAACAGGTGTAGACAGAACATCCAATTATCCTGAGTTAATTTACTGAATAAACCAGCTCTCACATCTCCTGTCTTTTTTGTCCCAAAAGCTTGCGAAGCCCCGCCCCTCAGAAACAGAGCGGAGGGAGAATGTGAATACGCAGAGCAGTGGACACTGAAACATGCACATATGGATAAATAACAACGTTTACTTTATTTAATAAAAGAGTGTGAAAAGTGACCGTAGATAGATTACTTCAGTTGCAATTTGGTGCTATATATATATATATTTATATATATATATTTTTTTAATAACATAAAACACCTTGAATTTCAGGCGGGGCTCCGTTGGCCCCGCAAAGACAATGGTAGGGGAAACACTACAGTTGGTTTTTCAGCTTTCTTTTGGTTCGCGTAAGGAGGAAGTGTTTTCTGTAAAGCTCCATGTATGGGAAGAAACTCAAGCGACAGCGGTTTCAGTTTCTGACAGGGGTCTTGCCGGGATGAGCATACTCTCCAGCAAGTAGTGTGGTCATGGTGGGAAATCTAAATGACAACAGACTTTAAGTGGGTAGTGCCAATGAGAAGGTGCTTCTGGTTTCTAATCCAAGTTGAACGTTGCTGCAGAATATATCCCTCACTTCGGGCCAAAAGGTCTGTTGCTTCAAATTGGTTATATTTTTAATGTGTCAAGATAATAATATTACTTGTGTTCAGTGACGGTGTGTGATTCAACCTCGATCTAAAATCTACCGCTGCTGGCTGTCCATTTTTCTGTAAATATTTTGAACAGCTGGTGGGTGAATGAAACTGCAAGGTCAAACTCTGGTCAAGGACATGTTGCACTTCAAACCCTTTTGTTTTGTAGCCCTTCATCAAACTGTCAGAGACACAACAACGTTTTGTGACTTAGGAATGATCTTTTTGCAGGAGGTGCAGAACGGCCGTCTCTTCCGCCTGTTGGCCAAACTGGGAACCATCAACGAGCGACCAGAGTAAGTAGGGTGTGTGTGTGTGTGTGTGTGTGTGTGTGTGTGTGTGTGTGTGTGTGTGTGTGTGTGTGTGTGTGTGTGTGTGTGTGTGTGTGTGTGTGTGTGTGTGTGTGTGTGTGTGTGTGTGTGTGTGTGTGTGTGTGTGTGTGTGTGTGTGTGTGTGTGTGTGTGTGTGTGTGTGTGTGTGTGTGTGTGTGTGTGTGTGTGTGTGTGTGTGTGTGTGTGTGTGTGTGTGTGTGTGTGTGTGTGTGTGTGTGTGTGTGTGTGTGTGTGTGTCTCCCTCCCTCCCTCCCTCCCTCCCTCCCTCCCTCCCTCCCTCCCTCCCTCCCTCCCTCTGACCTTCTCTGTGTGCCTCAGGTTCCAGAAGGACCCAACGTGGTCGGAGACGGGTGATCGCTACCTGTTGAAGCTTTTCCGGGATCACCTGTTCCACCAGGTGACCGAAGCGGGGACGCCCTGGATCGATCTCAGCCACATCGTCGCCTGCCTCAACAAGGTCAGACATTTGTTGTTAAAAGTTGTCCATTTTAAGGAACTTTATGTAAAGGTCACCTATTATGCAAAATCCACTTCTTCGTGTCTCTCTACATCAACATGTTTCCCCTCTTCTTCATGTCTCTTCTACATCAACATGTGTCCCCTCTTCTTCATGTCTCTTCTACATCAACATGTGTCCCCTCTTCTTCATGTCTCTTCTACATCAACATGTTTCCCCTCTTCTTCATGTCTCTTCTACATCAACATGTGTCCCCTCTTCTTCATGTCTCTTCTACATCAACATGTTTCCCCTCTTCTTCATGTCTCTTCTACATCAACATGTGTCCCCTCTTCTTCACGTCTCTTCTACATCAACATGTGTCCCCTCTTCTTCATGTCTCTTCTACATCAACATGTGTCCCCTCTTCTTCATGTCTCTTCTACATCAACATGTGTCCCCTCTTCTTAATGTCTCTTCTACATCAACATGTGTCCCCTCTTCTTAATGTCTCTTCTACATCAACATGTGTCCCCTCTTCTTCATGTCTCTTCTACATCAACATGTGTCCCCTCTTCTTCATGTCTCTTCTACATCAACATGTGTCCCCTCTTCTTCATGTCTCTTCTACATCAACATGTGTCCCCTCTTCTTCATGTCTCTTCTACATCAACATGTGTCCCCTCTTCTTAATGTCTCTTCTACATCAACATGTGTCCCCTCTTCTTCATGTCTCTTCTACATCAACATGTGTCCCCTCTTCTTCATGTCTCTTCTACATCAACATGTGTCCCCTCTTCTTCATGTCTCTTCTACATCAACATGTGTCCCCTCTTCTTCATGTATCTTCTACATCACCATGTGTCCCCTCTTCTTCATGTCTCTTCTACATCAACATGTGTCCCCTCTTCTTCATGTCTCCTCTACATCAACATGTGTCCCCTCTTCTTCATGTCTCTTCTACATCAACATGTGTCCCCTCTTCTTCATGTCTCTTCTACATCAACATGTGTCCCCTCTTCTTCATGTATCTTCTACATCACCATGTGTCCCCTCTTCTTCATGTCTCTTCTACATCAACATGTGTCCCCTCTTCTTCATGTCTCTTCTACATCAACATGTGTGTCCCCTCTTCTTCATGTCTCTTCTACATCAACATGTGTCCCCTCTTCTTAATGTCTCTTCTACATCAACATGTGTCCCCTCTTCTTCATGTCTCTTCTACATCAACATGTGTCCCCTCTTCTTCATGTCTCTTCTACATCAACATGTGTCCCCTCTTCTCCATGTCTCTTCTACATCAACATGTGTCCCCTCTTCTTCATGTCTCTTCTACATCAACATGTGTCCCCCCTTCTTCATGTCTCTTCAACATGTGTCCCCTCTTCTTCATGTCTCTTCTACATCACCATGTGTCCCCTCTTCTTCATGTCTCTTCTACATCACCATGTGTCCCCTCTTCTTCATGTCTCTTCTACATCACCATGTGTCCCCTCTTCTCCATGTCTCTTCTACATCACCATGTGTCCCCTCTTCTCCATGTCTCTTCTACATCAACATGTGTCCCCTCTTCTCCATGTCTCTTCTACATCAACATGTGTCCCCTCTTCTCCATGTCTCTTCTACATCAACATGTGTCCCCTCTTCTCCATGTCTCTTCTACATCAACATGTGTCCCCTCTTCTCCATGTCTCTTCTACATCAACATGTGTCCCCTCTTCTCCATGTCTCTTCTACATCAACATGTGTCCCCTCTTCTCCATGTCTCTTCTACATCAACATGTGTCCCCACTTCTCCATGTCTCTTCTACATCAACATGTGTCCCCTCTTCTTCATGTCTCCTCTACATCAACATGTGTCCCCTCTTCTCCATGTCTCTTCTACATCAACATGTGTCCCCTCTTCTCCATGTCTCTTCTACATCAACATGTGTCCCCTCTTCTTCATGTCTCTTCTACATCAACATGTGTCCCCTCTTCTTCATGTCTCTTCTACATCAACATGTGTCCCCTCTTCTCCATGTCTCTTCTACATCAACATGTGTCCCCTCTTCTTCATGTCTCTTCTACATCAACATGTGTCCCCCCTTCTTCATGTCTCTTCAACATGTGTCCCCTCTTCTTCATGTCTCTTCTACATCACCATGTGTCCCCTCTTCTTCATGTCTCTTCTACATCACCATGTGTCCCCTCTTCTCCATGTCTCTTCTACATCACCATGTGTCCCCTCTTCTCCATGTCTCTTCTACATCAACATCTGTCCCCTCTTCTTCATGTCTCTTCTACATCAACATGTGTCCCCTCTTCTCCATGTCTCTTCTACATCAACATGTGTCCCCACTTCTCCATGTCTCTTCTACATCAACATGTGTCCCCTCTTCTCCATGTCTCTTCTACATCAACATGTGTCCCCTCTTCTCCATGTCTCTTCTACATCAACATGTGTCCCCTCTTCTCCATGTCTCTTCTACATCAACATGTGTCCCCTCTTCTCCATGTCTCTTCTACATCAACATGTGTCCCCTCTTCTCCATGTCTCTTCTACATCAACATGTGTCCCCTCTTCTTCATGTCTCCTCTACATCAACATGTGTCCCCTCTTCTCCATGTCTCTTCTACATCAACATGTGTCCCCTCTTCTCCATGTCTCTTCTACATCAACATGTGTCCCCTCTTCTTCATGTCTCTTCTACATCAACATGTGTCCCCTCTTCTTCATGTCTCTTCTACATCAACATGTGTCCCCTCTTCTTCATGTCTCTTCTACATCAACATGTGTCCCCTCTTCTTCATGTCTCTTCTACATCAACATGTGTCCCCCCTTCTTCATGTCTCTTCAACATCAACATGTGTCCCCTCTTCTTCATGTCTCTTCTACATCAACATGTGTCCCCTCTTCTTCATGTCTCTTCTACATCACCATGTGTCCCCTCTTCTTCATGTCTCTTCTACATCACCATGTGTCCCCTCTTCTTCATGTCTCTTCTACATCACCATGTGTCCCCTCTTCTCCATGTCTCTTCTACATCACCATGTGTCCCCTCTTCTCCATGTCTCTTCTACATCAACATGTGTCCCCTCTTCTCCATGTCTCTTCTACATCAACATGTGTCCCCTCTTCTCCATGTCTCTTCTACATCAACATGTGTCCCCTCTTCTTCATGTCTCTTCTACATCACCATGTGTCCCCACTTCTCCATGTCTCTTCTACATCAACATGTGTCCCCTCTTCTCCATGTCTCTTCTACATCAACATGTGTCCCCTCTTCTCCATGTCTCTTCTACATCAACATGTGTCCCCTCTTCTCCATGTCTCTTCTACATCAACATGTGTCCCCTCTTCTCCATGTCTCTTCTACATCAACATGTGTCCCCTCTTCTCCATGTCTCTTCTACATCAACATGTGTCCCCTCTTCTTCATGTCTCCTCTACATCAACATGTGTCCCCTCTTCTTCATGTCTCTTCTACATCAACATGTGTCCCCTCTGTGGAAAGAGACTCTGAAAGTTTCAGGAACAAAGATTCTCTCTCTTTTTGATCCATTTCCTATAAAAACCTGATTTTGGCCACTTTATGATGTCATAACGATGTTTTGTCTTGTGTAACCATTAGCCAATCAGCAACCAACGTAACCCCCCCCCCCCCCACCCCCCCCCAACTTATCACCTGAATCTCCTCCTAGAGCACCATTGTGTTCTTTGTAACCAAATGTCTCTCAGAGGGGCGTGGGGAGGGGCTCCTTATTTTCATCTAAAGTAACAGACAGAGAATCAGCACTTTGGAAACAAGGCTGGAACAGAGGGGATTATGGGTAATGCTGCAATGATCCGTTTGGTGTTTGGGGCCAAACACTTCAGAGACATGTTCTGTATATATCTGAGACCTATGCAAACATGCGAAGAAACCTATTTTCAGAACATCTGTTTCTGCTTCATATGCACTGACTGAAGGGAAGCGTGAGAACGTCGTTTATGGGCCAACCGATGGTAGAACCGAGAAAGTAAAAGTAGGTTCTTTATCGGCCTACTTCTATTGGGGACGTTTCATTTGCATCTGGTCACGGGAATCGTATCTCAAATGCTTTACCCAACATCTTAAAGCAGCCCTGAAAAAAAAAGTCCCCAGACTGAACTTATTGACACATTTATTTCTCACTTCTGCTGTTCCTCTTCACACTTTAAAAGTCAGAAGCTGTGACAAATTGTTCTTCACAAGTCTTATCTAGTTATTCAAACGACACATTCTTAGATTATATTAATCAGTAGTTCCGCATGATATCTCTCGCCATCAAACTACTTCCCAAAAAGAAGAGCTTCAAGTAATATTATTTTTAAATCGTCGATCGACCTGCTGATTATTTTGT